>NC_081539.1:19634894-19964894 GCF_030273125.1 Centropristis striata
TTGAGCAAGTACCTTGCCTTGAAAGTGGTTTTTGCAATGCAGCACTGTCAGCATATTTCTAGAGGGCTGTGCACTAATAAAGACACCAAACAGCAAGTTTACTCCTCAGCTCTGCCAGAGCACAACTTAGGACAGTGGGTACTCAGGTGCATCTGCAATCATGGTAATGTAATAGTGAGACTATGATAAATAGATAGATAGATAGATAGATAGATAGATAGATAGATAGATAGATAGATAGATAGATAGATAGATAGATAGATAGATAGATAGATAGATCGATCGATTTTGTCTTGATGCACAGCTGCAGCAAATGACGCAAAGGAAACCACAAATAGTCACAAAACTAGGGGACAAAACAACCACAAAGAGACACAAGATTGCTTCTAAGAGACACAAAGCAACTACAAAGAGACTCAAAATGACTACAAAGAAAACAAAAACAAAGAGACACAAAACCACATAGAGATTTGATACAAAACAACAACACAATGAGTCTAACCAACCATAAAGGTTGTTTGTTTTGCTCTTATATAGGAGAGGTGGTGGGGCCCTTTAAATGTCTCTGCCCAGGACCACATTGTCTCATATTCCGCCCATCAGAAAGATAGATATTTACACTTAAGTGTGTGGTAATGATAATTGCTATTTTAAATCTGTTATTATTCTTTTTAGTATACTTTGTAATGCATTATGGGATATATTGTTGATATACAGCAGTTAAGTAAAACAGATAAATAAAACAGTGAGGTGATTAAATTGTTTGATAGCAGACGGAGAAATGTGTATCTGAGAGATTAATTGGGATGTTTTCATCTCTCTCTGAGGTTAATTGCACTGTGACTGGCTTTGTGAATGGAGCCAGCCAACACAGTGCCTCCTCCTCCTCCGCCTCCTCCTCCTCCTCTAGGAGCAGCAGCAGTGCCAAATTGGGAGCGCAGTGTGCCCAGGTGCCAGCAGGGAGAAAAAATGGGATTAGATATAAGATCAGGCAAGCACGGAGACAGACTCAACTATCCCTGATTCCCAACCTGCAGATTTCCCCCTGATAGCTCCATCCCGAGACTCTGCTCTGTGTCACCATGAATACAGGAAGACTCAAGGTTGGGTGCCAATCCCTCACCTCGCTCGCCATGCGCCCTCCCCTCCTCCTCCTCCTCCTCCTCCCTTCCTCCGTGTAATACAAACCTCGTGATCACCCATTCAGCGGTGCCTGCGTCTGCTGCTTTGGGGAGAAAATAATAAGCCGACTAGCCGAGGGGCAGGGAAGCCAAAAGTATCTGGGAGACAGACAGGTGTCGCGGAAGTTTACACTTGCAGAGGCGCATCCCTCCGCGTCTTTTTGTCATTATCTGGGATAACGTGAAAGAGACTGTAACTGGCGGTCATCCGGCTCCCACTGATCCTGTGTAAGTGATTCTCCACATCAACTCACTGCGAATAGGTGAATGTTAGCCTGAAATAACAAGCAGACTGTAATGATTGAAACATGAGCCTCGTTGTCAGGTGGCTGCTTCACATGTCTGTGATTGAGCTGTGTTGCACGCGTGCATACCTTGATATGAAAACGCACGTTTCTGTGAAATTTCTTTGATCATCTCTTCAGTAGCGTTTTGCTGCAAGCTGCCTGATCCACTGTCCATATATAGCTGACATTTGTCACCGCAGCGTTTCACACAGTCATCAGCTGCTGTGTGAATGAAATGCATAGGTTTGTGATGAGGTAAAGTGCGGCATTTCTGCGTGATGTGATCAGGTGGATTTGCCTCACAGCTCGACACAGTCCAGAGTGATGAGAAGAAACTAAAACCAGATCCAGGAGGTGCAGAATGTGACCGAATGTGACTCATCTATGTGGATAGGGACACTGGTTTAATTAGCAAAAGCTATTAAGAATAAAGTCATGTTTTGTCTCAGAGCCATGGCTGCAGAAAAACCCTTGAACCCAAAGGAATGCAAGCTGAAAATCCTTATTTGACACTGTGCAGGTAGCTGAACTAGGCTCAGGGCAGTTTATTCCTGTTGTTTTGTTTTTTGCTGATGATTGTCACCTGTTGACAATATATCTTGGGAAGCTCTTTAGGGAGACACCAGGAATAAATTCACTCACATTCTGGATGAATCAGTTTGCTATTCTGAGCCATTCATTCAAGGAAAGAAAAAATCGAGATCACTCAGCCAGAATTACAACCCATTCTTAGAGTTTGTGTACTTCTCAACACTTTGTCACATGCATAGTGACTCAGAGGAAGATTCAATTAGCATCTGTTTTGATTTTAACACCTCAGATCACAATGTGTTTGCATGTGTGTGAGCGTGTCTTCACAGATCAGCTGCAGCACCTCTCCAGCCTCCTCTCCTTGCTCTGCATAGAGTGGTAATTGGCCAGGTAGTGATGGATGTGACACAGCAGGTAGATGTCAAACAGTGACAAATGATCAAGGGCTCTTCCTCATTCTGAGCCCCCGGAGAGGATTTGAATGTTCCCACTGTCGGCATGTACAGTGCAGGAGGTGAGAGTGTGTGTCCTCACCAAATATATGTCACACCAAGGGAGTTAAAAAGCCCACTGATGTTTTTTTTGGCATGACCTAAGCTTTATTTAAAGTGGCAGTATTCTTATCCACAGTGTTGTCTTGGAGCATACTGTAGGCAATTTTAGTTGTCATAGTAGGAAAAACTCAGATCGTACTTG
Organism: Centropristis striata; assembly: GCF_030273125.1. Taxonomy (NCBI): domain Eukaryota; kingdom Metazoa; phylum Chordata; class Actinopteri; order Perciformes; family Serranidae; genus Centropristis; species Centropristis striata. Next base: position 19,637,590 of record NC_081539.1, read on the forward strand.
CAATATTAATTCTGGCTTCGTTTTATTAATGTAGCTACAGTGGCTGAGAATAGTCAAATGTATGCATAAGTCACAACACAAATGCAAACATCACTATTTAAATATAAAAGCTGTAAGTAAATTAAATGGGCTGATTATAATTGCCGGCAAATTAATAATCGCCTCATTCGAGCCGAGCCAGTCTTGATCTCGACCTGCTCTGACGTCACAGGCATGTCACACGCTGCATTCAGGGCACCGATAACCTCACAAGCTGCAGTTTTTAGAGCCATGCTCCACAGCTGCTCTCTGCTGAATGTAAGACCCAGGGCATGATGGAAAACTCCTGGCTGTCCCTGTCTGATTTTCTGAGCTATAAAGCCAAATTAATAAACGAGCTGAGAGGGTACATTTTCTGCACCTATAGACGATTCCGTCGATTTGTGTGTTCAGCCATCTGGCGTTTCCCCAATTACTGAGGTCTCAAGTCACGTCTGCTGCTGCCTGCTGACAGCTTCAGCAGCATGGGCGGTTAGATTGACGACAGATTTTCTGAATACCAAATAACATTTTCCAATGGTAGCTAGCTTAGCAGCGTTAGCTGATGTTACTAGTTGTTTCATCATATTGGTAGCCTAACATGGCGAAACAATTCCCAGACATTGTTGTCAAAAGTAATGTAGGAAAAGTAAAAGTAGAAAATTGTACACTTCTTTGCAAAGCTTGCATCCACTGCAGTAATGGTGATTTGTTTACTTGCGGTACTCCGCCAAATTTGCTTATAGAGGTGAAGCAAGGAGTGTGTAGGGTGTTAGGGCTGTAGCTACCATTCACACAACTTGGCCTGTTTCATTGTCAAGATCCATTTTGCTCACTTCTGGTTTTTTTGCATTTGTGTGGAGCTTTTTCTTTACCGTCCATGCAAGATATACAGAATACTGCAGTAGACATTTTCAAGACATTACTTCATGTTACTTCTATAGCCTTACCCCATAATCTGCAACCATAGTTGATTTGCTTCAGTGGTTGGGTTTTACCACATATAAAAAAAGCTGATATTTAATGCTGATTTTGCTTTAGAAGGACCATGAACCATTTCCAATAACTAATTCGTTTGCAGAAGCTTTCGGTGTTTGTAACCACTTAAACTGCTCTTCCTTTAAGGATGTTAGGTATGAATGAGATTCTTTGGGCTGATTGGTGTCATTAAATTCATGACTGCTGACTGGCCGGTTGTGCTTCACACTCTGCTTCTTCCTTTACAGCTAGTCAGATGGTGTAGAGGTTGGAGGAATATGAATTTTGAGATGCAGTATGCGCTCTTGGCACAAAACTATACAGTGCTTTAGTCCACTATTCTTGTTGCTTCTCTTTCTCTAAAATGACCCCTTTTGATGTCATTTTGACAGATACTGGCGTACCCTGGGGTTGCAAAAACACCTTTAACACCTATGTTTTTGCTGTCAAGTGGATGTAGGAAGACAAATGACCGGAGAGACAAAGAAAGGCTGTCACACACAAAACAGAGTTATATAGCTGTTCTCACTTGTATTGCAGCACAGCGAGGGACAATCTCCTGCACATATTTCCCAGTCAGAACACACTCTAATGCAGAATACTTTGAACTGCTGTAAATGCAGACCTGCAAAGTCAGTCCACCGTATTCCCCTTCAGTCTAAATAGTCATTTCACTCAAGCCGTTCTCAATCTCCTTCCCTCTGGCTGTGACGAAACGCTGATCCAATGGAGAGTGTCTAAAACAAGCAGTTCATTTAGCGCTTGGCTGCACCTGCCCTTTTAGCGCTCCAACAGGGCCTTGTCCTCAGCTCGCCCATCCTCTGCTGACTCTCTGAGGTGACAGACGGCAGCAGAGCCAAGTGTTCAGCAGGACGGTGTGGGATGTGGTGTTTTTGTACGTGTTTGAATGTATTTGGGATGATTTAGTATCAGTGTGACGTGGTTGATTGATGCACAAGATGGATCCTTTAGGGGGAATACAGGTTCCTTTTCATTCTCCTGAGAGATGCATCAGTGTGACCTATTTTCCTGCTGAAGCCATCCTCTCTCTCTCTCTCTCTCTCTCTCTCTCTCTCTCTCTCTCTCTCTCTCTCTCTCTCTCTCTCTCTCTCTCTCTCTCTCTCTCTCTCTCTCTCTCTCTCTCTCTCTCTCTCTCTCTCTCTCTCTCTCTCTCTCTCTCTCTCTCTCTCTCTCTCTCTCTCTCTCTATTACACTGGGACACTTCATTGTTGTGCCAGTCAGAATGTGACAGTACTGACCAAAACTAAATTTTTATATTTTGTGGCAACTCAGTTACAGTAAACCACTTGTCTTCAAAATTAATTCACAGAGGGATTGTTCAAAAATTACAACTGATAAAATAATTAGCAGTAAAGGAGTATTTTACAGGACTCTCTTCCAGTCATCTGGCTGGTAATGTGCCATTGCTGGAAATAGATTTACAAAGCAAATCAAACTAATGGAAATCCCCATAATTCTCTGGGTACAGCTCTGGAAAATTGATAATCTGAAACTCCAGATCCCCGTGGGGTAAAATGAGTTGTTACAGCCTTAACCACTACAAGTCTACAGAAAAGAAAAGTGAAAATGAATCTCAGACCATTTCAAATGGGATTTTCTACAGTATCATTGACAGTTTCAAAATGTGTGTAAGATGTATGAATGAAAAAGTATGTATTGATTATAGCACTGTAGATCTTAGAGAACTTAAGTGAGACAAAGAAAAAGAAACATCGGACAAATGGTGACATTTCTATTGAATTTACAGGTTTCACTTTGGATACGTCCATAGTCACTGTTAATATTTTGTGCAAATGTAGGTACGTTTTTGTCTTTTCCCAATGGCTCAACCATTGAGACATCATTTTTGATTATGCAGGAAGAAAATGTTTTGGATACATGAGCCCAGCATCTCTAGGAATTAGGTCCATAGCGGGCAACATTTATGTCCAGTGCATAGACTGTATAAAATAAAGGTGGACATCGTCACTGTGATGTCACCTATTGGTTTGTGGACTACAGTTTGGAAGCCTTGTATTTGTTTGTTTTCTTCTTAGAAATGGTAAATGGTAAATGGACCTGCACTTATATAGCGCTTTTGTAGTCACTCTGCGACCACTCAAAGCGCTTTACACTACAGACTGCGCTCATTCACCCTTTCACACACACACATTCATACTGGTGGCAGAGGCTACCCTAAACGGGGCCACCTGCAACCATTGGGAATTCATTCACACACCGATGAACACAGCATCGGGAGGGGTTCAGTATCTTGCTCAAGGATACTTTGACACGTAGGCTGCAACGGTCAGGTCGAACCACCAACCCTCCGGTTGGGGGGCAACCCTCTCTACCAACTGAGCCACAGCCAGTGTTCCTTTGTAGCGATCTGTCAATCACAAAATAGCCATGCCTAAAGTAGGCATGATTATTTTGACTTTGGTAACCCTGCTTTTTTTAAACTAAATGCGACCATAATTTACTAAATGAAAATCATGCTGTATTGGAGAAAAATTGAAACTGGCGATTAAGAACATAAACTCAGTTTACTGATGTAATAAATCCAGTGAAAAGTAGGATTCATTTCTCATAGATTTCTTTACATTTGGACTTCGTTTTGCAACCAATGGACTCTCCCCTTGCTGGCCATTAAAAAATAATGCAGGTTTAAAGTCCTTCTGCACTGACTTCACTTTTCACACAACATTTAGCTCCAGTGCAGGAAATAGTTTATAGTGAAAAGTAACGGTGTGGAGATTTGCTCGATGGATGGCTTTTATACAGAACTTGGACAAAAAATTACATTTTCTTGGAGAATAGCCTAATATTGACATTTTTGTTTGGGATACAGGTGATCGCTGAGACGTGCACATGTACAGATAAATTGTACTGGTCAAAGACTGTGCAATGAAAAGCAATGCAAACATCCAGAGTGTAGCTCTTCTGGTCAAAACAAGGAATCCTGCTCTATGCAGTCTAACAGGCAGTAAAAAAAAAAAGACAGCCTGAGATTCTGTGAGAGGTAAATGTGTACAGCTCACTTCTACATCAGCTTACCAGTATGGCGTTCAGTTTGGCCCACAACCTATCTTGTCCGACACGGCTGAACAAAATTGGTGAAGCATTGAACCACTGAGGCACTCCAATCAGTGTCACTTAAGGAGGGTTTGTCTGTTGGACTACCCACTCTCTTTTCCTCTGTGTACTGACAGAGTGAAGCTCAGTGTAGCTCATCTGTGCTATTGTCGAGGGTGTGTTAGTGTTGCTGCAGGGTGATGCCACTGCTCCACAGTAGAAGCATAGATTTTGATGTCCTTGCACAGTCGGGCATGTATGTTTGAGTGTGTCTTGTTGCGAATTGTCACATGTGAAAACTGGTTGGCTGTGTGTACACTCGCTGCCCCCAAGTATGTGCGTCATTGAAGCTTCAGAGGCAGACACTTTCACAGACATAAATGATGCTCCATCCCTGTCCTTGACACCACTCACTATAAAAAGAAGGCCTGAATAATTGCCTTCCCTTGTGGCTATACAATAATGGCCATACAGTAATGGTGCATTAGTTTCCTCTATACATTAGGAGAGAAACCGCGAGTGAAGACAAATATGTTAGACCAACCTGTCGCTGTTGGAATATGATACAGAGCAGCTACGTGGATCTGGTCATTTCAGTTTCTGGATAGACTGATAAAGGTTGTTAGTGTAGGTCATTTGCAAGTTGGTGACGCTTTGAAATTGTAGTGCTCTGTTAATTTTTTCTGTATTTTTACAGAAATTCATATTATAATTAGCTGAGATACCGCTTGTTAAATGGAGTAATTTGAGACCCAGATAATGAATCTTCAGGTGTGAAAGAAAAATCTCTTATTGATTCCATGCAACAGTTGGGTTATACAGGCCACATTTTGTTGGACATTATAAAATTATTAGACATAATTATGGGTTATGTTTAAGACAATAGTTTAATTAAAAAACGTATATGTGTTAATATGGTCCTCAGCAGTGACAATGCACTGGCATTCAAGATGAATATAATTGCAAATCCTGAAAGGTATAGTTTAACATTGAGGGAAATGTGCTTACTTGTTTTGTTGCAGAGATAGGATTGATGCCCCTCTATGCTTGCTAAATCAATACAGCCAGCAGCTGGTTAGCTTAGCTTAGCATTAAGACTGGAAATAAGGGAGGAAACAGTTTTTCATATTTTTTTTAAAATAGGAATGCACAATGATATGGGCATGATATCAGCAGAAAAAGGTTTTGGCATGGCCAAGAAAAGAACATTTCTGCCCATATGACAGGCTGAATTTAATGACACGTTACAGTGAATGTGTACATTTTGAAAGTCATTGTATTATATGTCTGCATCGGCCAGTGTGCCATCAGGATGTGCCATTAGCTGAATTAGTTTGATAGAAAATTCCTGAACAAAACATTTGAATGGCATGAGAGCTAAGGTGCTTATTTACTGATGTGGCCACTCGAAAAGTTCCAATCGAGAGAAAGTTTCAGAGCCAGAGCGTAACCATAGAAACTCACTATGGCGTCTACACCTCCACAGCTCCAGAGGAGAGGAGAGACCCTGCACTGTTGGCAGGAGACAACCACCAGATGCTCTCCACATTGTTTTCTGTTCATCATACAGCTTAGGTGCTGCACGTCAGCCTTCATGGCTTAGAAAGAGTCTGGCTCACAACCAGCCATAAAACCTCAACTTGTTGTTTATTTCTTAATGGATTACACAAACAAGATAGTATAAGGCCCCATGGTTCCAGTTAAAGCTAAGCTCACCTGTTGCTGGTTTTAGCTGTTTAGAGTTGTAGGTCTCATCGTCTGACCATCAAATTATGTTCATGGTTAAGCACATTTGTTTTGCTGCTTTCCTCACTAACACAGTGAAACTAGAGTTATGCCAGAGGCTTTCTTTTATATTTTGCACACCAAAAATGAAAATGTACCACGTGTAAGTATCATTTTTTTCCTAATTGCTCCGAAGAACCTCAGATGAATACTGAGGGGAAAAAAAAGATTAAATGCTCAGTTAATCTAGTACTTTGCCTGTGATCTGTAGGATCAGTCAGTATGCTGGCACATGTACGCCCACATGAGCTGTGTGACAGAACTTTATAGACAAAATGATAAAATAAACACTCAGACTGGATAGCATTTCTGGAGCCGAGGGCAAGGTCTCTTATTATATTGGCTGAATGAGGAGCGTTTGTGAATGGCATTGTTACATTCTGTATTTACACCGTGTGATACCAAATGTCTGGGAGATTTTACAGCTTTTTTTCACTTTAGAATGTGACAAAAGCTTTTTTCTCACACTCACACTCATGTTTGCATTTGTCCTTGTGGATTATATTACCGCTGATACAAATGACTCATGAATGATGGAGATATCTGTAAGGATGAAATATAACGATAAAAACTTGAAAAACAATATTCCTCTGGTTTCTCTGAAGCTTTTCATCAAACGATAAACATTCTTCATATTGAACCAGATTGAGTTTATTTTACTGCGCAGATGCTCCAGGAAGTCTTGCACTGACTGATAATATTAAAACGTGTCTTTGCAATAAATGTAGCTGAATCTGACAGTAACCAATATTGCTTCCTAAATTTGACTTGTTGGCGTAGATAAGCAGGATCATCAGCTTAATTTTGTTTTCTGTTTTGAAAGGTAAAATTAGATAAAGTTCTACAGCGGTCTGTCAGGAGAGCGTCCCTGAGCTGAACTGGAGGAATGAGTGATATGCTGAGCGAGAGGAGGACGCTCTGTCGATAAAGCTATTGGCCCAATAATAGAACAGACATAATTGTCTGGCCTTCTGAGTCATCATTGCTCTCTCCACTGCCAGCGCTCTCCCATCTTGTTTAGACACTGCAGTTAATGGACCTTCTCCTTCTGTCCATCTCCTCATCTGTCTCTGCTTCCCTCTTCCTCCAGTCATCCCTCTGTTTTAGTTTTAAGAGCCAGACCGCCATCTCGCCCCTCTGTCACCCTTTCTTCACATCTTTCCTTACATCTGTCTCACCACACACATAACAGACGTCAGACTAGTTTTTAAGTCAGCTCAGTCATAAACCTGTGTCAGTTCTGTATCTTAAAAATAGAAATATTACATTGCGATCCAAAGATCCAATAATATGCTGTATACTGTAGCTGACTATCGTATTTGGAGAAAGAAAAAAGCTAGTTAATGTGAGCTTTGCAGCTGGATTGTAGCCAGGTATAATGTAGCTATATACAGTAGGGATGGCCGTTTGGAAGAAACCTGACAACTTGATTATCTATAACGTTAACATATACGTTTTTATACATACACCAGTATGTATAAAAATATGCATACATGAGCAAAATAAGATATATATACAGTACTATGCAAAAGCCTTTTTTGATAACAGACGCTTTTATTTTGAAAGGATGAAAAGAGACTTCCTGTCGATCGTAAAATTAACTCAAGTGAGCTGATACTGTAAAGATAACACCAAGGAATTCAATGTTTTATGTTTTAGCCCCTGAAGAGGCATCAAGTTAGTTTTCACAGTAATCTTGCATATTTAAGTGTGTTTTGTGTTTAAATAAGTTAAAGCTAGTAATTCATGCTAGCAAGGTTTGATACAGTAAGCTAGTTTTCCTCAAATTAATGTATTGTATAATTGTATTTCGGTGTGTTTTATAATTGTTATTGCAACTTTCAGTTTGAAAACTGTAGCTTTATCCAACTTATTTCTCAGCTCATTGGGTAATTCACGTACGGCCGCAGAACTGAACGCTCAGCCGTGTTTCAGTTCAGTGAAAGTCATCCATAGATAGAATTAGAATTTAAAAAATACATAGATCCATAAAAATTCCACGTGATCGACCAAATTCTTAACAACAATTAATCATCATCGAATAATTATCTCCATCCCTAATATACAGTGTATACATACATTACAGCAGTCTATAACAGACATGATGACCCATTCCAAAGGAAAACAAATGCAACTATAGGGCTGAACACTTTTGAAAAAATATCTAACTGCAATTATTGTGACTGATATTGCAATTGCAATATGATTTACAAGATTGTAGATTTTATTCTTATTTTCATTGAAAAATATATTAAAGTGATCATAGTGTGATTTTGATGATCTTTTTGACAATATATATATATATATATATATATATATATTTCAACTTTAATAAATATTGTGCCTCCTGTGATTTGGATATTGCACTAGTCCATATTGTGATTATATACATTTCTGATTTATTTGCAGCTTACATGTTGCTGCAGAGAAAAAAAAAGACATCTGTCATCCTGTAACCACCTTGTTTGTTGACAGTAGACTGACTCTTCACAGCTACCTTCCTGCTTTACATGCAGCATTCAAAAAACAAGATCTTACACGAGAAGAAACACTGAAGGTGTGATCTGCATGTCTATGATCTGAAGCAGTGACTCTCAATGTAGGGACTGTGGCACTCTGCCAGTGGGTCTGTGAAAAGTGCTGATGCATTCATTTGAATTATCATACAATCATTATTTATATATTATAGAATCTTATAGAATCTGCAAATGTGTTTAATGCATGTCTTATATCTTTCCAAAACATTCCTCTTGTTTGTTCTTTCACCTAACTAAGACTATAGAAGTGCAAGAAATGGGCCCCCCATTACTCTAAAGGGCGTCCCTGCTAAATTCTCTATTTTGTAAGGGGTCCTTGGCTGAAAAAACACAATTTAGAGCCTCTGACTTGGAGAGTAAGGCTGCTCTTCACTCAGTTGCAGGGACTGATGCTGATTTATGGTTATTATGGAGGCTGTAGTTTGTGGTGCTGTTGAATTGTAATGCCTTGCTAGCGGTTTTCAAAAGAAAGTCCAATCAAAGGCTGTACTTACGAGTGACATATGTACATTTAATTTTAATGGCTGGATTGGCACAGCATTTTGTACAGATATGCATGGCTTGGATGATTCCCTGACCTACTTTAAGTATTTATTTTCATACATAACTTTGCGTATCACATTAGTAATGACCTAAACACAAAGTAAAGAGGACTATTTTTCCAGCCACTACACTCTGGTTTGTATCCAATTTTCAGCTGCTCAGAGATCAGAGTTTATGCTGCAGGCAACAACTACTGTAGTGCCACCACACATTTTGCTCACAAGTCATAAAAGCAAACATTGAATTATTATTGTTATGTTAAGATTTCCTATGAACCTCTATTGTAATCGGCTGCGAAAATTTGACTTTATGTTTCTGTTCACTTCACTATAAGCAGTGCCAGAGTCCTGCTGATTTTATAATTCTAAATAGAGGTTGAGGAAAGTCATACATTTCTGGAGTTCAGGAGTTCTTTTAGACCCACTGATGAGTAAATTGATTCCACGAGTGAATTGATTCCACAAAAACACGTTTTAAATTCCTCCCTCCGTCTGCTTTCAGGGTTGTCCCAGCCTCGGCCCCCAGAGCAGCAGTGCCCGTGCGTCTCCTCGTCCTCCCCTCTTGGACCAGCAGCTCAGCGTGGCGAGGCCAGGAGCGATGGGTCGGAAGCTGGACCTGTCGGGCCTGACGGATGATGAGGCTGAGCACGTCTTGAAAGTGGTTCAGCGGGACATGAAGCTGCGAAAGAAGGAGGAGGAGAGGCTGAGGTGAGATGGGATTCCCCTGCCAGCGGTTTTTTTTTTTCATCTAGTATTTTTACACATTTATGGCGACACATACAGGGTGATTTGAGAGGAGCTGATAAGGAGGGATGACATTTGCCTTTGAGCAAAAATGACCATAAATAGTGGTGCACAGCTGGCTCAGCTGACAAATCTACTTTCTACATACTTGTAGAGTTTACCCTTGCTACTTTAAAATAGAATGATACTGTGTTTTTTAGTAATTACAAAACAAAAAAAATTGTTAGAAACTGATTAAATTGTGTATTATTCAGCTTTAATGTGAGCTGCCAACGTTAATATCCAACTAGCTAGCTTACTACCGACAGTAATAACCAAACATTACGTCCAAAGACGAGACAAATGTCATTATCTAACTGTATTATTTTGCAAGTTTGGAGGTCACATTAGAAAAATAAGCTACAGGGTTCTGGTCCTGTAGCTTATTTTATTAATTCTGTAGGAGCTACAATAATGTATCAGTCTAAATAATGGTGAAAATATAAAGAAATATCTAGCTTGAGACATGTACAGTAGCTCTAGCTATTAGTTAGCATTATATCTTGTACCATATGTAGCCATCATTTGTATTTTCAAAGTACTTTCACAGGATTCTCTTTAGAAAAAAAACAGTTTGCTGGAAATTTCAGAGTTTTTCAGAGTTTTAGTGTTAGCAATACCTGACATTAGCTAGCTATAGCTGATAAAACCTGCCTGCCATGTGCAGTTGTCAAATCAATCGACAAAGTTCATGGTCATGGAAATGAGAGGTCCGCTTTTTGTACCTTTGTTCAATATTTAAGACCCATTATTTAAATTGTAAACTATATAGACATAACAACAGTTGGAAATGTTGGACAGTCAATGACAAGGAAGTGATAAAACCACGTACTGTGTGAATTTAAAATAGAGGAGAGTGAGAACATAAAAGAGTTGGATGAACCTGCAGCAGGTATGTATGAGAGCCATCCAAAATGAATAAAAGCCAGTTGTCCCACAGCTTGATTGATTTTTCCAGGGTGCTCACGATTGTCATTACAAATGACCATAACTATGTTGTGTGGGCCTGGGTCCATGACATCAGAACCAAAGAAGTGCTGAACGACTCCTGTCTTGTGGCTGGTTGGTTAATGTGCATGAGAATGAATGTCTTCATATTGCTATTTCAACTCAAATGTAACATTACATAGACGCACCACTGGTGTCAGGCTACTAGCTCGCTAAACTGAAGTACTATTTTCTACAGAAACCATTCCCAGAGATCTTGTGAAACTCCAAGTTTTTTAATGCTCTCCTTTAAGTACTACTGTGTTTGGGGCTCAAAGTGGGTTACTTTTCTACATTTGCCTCCAGCTGCCTGCTCTCCATCTGAAAAGTGCACGGATGTATGCAAAGAAGCTAAACGAAAAAATTTGCAAATCTGCACAATATGTGGTGTTACATGCATGTAACACCACATATTGTCTCTGAACTTTTCCTGCGTCTGATTCAATTAATGCATTTCATTTTGGCAACAAAAAATAATCAAGATCAGTCTTTATCTAGCTGGTAATTCATGCTAGAAAGCCTAGCAATTAATAGTATTGATATGTTCATGCAGCTAAAGTCAAAGCTTTGGCAAAACATTGGAACAGTTCCTTTCTGTTTATGTATAAGATGGCTTTTGTTGCCATTTATAATCCACAATATTCCTTGAAGTAGGAAGATGCTTGTCTTGTATTTTCTGCTTGCGGGCTGTCAGGTCTGTGGGGGTCAGTCGGTCCTGGGCTCAAGGCTCTGTTCCGGTGTCACAGCTTCTTACTTAACATGCGACAAGTGCTGGCCCGGTTCTCCTCACCTCCTTGTCCTTCACTGCCTCCCTCCCCTCCCTTCCCTGTGACAGCCTGTATCAGAGGGGATTCGCCTCGCTCTTGACAGGCCTCCATGGGGGTTTGGTCTATCAAATGTGTGTCCCAATCAGTTTGTCTGCTATGTGTCGTTTCAGCAGGACGGGGAAAGTTTTGGAATTAAAACTCCACTGTATCAAATACCACAACATAATACAAAACATGTTTTTCGCTCAGTTTCGTTGTGGTTGTACCCTATAATTCTGTGAAGACAAATATGCTCCTTTGACTACCTACCAGGCCCCAGCATCAGCTATTTTGTTGTGGAGATTTGATGTCTTTCTTCAGATTTGAACGGCGATCCTTGGTGGTTTTGTGTTCTTGAGTGGATGCCATGAGTGATTACGTTGCTTTACTGAGCACTAAACATCTTAGCTGCTGTTCTCTGAGGAGCACAAACCAGAAAAGCAGCCGTTGGTCTGCGCTACTTGAAACCCTCCTTATTTTCCCAGAATCAGTTTCAAAGCAAAGATGGTGTATTCCCAAATTACTGGGCTGTAAAATGTTCTCCCACCAAGCTGTCATGAATGATCAAAAAGAATGTATGCCTCTCGGGCTGTTATTACTGCTGTTTACTGCAAAAAGATGAGCAGATTAATGTTGATGCAGTTGCAGGCAGGCGTTGATGAGGCAACCGTTCTTCATAAAAGCAATCGGGCTCTGTGTTTGTTGTCTTATTACGTCTTGTTAAAAGTTTGAAACGGAAAGTTTTCAAAGCACATATAAGATGCAAAGTGACAGTCAAATTAGCTTCTTTCAGCAGCTGTTTTACACGATCACACAGCTCCTCACACAGTTTTTATTCCCTTCTTTTATTCTATCTCTTTTCGTGATGTAAATAGTAATCAGATCCTTAAACTAAGTAAAAGTATATCATAACAGATTAAGTAAATTACTGAAGGTAGAACTTTTGCTTGGATTGAGTATTTTTTACACAGCAAAATATACCCTCATTATATAGATTGGTCCCTTTTCAATGCCTTCAACACCATCCAGCCCTGTAGAACCTGATAATGTAATAAATTCCAGATAATGTAATAACCCCATTAATGTAATAAAAATCTGCACTTGAGTCCATTGAAAATGTAATAAAACCTGATAATGTAATAACTTCCCGATAATGTTATAAAGTGCATTTCCCAATAATGTAATACACTTTTTTTTTTTTTTTACCAATAATGTAATAAAGTATCACATTAATGGGAGGTTATTACATTATCAGGTTAGCCTTCATTTCGCAAGTCCTGATAATGTAATAATTCCCCAATATTGTAATAATTTAACAGCAGACCACCCATTACTTGGGTTCAAGTGGTGATACTGTGTAGGCAACTCTAGCTCAAGAGCTCTAGCGCCACCAACAGGTCAAAGTTGAATGTTTATTAACTTTTGACCCGTTCATCCGTTTTTTACAAAGGATGTATCACTGGAACCCTTGGGACAATCCGAGCTCAATGCATCCTCAATGGGGTTTTTTGGCCATATTGGATTTTCCGCCATCTTTGATTTGATCAAAAACCTCCCATTAATGTTATACTTTATTACATTATTGGTAAAAAGTGTATTACATTATTGGGAAATGCACTCTATTACATTATCGGGAAGTTATTACATTATCAGGTTTTATTACATTTTCAATGGACTCAAGTGCATATTTTTATTACATTATCGGGAATTTATTACATTATCAGGTTCTACAAGCCCCTTTGACTGAGAGACAAGCTGACAGGGGCGAGGGAGGACTCTCACTGTGTGACCTGGATCACAGACTACCTCACAGGGAGACCACAGTATATGTCAGGCTGAGGGACTGTGGTCAGTCGTCTCACTGCAGACTGTGCTCTCCCTCGTCTTGTTCACCCGTTACACTTCTGCTTTAAGTACAACTCTGAGTCATGCCACTTGCAGAAGTTCTCAGATGTCAAGCTGATATAATACTCACTTGCATTCTATCATTAAGGATGATGGGCTGTCAGTCAGTTACAGACCACGTTAGCCTTATGCATTTATATTTAGTCATATACTTATCTGTAATTTTATGTAATCTGTATTTTTTATTATCCATTATAATCAGTATTCATGCACTGTTCATGCACATTCACACTACTTCCATTAGCACTTACTTTATCACTTCACTGCTGCATTTTATGCTTATGCTTCTAATCTTTATTCCTTTGTGTATCAGTGATTTTTATTTTGTATGTGCAGTAAAAGCTTCTAAATGCATGCATTTCTCTCAGGATAAATAAAGTATCTATCTATGTAGATCTTCATCTCCCAAAAGGTTGGGACACTACCAATAAAAAGGAGTGTGATCATTCGTAAAGTACTTTTTCACTCATATTCAATTGAAAATGGATTATTAATTGAAACAGACAAAGTTGGTTGTAAGCATTCACTCATTCTGAATTTAATGCCTGCAAAATGTTCTGCAAAAGTTGGGACAGGGGCATGTTTCCATGTTACGTCATATCTTTATAAGCTTATTATTTCTTAAAGTATTTCCACGATCCAGATCCTGAATCAGATATATTATATAAACTGACATTTGATTTCACTGCACCCAGAGGCATCAGTGTTGAAGTGCATGGATAAATTGAACATATAAATATTGGTAACTACTAAATACTGCGACTTTATTATATGTTAAAAATGAGGAAATGTCCATGGTCAGTCTTGTGTTTTGGTCTTTTTGTAACGAGTCAGGTTACAGAAAGAGAGGAACAACTAATTTGCCTTTCATATGACATGTCAAATGTTTACAGTATATGAATAGGAATATGAAAGCTTGTGTACGGCAGATGGTGGCTGAGTGTTTCAGCAGATACCTCTCTCCCTGTGGGTTTTTGCTTGCATGCATGGCTGACATTTGTTTTCCTTCTTTGAATGAAGTCAACCCTGCAGAGTTGTAAATTACCCCGTTGAAGGATTCATGGGATAGTTTATAAGCCTCAGCTGGCACTTTAAATGCTCCATTTTAATTTTCTCCCATGCTGAATAATAACAAACGTTGAAACACTTAACTGATATTACCTTCTGTCTCATAAATACTGAACTGTAATAAATATGTAAATAAAGTAGTGCACACAGCTATAAGCCTAGTTAGGGGCAATAAACATTGTATTTTTTATTTCACCTAAGGTATTAATATGGGCTAGTTAATGATGTATGTGCACTTTCATGCTTTTATCACTGTATGAGGTAATTTTTATTATGTCTTATATTAAGATTACTGTTATTTCGAAATGTACAAGTATAGATCTTTATTGTATTTTCTCTCTAAATGTTACCCGTGGGTCTCTTTTTGAACACCAATGTATATCATCATTTTTATGCTGATGACACACTACTGTTCAGCAATATCAAAAGTGACTAAATGCTAAAGACTTGAAACTGATGATTGACATACATAAACTCATTAGGAAAATGTTTACTTAGGTAATAAATCACTTCAGAAGTAGGGTCATTCATAGACTTGTATACCGTAGAGGCGCCCCCTGCTGGCCATTAGAAAGATTGCAGGTTTAAAACACTTTTGTATTGGCTTCACTTTTCAGACCTAGAGGTTGCTGCTCAGGCGTCTAATTTCTGCTACCAAGTCTCGATCCTAGGAGCTCGACTTAAAATAAAGGGAAACTATCGGTGATGTTTTGCCTCTAAACCTGGAATAGTTCACTTTTTTATCTTTAGTTCATTAGCTGCTACAGTGTATAGATACATCTACAGATGCGCTGGGACACATCATCAGTGATGTTTCCTGAGATCCTCGGGTGTTTCGGGTCTTGCAACATCAGACACCCTCCCTCAGGCGACCCAGTCGGGGTGATCAATCCCCGGCTTGTGTCCCAGCAGCGTTGGCCCACTTTTCAGACCTTTTGATCCAAATCCACCTGGAGGCTCTCTCTGCAGCCTCTGTGGCGGACTCTGGCTCTCCTCTTTGCAGCTCCTGAGATTCCCAGTAGGCTGTAGGCCCTGCACAGGGAGCATGCAGCAAAGCCCCGACATCCCACCTCTACTGGCTCACATCTGGCTTTCCAGCCTCTCCTCCGGCATTCTTCAATGAGCTCCTGGTACTTGAGTCGCTTACGCTCATTGGCCTCTTCCATGTGGTCCTCCCAAGGGACTGTCAGTTCCAATAAAAGGACTTGCTTCGAAGAGGCAGATGTCAGTACCACGTCTGGTCTCAAGGAAGTTGATGTTACGTGTTTTGGGAACTTGAGGTGCCTGCCCAAGTCAACTTGCAGTTCCCAATCTGATGCCAATGAGAGAAGACTGGCCGATGGTGTTGGCTGTGAACGTGGCTTCTCACCAGCCTTCACAAAGGGTATTGACTTCCGGCTTCTGGTGTGTTTGTTGACCTCCTCCAAGAGCTGCTGGGCAGCTGCTCATGATGTGCTCCAGCGTGCCCCTTCCTGGACAGAGAGGACAAGTTGGAAGGTCACTCTTTCCCCAAACATGCAGGTTAGCTGGGCTTGGTAGCACGTCGTAGACAGCTTGGATCATGAACTTAATACGCTGTGGCTCTGCCTTCCAGATGTCATTCCAGGTCAGCTTCCTCTCTAGTGCTCCTTCCCACCTTGTTGATGCCCCCTGCTATATATATATGTATATTTATATATATATATATATATATATATATATATATATATATATATATATAATTTCTTCGAAAATAAATCTTCAGTAACTCCCGTAGATTCCCCTGGTTGCTCTGCTGCTTAAGACAGAGAGTGTGATTTTGCCAATTAGAGAGGGTGAGCAGCTCAACCTCTGGCCTCTGCCGTCTCAGTGGCCATACAGCTGGAGTGGCTCATTATGGAGCAGCAGGAGACTTGGGGGAGCACAGACGTGGGCCTACTTAACAAACAGCGCAAGCACTCCCAAGGGAGTGAGACTAGGAAAAGATTTTAGATAGAAATAGCTATCCACCACTGCCTCTGTGTGAGTGGTGAGAAGATGACTGGTGACTCTGAGGGGTAATTTGCTCTCAGTTTTGGGAAGGATCCACTTTACACGTGTCTGGCAAGTCCTTGTATGGATAGGCCAATTATTTCACCTGTAATGCTTACACCAAAACTCATTTTAATTGTAGCTGTTACAAGTCTAATGTCCCTGCACAATACTGCGGGGAGAAGTCTCAATTATTTGCGAGACTGTGGGCCTATTCACTTTACAATCATTCTCTCTCCAACGTAATCTTTCTCTTTTTCTTTGTGCCGAGTAATTCCTGGCTCAATAATCCAGCCCTTTATCAGGGGGTGATATTGTGCATCAGCAGTTTTAATTAGTCAGTAAAATAGTGACTGTTTTTGTAATTAAATTGTGTTGTTGTGTTCAGACAAGTGAGGCTGAGCAGTAACAACAGACATCTTTTCATGTTGTTAATTTTCGACTTTGTAGATTTAATCAAGTTGTATGTAATATTTTAAATCTGTCCACTTCTATTTAATATGCCTCATGTAAAGGCTTTAGTTTCTTTCTTTCTGTTTCTTCCTGTCAGCTGTTGTTTTCTTTAGCTCTGGTGAATGCGACAGGCAGGCAGGTACAGGGAGCAGCAGTAACATTGGGAGGTTAGGATCTTTTTGAGAGAAGGTGGCAGAGGATGTCACTCTGTCAGGGCAGGAACTGACCTCTATTTCCTCCTGTATTTATTCTCTGCCTCTCTGTTTAGAGATGACACACATGCTGCCACACACTCAGCATCACCACAACTTCAAAAATTGTATTATTTTTGCAGCCTGAGATAAAAGCCAGTCAGGTTGTGTTTGGCCCATATAGCTCTGTATACATGACGATCGATAAATTGGTGTAATTGGATTTCAGAGCACAAGCAGTCAGAGTAGATTGCCCTTCATTGCAGGAAAGTCCCTTTGGGCTGCAGTGCCATCTCCTCTGTGAAAGTACTGCTAAATGGGGACAGATGCACCTTCTGACATTGCCTTTCAAGTGGAACGGGCATTGTTTTTCCAACCCAGTTTAGGTGAAACCATGCCTAATTCCAAACGACAAAAGCCTTGATGCAGCCTTGATGTCTGCGTTGATACGATGGATGTATAGAGAGAACTGGTTACAATGTTAGAGACAGGGCTCTGCTTATTTCCTATGATAGATTCTCAGTGGTGCATGAAGTAAAAAAGGTTGACTTCTGTGCATAAAACAATACCCTGATCCTTGTAGCTCCTCTGCATTTATTGGACCCATGGAACATGTGCACCTAAGACTTTCACCGACCAAACCCTCAACTTGAATGTGAATTTGATCTTATGGCTTTTCTAGACTTTTTAAATGTTATCGGACAGAATGGACAGAATCTGATAGTAAAATGAGTCATTTTTGTAGGGGTTGTGATGTTAAAAAAACTCCTTTGCCAAAAATGTCTTTTCCTACATAAGTCTATGGGAAAAGTCTTACTTGTCCCAATAACATCACAAATGGACCTGGAAATCACAATTCCACCGCTTAAAATTGTCAAATTACCATCCTTCACTTCCTTTCTTGAGAGATTTACTGGCTAATTAATTAGCTAGCAACCTCTCCACAGCTGCTGTCCACCCTCCTTCGGTAAAGTAATCCTCTAGCTGTGAGTAGCTGAAGAACCATTAGACCCACCATTGCTGTTGGCCACTAGAGGGGCTAATTTTCTATTTTTCAGTATAACATTAAGGCTAGCTAACTAGCAGACTGCTGGCTTTTTAACATTAGCTAGCTTGCTAATTATGTCTTGCTTTAATGCTACACTGGTTGAGGACACTGAGCTGAACAAAGTTGTAATCATCATCTCATCTTGTGATACCATTGTTCTTTTCTGTGCCGTCAAATGGAGTTGTTAAATTTTTGCTAATTTAGCGGCAGGCTAGTTAGCTAGCTTGCTAATTGCACCTTGCTTTTCATGCTCCACTGCATGACTCAGAGCTCCAGGCCCCATCTTCCATCTGTATGTGATGTTATTGTCCACTGCGACGGAGCAGTCCCGTCACTGACGCGGCCAGCGGGACACACACACATGCATCGGCACACACACACACACACACACACACACATGCAGCGCACACACACAGACACATATACCACATCGTTCCCCGTTCCCCCCTGCTCTTCACCAAACGGACATTACAAAGCACATATCCCCCTTCCCTTCACTGTACAATAGCGCTGCCAAGGGTGCACACTTGGCAGTTCTAATTTAGACAAAAACAAACATGTAAAACTTAATGGGTGTGTAGAAATCTGCCCGCTCCTACTTACCTGCCCGTTTCCGGCAAAGAAACAGGGCGTCAGGGCCGGCGTCATTATATAGTAAAATGACGCCAATCATCACTGATCATGTGATGCGGCATGAATTGTTTTTATTAATTATGTTAATTTGCCAAGTAAAAGACCGTTTCTATAGAGGAGAAACTGTGATCAAACTGTGGGAATTTTTGTATAATAGAGGTGATGATTACCTGTGAAATGAATTGATGTTTACGTTGTTTAAAATATGTTGGGTATTTTTTTTTTTTTTTTAGAAATGTATTATTCCCAGGCGGCAATCTCTGTGTCTGAGCATGGAGGCCAACCAGGAAGTGCCTTAAGCCTGCAATCTACCGAAAATTCCAGCAGGGGGTGCTAAGTTTGGCTGAAAAAAAAATCTGCCCATTCATTTCAGTGCAAAATTTGAAGCCTTCTCACTTGATTTATTACCTCAGAAAAAGTTTTCAGGACAACACTATGGTCTCAATCGCTAGTAAAAAATTATCTTCAAGACAATTTGATGTCAATAGTTCTAATAATGGCCCCATTTAGAAGAAAATAGAAGATAAAAAATCGTATGATTTGGGGCGTGGCTACAGGTCACTAACAAGGCGAGCCGTCATCAGGAGAGAAGCAGAGCAATGCGTATCCATGGCAACGTGTCAATAAAGTTACATATAACGTTAAATAGATAGAAAAGAGGACGTTTACTGATTTGGTCTCATAACTTTGACCCTTTCACTGTATTTTCACTTAATGACAGTGTATTTGAACGTTTTGTTCAGTAAAAATGTCTTGTTCAGTGTTTGGTTGGTAGTGTCGGTAGGTACTGTAGTCAGTGTCGTCAGATCCCTCGCGCTCCTCCACAGTCCAAATATGGTCTGCTCCGCGTATTGGAAATAAGATGGCGACGCAAGATGGCGACGAGTATAACGCTGAACTCGAGGCTTCCAACGGGCAGTCCACAAACCAATGGGTGACGTCACGGTGACTATGTCCATTATTTATATACAGTCCATGATTATTCCTCTATATAAGAGGCAGCCAGAGCCCTGATCTGGGAGAGAGTGGTTTTGACACCCATGCTAACGAGACAAAGCTCAATCAATATTAGTATGAGTTTCACCTCAAGTATTTAAATCCAGCAACACTTGTCAAAGTTGACTAATTGCATATTAAATACACAGTATTGTAGGCTTGACAATGTCATTTTAATACAGTCTATGAATGTCATACATGCAACAACAACTTATATCATCAGCAGCTCAGTTTTTATGTTGTTTTTTTTCAATAAACTAATACCCTCATGTACCGTTTACCCTGGTGAAATGTCAGTAAGGTATAATGGTATGAAAACATAGTCTGCTTCCCAGACTCGTAAACTATTGACCTGAAGTTTAGAAATCCTGAAATCGTCTAACTAGTCCGCAGAGCTTTGTGGGTGGATGAATTGCTCCATTGTGTTAAAAAGACATGTATTATCCCTTTCTTTTCTAAGGTGTTTATTCTGTGCCATAATCCAGCATTGGGTCCTATGTAAACATGTGACCTTCTTTCACATGAAACGGCCCACAGCTTCGGGATGTCATGTGTAACTGCACACACACACACACACACACACACACACACACACACACACATAGAAAAGTCTTAACAATAAAACAGCTTTATGTGACTAATCGCCTCGCCTCCCTCCATCTTTAGTACGAGTATATTTTCATGTAGCAGCCAGAAAAGGGGTCTGGATAGAGTTAATTTCAGTCTGCCTGTTGTTGTGGCAGTTGTGTTCTCTTGGCTGTGGTTCTCTTTTGGTAGGGATTAGCTGTGTTACGTTATTGGTGTGGGTTATTTGTCTGAGTCATGTTGATGTGGATTGTTTTTGATGTGGAAGTGCTGTGTGTGTATGTACTGATCTTGTCGAGCGTGTGTTTGTGCACAGTGAGCAAGAAGGACAAATCCTTTTGACCTTTTTGTCTGTAGCCACATTGGCAGGTGTATTAGCAGTATAATTTTGTGATTCATCACATTTCACGGTCTGCCAGGGTGACATTTTGATTGATACAGTGCCCATGTGTGATGGCAATGAACTATTTACAACTGCCAGACATGATTTAATAAATTTTTTTGTATTGTTTTTTGACTTTTGTTTCAAGAAAAGAGGAGAAAACACTTTCCCTACTACCGGCTATGTCAGCACATCACTATAGTATCTTTAATTCATTAGAGCTGATTATGTAAGTTTGTTTTTGTCTGACTTTTATGTAGTTTTAATAATGTCATGCTCTCGTTTTAGAGAGGACTGCGTCTTCTTGTGGACAGGAAGGTGAGCAGACTTATTAAAGGTCAAAGTGCAAATATCCTTCAATATGACACATGTATTTCAAGTTGTAGCTAAATCATGTGATTAATGAAATATTGAAAAGACTCTGACATGTTTTATGATGAACAAGCTCCTGAAACATATGGAAACAGAGTGAGTTTGTGAAT
Source organism: Centropristis striata (assembly GCF_030273125.1). Classification (NCBI taxonomy): domain Eukaryota; kingdom Metazoa; phylum Chordata; class Actinopteri; order Perciformes; family Serranidae; genus Centropristis; species Centropristis striata. Next base: position 19,658,854 of record NC_081539.1, read on the forward strand.
CAGCTTGGTTGTGTTTTAATTTGCTTTCATGTGTTCGGGGCTGTTGAGGTGATCCTTACAGCTGCCACAGACTCTGTGATTTCTAATTAGTCTTTAATATGGCCCTTAGTAAATGATATTCAATATAATTAAACTTAATTAGCAGACAAAAATATAGCCCCCCTGACCACGGCAATTACACATGGGCATGCTCATGCATACTGTGTTCAGTCTGTCTGCCACACACACACACACACACACACACACACACACACACACACACTGAGACCTGAGTCATTTATCAAAGGTGCAGCAGCTCTTTGTATTAACATAATGCAGTCCTTGCAGAAAGATTTGAACATCTTTATCTCTTAAAATTTTAATGGTCAAATATATTAAAAAAAGATCTTTCCCAGTATGAAATATAATGTTATTTAAATACTTAGTATCACTGTATAAAAAGGCCCCGGGAGTGTTTGGCTAATATGCCTGATTAAATATTTATTGAAGCAGTGTAGCATTGTTTGTGGCTGCTGTTGCAAATTGAATATCCACTTTATAGCGAACACAGTCAAACTCAAGATAGATTTTAACAAGAACAAAGCTAAATAATACATTTGTCAAGGCAAATCTAACTGATTTGCATAGCACTCTTGTTTGTGTGTGTGTACAACTGCACCAGGCGTGCGGCTGCCCATGCGGCTGATCCGTCATGCAGCACCGTTGCGCTTCTTTAAAAGACGTTTGGTGCAAGAAATTCCTGAGAAGGAAAGTGTGCATCTCAGAGGACATCAGTGTGTGTGTGCACATGTGCATTCACAGACTCTCCTGAGCAAAGTGTCCTAAACAGACGGTGGTTTACGGCGTCTGATGGAGGAAGATTCTGATTTCCCCTGAGTGTGACAAATCAGCAGCTGCGCAGCGCCGCCGTCCTCTGGAGCTTGCTGAGCCCACAGGATCAGTTGATGAGATAGTGAAAAATAATCCACCTCGGCTACTTGTGGCACAGTCGCTTTCATACTTCATACACCTGCTTTTTTTTCCGGCTGACTGAGTAGATAGTTTTCTCCTCTATAACCTTGCCTGCATGAATGTGTTTATCTGTGCGTGTTGAATTTTAGCTGCTGCTAACTGACGGTCAAACGGAGGTGAACGGATTGCGGCTCAGCCTTGTCTTCCGTCAGATAAATGTGTATACATTTCCACCTAGATGGGAGTTATCTGCAGGAAGACTAAGACAGACTCAGACAATTTCCTGAGCTGTTACTTTTATATTTGTCTGGGTCTGCAGTGATTACTTCTCCTGTTGGCCAAATGTCAAGGCTGTTTTGAGTCAGAGGAAAATAGCAGGTTGCAACAGGAGGACGGTGTTATCTCACTCCATGTCTCTGGAATCTATCTAGTTTTTGACCTCTCCTTTTGTGATTTTCTACTTCCTCCTCTCTATTTTCCATTCAGTGCTCCTATCCCTCTAAATCCCGCTGTCTGTTCCTGTCTCCCTACCGCTGTAGCTCCTCATTAGCAGTAGCCATGTTGTGTTGAGATGGAGGCCGGTGAGTGATGCTTGGCCCAGACAGCATGGAGATTTTCTTTTTCTGAATTATCGCGGAACTTTTCTCACCCATGTCCGGCTCTTCATTACACCCAGGCCAAGAGATAAAAGACCCATTTACCTCCCAAAAAGCCGAGTCATTCATCCCATGGGCCTTATCTTGTGCGTGACACTGGCGTGATTTAACTTCCGCCAGCAGTGTTAATTACAAGGGCTTGTGCTGTTTGCAGGGGTGTTGGGCACAGTCGGTTACCCATAGCTTCAGAGAGGGTCTGCCTTTGTTGGAGTCAAAACGAGAGAAAGCGAAGGATCCTCTGTGGGATTACAGTGTGTCTGAGAGGTGAGGAGGGACACAGACAGACAGTACACTCTGTACAGGGTGCAGTCGGCCTCATTACAGAAAATGAATCGTCGTCTTCCTTCTGTATAAGTGCTGCGCCGTGGTGTTTAACCCTCTCTGTATTCAGGTGATGTTCTGTTTCTGTTCCAGTTGTCTTGTTCTTCCCCCGAGGTGTGTTTTCTGCCACCATCCCATCCAAGCATTTTAATATGCTGCCTGACACAGAATGGTAATACTGAAGAAGGGGGAAATGGATGGCTTTACATATAGCTGCATCATGTGTTTTTAGATTTATGAAATATATGAAATAACTTGTGGGGAAAAGGTTTCATATTTTCCTCTCACCTTCATTTCATTTTTCTTCAGAGATTGAGTCAATGTAAGCAGCATTTTTATTTAATAAGAAAATCATGTCAATTAAATACTTCAAAATCAAGTATGGCTTATGTCAAGCCCGTACTAGTTCTAATTGTTAATTTGATCAACAGAAAATGATAATAATTAATGAATCAATAACAAAAATGTCACCTTGTCAAATATAAAAATTCCCATATTATTTCAAATCTTTTTGTTATCCTACCACAACCTTTTTTTTTTTTTTTTTAGCCAAATTAGCTTCACATTTGACATATTCAAGCATGCTGTAGATTTTAAAAGATAAAGAAGCATTGTCTTCACCAACAGGGCTTACTAGCATGCCTCAGTTTGTGAAGCAATTAGGTGGAAAATGCTTTCTTCACCATGAAGGCTCTCGAACAAAGCACCACATCAGCTGAGACTTGCTGGCAGATAATCTGTTTACATCACATCATCGATGACGGAGCAGCGTTCTGTCATACGTCTCCCATTCTGCACACACACCTTGACACACACACTCAAAATTAAATAAGTGCTGAGCTTTCCCTGTAGTCCTGTGCTGAATTAGAAGGGGATCTCCCTCTGCTCCCGCATCCTTGACCCCAAGCCTCAAGAGCTGTTATTTATGAGATGGATCTAATCAGATAAGCTCCATATGTGTAAGGAACAGAAGGACTCACTTGTAGCGTTGATGGTGGAGCCGATGTTGAGGTTCACTGGTTAGCAGGGCTTGAGGGTGGGGCAGGGGAGTGTTTTGCCTCATGTTAAAGACCTCTTTGGTTTATTCTGGAGGGCCATTGATTATTATTTTCTCCTCGGCTGGATCCATAGTGTGTTTTGGGGGTTGGATCTGACTGTCTGTCTTTGAGGAAATGGGTAGAGTCTGATCAATATCTCCCTCAGGACTGTTCCTGTATTCCATCACTCAACACAACACAGGAGACAACACACTTTGACACCGAATTCAATGTCTGTCTCTTCTCTCCTTGTCTCTTTGTATGGACGTCCGAAGCTGCCAATATAAAATAAATAAATAATATGACTTGATAAATACTTTTATGTAGCAAAAATATTATAAGAAAGTAAATGTAAGCATTATTTAATGATGAAATGTGACATAATATAATATTACTGATTTCAGGTACTTCTTTATTTATTTACCTTGGTATTAATTCCCCTATTTATTTAATTTTCCCTTATACACCTTTATTTATTAATTTTCATTAATTTATTTAAAATGTATATATTTTTGCATTCAAATCAATTAATTTGCTGATTTTTATAATATAATTATTACTACTATATACTATTTTACCTTTGCATTTTCACTCTATTTATATTTCCAAAGTTGTTTATTTTTGTATTATCTTTTATACATTTATTTTTTTTGCATTTCTTCGTCATTATACAAATGACGATCTGTCATTTAGAATCTGTCATGGGGTCAACTTTTCAACTATAGGTTTAATATAGTTAATGACATCATCATATATGATATGAATATATAAAGAAAATAATACATACATAAATAAATACGTTTGGAGACATAAATGGGGGGAAATTGCAAAGGGAAAATAATACATAAATATATAAATACATTTTTAAATACATAATCTCAAATAAAATAATAAATACAAAAATAAATAAACACATTTAGAAATTAATAAAAAAAATAAGAACAATTCAGAGAAAATTAAATAGAAAACTTAATCAAATTAATAAAACTTCATAAATAGGGGAATTAACAATGAAGAAGCTAATTTATAAAGAATTTACATTAATATCACATTTAATCAATTAACTAATGCCTACATTCATTTTAATATTTTTGGAACATTCAATGGCAGATTAATTTATTTACCAGCTTTGCAGTTTTATCCCTGCATATATTTGTAGGTTTGACACTCTCCGTACCTGTTACCTTTCTCTACCTGTTTGATTTGTATCTTTCCTGCACTTTCTCTCTCACCCTCCCATAAAACAGAGTGTCTATATGTAATCAAGAATAAAGTGTGTCATGTGCTTCTTTCAGTCAATATTGCCATGGCAGCAGTGCATGTTTGTGTACAGTAACTTTACTGTCTGTATTGGCAGGTGGAGGCGATGTCAATATGCTCATATGTTTTTTTTTGTGTGTTTGGACTCTCCTTTATATTAAAGCCTCAGTACTAATGAGCTACATAAAGCACTCCCAATTAAAGCAAAACCACTTGATTTTCTGCTCTTTTCTCACACTCGTAAGGATTATGGACTCTACTTAAAGCTCCTCTTAAAATGCATTCATGACTTAGTCCTGCTTTTATGTACAGTTAGGATTTTTTTCCTGCCCACTTTTAATGCCGGCGTTGCATTTTTAATGGTTTCTTTACTGAAAATGTAATTTTATGCATCTTGTAATTCCAGTTTTATTATCCCTCTCTTCTATCACTTGTGCTTATTTTTAGTTTTACTATTCTTGTTTGATATGCCATCCTGTAAAGCACTTTATTAATGCTTTTAAATAAGTTTATAAAAACTTGTCCCTGTGGTGAATCTGTTTATGTTGGTGAAAATGGTGATTATATGTTGAAATCGTTTGTATACATTGACTAAATTTTTTTAGAGTAGATGTAATAGAAGCCATTTAATTGCATCAGCACCTTCTTCCCCATGGAGAGCCGCCTGTCTATCTTCCTACCCACAATTCATTGCACTCATCAAAGGGTGGCTACTCAAGGTGTTATGTTTGATATCTTGACAGATTTCAGAAAACCTAATGAGTCTCTCGGTATTTGTTGACTCTTCAACCGTGCGTGTATTCATGTAAAGTAACTGCAGGTTTCTCGGAGCCCGGCTGAAACAGTCTCTGTGAAAAAGTAAACAACTCTCTCTACACTTCTCATGACCTTCGACCACAATCAGAGTAAATACAGAGAGGGACATACCAGATCATTGCTACCTCCAGTTTATCCAAATTAAAGATGTCTAAAGTAAAGTGTTACTGAAACTTCACTAACCGCTGTCTTGCCCTCTAATCAGAGTAAAAATACCTTAAACGTTAAGTGATGTTATCTGAATTAACAAAAAAAAGAGATTTAAATGCTTATTTATCACATAAACAATCATCATGGAGCATTCAGTGACATTCAGTAAACCAGAGATTCATCACCGACATACACTAAACAACACCAGACACACATGAAGATTTATTCCATGACTTGTAATCAAAACAACCCACTAATGACAGTATAAAGTCGTCCAAAGAATCCACATCACTGCCATTAAACTTTCCTGCGGCCTGAGGTGAGAGGAGCAGGCGCCGACCTTTGTGGCATAATGTGATAGGTTAAGACACCTGTCAATCAATATCTGTCTTATTAATGAATGTGTATGTGCTTTAAAGCATCATTGTGGTAACTGTCTGTTTAAATGTCTGCAATCTCTCTGCACACGCTCACCCACTCGAGTTAAATCGAGGCAAGGCTCACTCACTCTCTATTGTTTCATCATTTAGGGGTACCACTCTGCCACTGGTGGCCGTTTTTCAAGTAGCATGTGTTTCCCAGGGGAACCGTCGTCTGTTGAGTGACTGGTTTCTAGAGATTATGAGTCACAGCTGGTGATGTGGTTGGCTCGCCCTCCTCTCTTTAATGACTGCAGGAGTCGGGTGCTCTGATAGAACTGTTGCTTTGGTCATAAACCAGCAAGATAAACACTCAACACAGATCCTCCTTTTTCAAATGTTTGCCTATGGTGGATTGTTGGAATTTAGTTTACTATACATTTCTGAGCCCTTGAACCTTTAGCCCAGATTACTTTCCTGTAAAGTTAACAAAACACCTTATCGGATCTAGTATTTTTAGAAAATACCAAAGGGATTAATTGCATTCAGGAAGAAAGTATTTAGTTCATGTAACTACAAACAGCGTGTCAATTCTAAAGGGACATTCCAGTAATATTACACATCCAGAGCTACCAGCAGTTGGTTTCAGTTACACATGAAGTGTATTCAGAGCAAACAGTTGTGGTTATTACCTGAGAAGAAATGCCCATCGGGAGCTCCCAAGGGAACTTCATACCTTCAAGTGCTTTCATGTGTTTGCATTCCCGTAGCCAGTAGGGACGCTGAAGTGACATGAGACAGCTGATGTTGAAATCAAAATTGTCGCATATATGTTCTGTATAGCCGAAACTTCACTGTTGGTCTATTTGTCTGTGTTTTTTCAAAATGTTTCTTTATCTTTAATGGCCAAATTGCCAGATCAAAAACATGCAGTTTAGGCTTAATTGGTGACTCTTAAATTCCCATAAGAGTGAATGAGAACATCAGTGGTTGTCTGTCTCTGTGTATCAGCCCTGTGACAGGCGACCTATCCAGGGTGTACCCCGCCTCACGCCCAGTGTCAGCTGGGATTGGCTCCAGCCCCCCCGACTTGAGTTTTGATAATCGGCTAAGGCTAATAAATGAAAGCTGGTTGACTTTTATGTTCGACCAATAACTGTACACATCTGCCACTTAAGGTTCCTCTTTTACTGGGAAGGTAATCTGAAACAGGACCTAAACGTTCCTTAAATGGCATTCTCTGAACACTGTTTTGTGACCAAGTAAATATTAGCAGCCATATTTTATGTACTCCCCAATTTCTTTTGTTGAATCAGTATCTTTCTCTCTTTCAGCTTTTAAGTGATTGTCGATTTTTTTTGTTTTTCTTTCTATGGCTAACCTAGTGGGCTGTTATAGTAGCTATCTGAGGCTAATTTGTTGCTATTTCAGCATTCCATGTACAGGTGCATCTCAATAAATTAGAATATAATGGAAAAGTCCATTTCCAGTAGTTCAAGTCAAATAGCCCCAACCAAGTATTGAGTGCATAAAGATGGACATACTTTTCAGAGGCCAACATTTCCATATTAAACATACTTTTTAAAATTGGTCTTTTGTAGTATTGTTTTTTTTTGAGACACTGAATTTTAGGTCTTCATTAAATGTAAGCCATAATCATTATAATTAGAAGAAATTAAATAAATTAAGACATGAAACGTTTCATTCTGTGTGTAATCGATCTATATAATGTGTTATTTTCACCTTTTGAATTGACTTACTGACATAAATAAGCTTTTCTATGATATTCTAATTTATTGAGATGCACCTGTAATTGTTAATGTACTGTTGTACTGTTGCGATGTGTACTCCATGCATTATTTACCGTGTTGTAATTCCTATGGGGACTTACCTACAAGTGCTATGTAGCAATGTTTTCATGAGTGGGTCCCCATTTTGGTTGTTTCCATGCACACACACACACAAGTATGCACATGTGATGCTCACACACCTGTTACACACTCCTCTTGGTCTCACACAATTCCACTATATCTATAGGTGGCGGTAACTCATCCAGAAACACAGCGATATGCCAACAAAGGCAGTGAAGAAGAAGACTGCTAGCACGTAAATATGGATGTAAACAATGGCATATATCGGACAACATATATGCCGGGACAGATTGATGATATGATATGATATGTCTGTAATAGGCAAATATAGCGATAGATCAGTTGGGATCTAGTCATGTTTCGGCTCATTGTCTCACATTTGTAACTTTGCTTAAAACTCTCCTGTCACTTATAGAAATATAGACTTGCTCTGTGCTTCTCCACTCTCCTGTCTGTTTGTCTGAAACTGTCACTGGAGGAACGGAGATGAGCTACAGCTGAAACGTGAAGTCTGTCTGTGATGCGTGATTTGTTGAGGAGAATGTGGCGACTGCAAGGACAGTCATGAGGCGGGGCAGATGGATAAAAGGGAGAGAGAGAGAGAGAGAGGAGGGAGGACAAAGTGTTGGAGGATGTTTTTCCTCCGTCCTTGATGAGACACATGAGATGCAGATGTTGAGAGCTCTGCCCATTTACTGCAGTGTGTTTGCATGAGAGCAAAGAGTTTTTGATCAAATTTATGCTTTGCATGAGTGTCTGTGTTTGCACTTGTGTTTATGTGCATCTTGTATCTTCTGTTTAGCAGCAGAATGAAGATGTATAGAGCAGCAGTAATCTCTGGCTGTATGATTAAGCACACAGACAGACTTTCTTTAAGCACTGCCTTGTAAAGCAGCTGCCGTTTTATCATATGTCTCGACATACTGCTGGTGATTGATTGTTTCCAGAGGAGTACACCTCCTGCAGTATAAATGATTGAGAATTTATTTTAAGGATGCAACTTTTTAGTGGCCTAAATGGCAGAAACCCAGCTGAAAGACAAAGCGCCTGCTCTATTCCTCCACTGTCATAATCCATCCCACAGTGTCTTCTCCTCTCACACAACGGCTCAATTTTTATTTTTATTTCTTAGGCTGTGAGCTGCACATAAATACCACAATAACAAGAAGTCAACCATAGCTGAAACAGAGTACTATGATTCAAGCCATTCCTGTCAGAGGAAGATGACGAGTGGCTCCACACAGTGATGCAAAAACTTGTGAGCTGAGCTACTGACTGGAATATTTTGAATGTAATTTACCAAATTGTTGAATATATATTTAGTTATTTAAGTAGGTTCTCTCAGTGTACCATACCATATTTAATCTATTTATTTTGGAAAATTTTATTTTCATATATTATTTGTATATATATTGAATATATGTTTTCAGTGTGCACTAAAATAAGGACATAATTGATGTTATTAATTTTGATCTAATTTATTTTTAACAAAATATCTATATTTATTATTTTATTATATGTATTTCAATTCATTTATATTTATATATTTTTATTTAGTTTTCTCTTTTTATAAAAACATAGTTTGTATTTGTTTTATAGTAAAATTGAGCTTCAGCTTATTTAATTAAATTAAATTAAATTAAATAAATAAAAAATATATAGTTAAATGCATGATGATTCCAAAGCCAAGGAGTAATCATGTAAAATAATCGTGATCTCAGTAAGGACCAAAATAGGCATAATTATGATTTTTTTTCCATAATGGAGCAGCCCTTACACAAGCTGTAGGCGGGCTTCTTTGATAACTCGTCATAAAGGAAAATGTTTGTTTTTTTAACTTGGTGGTTATGTCACCTGATGACGATATTTCCCCCCCTCCTGCTTCTCTTTTGGCAATCATCTACCTCTTCTCTGTCTCTCCCTCTTACCATTTCTCTCTTTGATAATGCTAGTGTTGGCAGGCCTGCTAATATCTTCCCCTGACATATATTCCTACTGAAGCGTGTCCAACATCCCCTATCTCCCCTCTGTAGTATATCACTAACCCAGTAATGTTCAGCCATCGTAAACACTTCATGCCTCGGGTGGTACTGTATATCATAGGCTATGTTGATGAAGCCTGGGGCTCACTGACGGCTCATCTACTGGTCCACATTAGTTCACACTGGGTCCCAGCCAGCTCCACATCTGCAATTACAGTTGTGGTCAGGTGAAGGAAAGCAGTGGTGTAGTCGAAGACATCTGGAGACATGTGGAATACATATCCAGACTTCTCTTTGTCATTTAGGGAAACCCAACATTCATCTTTAATTGCAATTAAATATACAGCCAGCCTGGGTTACATCCTGCTCACTATGTTTAGCTGGATTAACCACTTTTTGAGCTAAAGTGGGGAAGACAGATTGATAATCCATTGAAATATTAACATGCAATGGTTTGGTACTGTAGCAGCACCACCTGCTTTCCTCATCATGTGACTGTTTCGCACAAGAGTCAAACAGACCCTGTCCATTCCCTGCGTTTCATTGAAGGCCGATTGTGTTTTATGACTGTGTCCTCTGTACTGAGGGTTCTGCACAGCTGCACTGCTCAGTTGCCAGGTTGTGAGATGCTAACCCAAATATGTTAATGGAGCTTTGCCACTGCTCTCCCAGGGGTTGCCAGGCGCGACCGCAAGCTGGATCCTGAAAATGAAATAGCAACGAAATGTTCTGTAAATGGGCTTGTGATGTTAAAACAACATGTAAAAGCATACAGTGCAGTCTGTAAGCATCCAGACAATTTAGTTTAGCCTCTGTAGGAAATGGTGACTCTGAGTGTAAAGTGTTGACTTTCTGCTTTGTTTACATCCACATCCAATGAACCGTCAAAGAAATGGGGGCCTTTTTTTATACTTACCTCCTCAGGGCATAAAGCACTATGAGTTCACCCAATATAGATGTGAACACCCACAAACACCCTTAAAGCTGAAAGTCAGCATTTTAAACCCATTGTTTCTTTGAAATTCAGTGCTGGAGAACAGCCAAAGCTTTAAGAAACACATCACTGTCCAAATACGTACAAACTGTTTGCACTGTAGTGTGGTACTCTGCCAAAGGTGGCTTATTTATGTCCAACAATGCAACTTTTTCCCTTCCTTTTTTAAGTTTCCTTGATGAAGGAACAGTGGCTCGGAAAGTTAAATTCCTCCAAACCATTAAAATGCACTCCCAGTCTGCAAACCCTCCCATCTGTGTGCAGGCTTTGAAGATGACCTTCTCTGCTGGGCCCATAGGGAGCACTGTTGTCCATGTTGTCAGGAGCGGGCTGGACTGTCTACACATGGCTGCACTTTGTTCGTCCCAATGGCTGACCACAGGCCTCAGACCAGACTGAGTGACACACAACACTTCTGCCAGTCTCTTTTTTAAACCACAACCTCAAATCAGATTTTTTTTCCCTTGCCATATTCAGTCCTAATGCAGTCTAAGTCTGCCCTCCGTTGTTGCTAAAAAAAAAAAAAAAGATTTGCTGCCAGACTATATTTCAAATGTACAGTTGTAAGAAGGAAAGATGACATAATTATCTGTATTTTATGAAAAAGGGGTTTTAGTCTTTTGGTGATGAGAGTTCAGCGTTTTCTTTTTTGGCTTTTTCTTTTTTGTTACCTCCTTGAGATGAAAGCCCAGTGTCATTCAAAGCCTTCATAATTTCTCTATGGAAGAACAGTTTATACTTTATAGCATACTGTATAATCCTTTAATTATAGTTTTTAATAGGTTCTTCACTTCACACTTTTAGTGCCCTCCTCTGGAGTCAGGTGTCATTACACATTTTAGTATCCTCCACTGCTCTGTTTTTCTCATAATTATTCATGTCTTAGGATATTTTATGAGCATACTATAGTAGTGGAGAGGATGGTTGTTATATTATTAGTGGTATGTGAAAAATTAGAGCTGACGTCTGTATGTGTAAGCTCTCATTAGGCTCCAGTTTGTCTTTAAAAGGGACAGTTCACACCAAAATCAAAAATAGATATTTTTCCTCTTACCTGTTGTGCTGTTTATCAGTCTAGACTGTGTCGGTGTGAGTATCCAAATGTTGGCGATGGCATCTGTAGAGATGTCTGCCTTCTCTCAAATATAATGAAACTAGATGACACCTGGCTTGTGGTACTCAAGCAATCTTGATTGATGAATAGCACTACTGTAAAATAAATGATATGTATTTTTGTTTTTGGGTTGTATTATCCCTTTAAAAAGCATGTTGTTTGGAGATGTCACCCTAAAAATGAAACATTTTTTCTTTGTAATACTTGGTTACATGCGAGTGTTTCAGGAGTCAAAACAGAAGCTCCCGTTGGATATTGTGCCTGTGAAAACTAATCTTTCCTCCCCTACTTTCATTTCCGGAGGCATCCTGAGGATAAACGGATGCTTACACACACACACAAACACACACTCTTTCAGAGATACATTTCTAAAATTAAATATGCTCAGTGTCTCATGTGTTTATGCTTGTTGAAAGCAGACAACGCAACAGACAGATTTGTAAATCAGTTGTTGGAAACATCGAATTAAAAATGCTGTTACAAGGCTAACACTTTTAAGCATTTCAATCCCAAATTCTGTGCAAAGACAAACTTGAGCAGACATCCAGTCAAACTCGACCATGTTTTCACTTGCAGGGAGCCATCACAGCACAGACAGGCTGTTTGGATCGCACAAACACAAATAAGCAGCAAGTCGTGTATCTTCAAGCGGTGCCGGATAATCGTAATAATTAGCAGGCCGAAAGAAGAGGCTCATATAACATAGCTCCAGACAACAGCGTGGCTCGAAATAGCCAGCCATCGCCTGAGTACTGGAGCAGGCAGCACACCACAGAAAGAGTTGACAGGGGAAGAGAGCGGGAGGATGTGGGTGAGGAGGAGGGCAATAATTAGCTGAGCTTGTCATTCTAGTGATTAACCACTGATTTAGAAGCGTGCTTGGTGGGTGCGCGGAGTTAAATTGCCTGTACTGCTGTTAGCAGCGATGTGACATGAAGGCCTGGGTCACTGCACTGCAGCAGTACAGAAGTAGTCAGTACTCAGTTCAGCTCAGTATCTGCTCCCTGCATGTAGGTCTCTGTGGTGTTTGTTTATGGGCCAGATGTAATGTGTAATGTGTGCTACCTGCTCCTGTTTGCACTGTTTTTATGAGGTGCGGTACTTCACCTCACTTCCATATGATGATAAATGATTTTCATTAATGCTGCTGTTGTTTTTCTGTGTTATCTTCAAAACGGAAGATGAATTCGCTGCACCGCTTTTAAGAAGTGTATGTCTACAGACCTGCAGGCTAAAGAATCCAATAAGTACTGTGCCTATGTGCCGTGATGGTTTCAGTTGACAGTAAGTAATATTAGCAGATACACCCTTGTCTGATATTAAAAAGGTTGGTCCCCTCTTTCATATTGTTCATATGAATAACTACAGGCTCTTTTCTTTCTGCACTGAATAATAAACAACTTTAAAAATGAACCTGTATTCCCACAAAACATGATGAATATTACATAAGGGCAATAAATCAACTGTTCTCCATGTTTTTTTTCCCACAGTTGTTTAATTTTCACTTAATTGTGAGATGATTCTCTATTATTTTGTGCATTGTTACTACAGTATTAGTTAAGATTAATGTTGAAGCAAACACTATCACTGTGGTGCATTTAGGAACCGTGAATTGTTAGGTAACAGGACAACTCAGACTTGCAGTGAATGTACAAACAAAATAATGAAGTGACCTTCATTATCCACAGATGCGTCTCTTCTCTGTAGTCTGTTGGGCTTGTTGTTGTCGGGGGTGGTACAGTAGCACTAATGGCAGATTTAGCTGTTTTATGAGACATGCAGTGCATCCAGTAAGCCTCACCAAATACAAGAAACACTATTTATGATCAGTGACTGAAAACAAAAATGATGTCCACAGAAATGAAGCAGATGCAAGTGGGAGGCTTGGGATTTAATTTCTTCTGACTCGTATTGCAGGAAATGTAGGCTAGAATTCAGTTACCACTTAGAAGAGATTAAACCTGCACTAATCATTACTTTTTTCAGCCAGAAAAGGTCAAGGCTAATGTTCTGTTGTTTATTTTATCTCTGAAAGGCGATGTGCCGCCCCTGTGTTATTTATTTGAATATACACCATGTCTAGCATCCCAATGAGATAAGTTCTCTAGCCCTTGCTGTTGGCGATTTAAACTAAGTTATATTGCTTGATGCCCAGAAAGTTCACACTGCAGCACCGGGCTAAACGGAACTGGCGTCCCCATGTTTCTTTTTGTCTTAGCAATAGTAAATAGGGGGGCCAGGACTTTGGATTGTCCAAAATGTGCAGTTTCACTCAGCTCTATGTAGCATTTTAGCATCTTTCAGCTCATCATTTTAGCTTACAGCCTGCAACTTCTGGTTTTGGTTCACTATAACGTCTATCATGTGGTTGTTTTTTTTTCTGAATGTAATATGATAAACTCACTTCATGCTAGCATTTCGGCAACAAACAAGAAGAGACTAGCCAGCGATTAGCTCATAAACATAGAGACTTTTGGTTTTGGTTAACCCTCACTCATGCATTGTTTTTTTGGCCAAAGCAGTCAGCTGTTCACGGAAAAAAAGCTAAATGTAATATGACAAACTAGCTTTTCAACAACAAACAACAGAAAGACACAGTTGGAGATTAGCTGGCAAACATAGTGTAGCATTCAGCAGCTAAAGAGACAGATATTCCCCTTAGGTGTAACCAGTATTAAAGGGAGAGTTAATATTGGCCACTAACACAATTCCAAAAATACACTAAAGCCTGATGCCCCCATGGTCATCGTGCTGCTTTGGTGTAAAGGTCAACTTTAACTTTGAGTTTATGGCAGATGTTTTTCACAGAATTATTTTAAGCTGTTAAAAAGTTGTATTGCTTCACAAAACTCTTGGAGCAAAACTTCCTTTTTAACCTAGCATCTTTCAAGTATCTCCATGGTCTCCTCAGGCTTGAAATGGATTTTAAAGATTAAAATCAATAAGGCATGGGAGTCACAACACCAACAGTCACATGGAAGTTTTTAATATTTTGTACCAACACACAGCTTTGAATGAACACTAGGTTTCCCCTGGAGGTTTGTCTAAAGGAAAGACAAAGTCAGAAGCATTGGTTGTTACCTTAAACGCTACCTTTTTGCCTCCACTCGGCGAGTTTCAGACATCGATTGGGAAGTGCAGGCTGGTGTGTGTGGTTAGTCATTAAGATGGTGGGAGCACCACTCTGTGACACTTGTTTTTCTTGTAGATGAAATTTCACCTCTACCTTGCTTTAAGACCTCCTTTAAAACTGTCAATACAATAAAAAAAAAGCCAAGATGAAACCTATGCAAGACTTAAATCATTAACAAATAATGTTATTTAATGACTCAATTGAATCATACCCATAAAAAGCAAATGGTGTAAAATCTGTGAAAATGTGTGTTTTTATGATGTAACTCTGGCAGTGCCAAGGGGTCTGTACAGCAGAGGCCCTGTCTCTATTTGATAAATTATGAATCATGGTCTTGTTTCTGGTTAGTCCCTACATGACATGAAGACTGAAGTAGTAATTTTCATCGAGCCAGTTCCCAAGGTAACACTGAGTAAAGTTATATTCTCCACCTGAAGGAAATCTTGCTATAGCAGCTCACATTGCTGTGCTGCACTGTAATTTATGGCCCCATTTTGTATTAACGACACTTTATTATCCTAACGTGCTCTACTCGGTGTTATATCAGCAATAATAATTCTGTCCTCATCCCCAGTTCAAGTTGGAAATATTTATGAAGTAATTTTAATAAGAAAAGTGGTTTACAGAGCATTCAATTGATTTACTGAACAGCCAAGGGTGTGATAAATACTCTGAAACATAGGAAAACAAACACACTGCAGTGGAAGGTATGATGCTAAGTGCACTGACTACCAAACACTCTGGTATTTCTGTGCATGGATGACTTGCCTTGTGCATGTGGAGAAAACATGAGGACATAATGTGATGTGCACAGATAAAATGCATAATAAAGTTACAATATGTGTCCACACTCTCTGCCCTTCCTCTCTCCTTCTTTATCTCTCCTAGCACCTGTTGAAGTCAATGTTGTCTTCTGAAATGTTATTCCTATGTTATGGTCATATTTTATGGACTCAGTTTGGTCTAACTGCAGATACTTTATTGTTTTGTACCTGCTGGTAACTGCAGTGGCACAAATTCTGTTTCCCACAAGCTCTACGTCCATAGTGACTTATTATGAAAGCTATGTTATAACCGTTATTACAGCCTGAGCCGAGGGGTATTGAAAGATACAGTAAAGTATAATGTTAGATTTATTGGTGCTTTGTCACAATGTCGGAGAGATGTGATATATTCCCAGCAAACTCCTGCAGAAGTTTGCAGATTCTGTCGTTTTGATATGTTATTTCTTGCCAAGTTTTAGGGCTTATTTATGCTTGATGTTCAATATGGATAAGGACGGAACATTCTGTCATTTTGTCCGTATTTCTGCATGTTTTCTAGTAACGTATGGACACAGACGAAGCAGAGTAATAGCACTGCTTAACGTAGGAGCTTAACGAACAGTTCAACCAAGACACAACCATAGGAGACAATGAAGAAAGTTTAAACATTCACTGAACTTTTTGAGGAGGTATTAATGGGTAAAAAAATCTCCACGTCATAATGTATTTAACGGCCTCACAGATGACCACCGAGGCTGCCTCAGCTTTGCCCCAAGTCGCCATGTTTGACGTCCTCTAGTGGTTGCTTTGCTTAACATCCATGTCAACGTAAAGGTCGTGTGGAAGTATTTGAAATGGTTGTATCTGTTTTGGTACTTACATTGAGCGTAAATGAGGCTTAAGATAAGAACATCTTAATTCTGTGCAGAAAGAAATTAGGCAGTCAGCTCGCTTATCTTAACATGAAGACGAGGAACAGGAGAAACTGTGAGATTAGGTTTGTCCAAAGGTAACAACATCTGCATACCTACCAGCACCACTAAAACTCACTAATTAACCTGTTATATTGTTGGTTTAAAGAGGCACCCCACACTTCTTTTCTTTAAATAAATGTAGTAGTCACAGGGAGTATAAGTAACAAGACAATTGTTAGATGTATTGATCTTATGATCTCACTCAGCAAGAGAGTGAATATATTAATGTCAGAAAATGTATTGATTTCATTAAATATATCCTTTATTAATCCAAAAAGTCAAGTGTTTGCACTTGAGCATTGGTCCTTGCTAGTTTGGCAAAATGACAGCATAAATTTGGATCTCACAGTTTGTTTTAGAGGTGTGACGGGTGTGAGGGGTGTGAGGGCTCAGAGGTGATGGTAGAGAGGGTAACGGGGGCTATTAGGCCTGTAGCTGTGTGTATATTGAACTGTGTGGGACACAAGTGTAGCTACAGTAGCAGCAGGATGCAGCAGTGATTCATAGAGTAATACAGCCCACCACTGTGTGGACTTTCAGGCCTACAGAGTGCTTGTGTGTAGGACTGTGTTTGTGTAAAAAGAAGGGAATAAAACGACAGAGTGAAAGTGATATTGAACGAAGAATACAGAGAGGGCAAATGGGAAATGAGGGAAAACTCCAAAACATTGGGGCAAGGACGGAGCAGGGAGAAAAGTCACTGTATGTTTATGCGAGTAGTTTTAAGGTTTCATCTTTTACTTTCACTTATGCCACCTTGTCAGTCATTTCCTGTTGCCATAACGACGGTGGCACCTGCTAATGATATTGGCTCCGTGTTCATTTGTCAGGAGATTTAGGATTAAGATTCATCAGCATGGCTGACATGTATGAACGTATCACCACAGTGACTTGATGAACCGCTTTTTCATTATTGAATCAGCCGTCCAAATGAAGCCCCCCTGCCCTGCGGCACATATGCCACAGTTATAACCTTGATTATCTAAAAGAAAGGGACATTTTTCCAGGTGTCTTACACAGAATTTGCTCGTTGAAATGGAAATTTCTGGTTTCTCGTCAGCCTGAAATTATACGCAACATGCTCATACCAGCAAGGTATCATTACGCAGCGGCTAAGCCCGTCTTAATATAGGGATTAATGTCTAGATAAGGATTTGTTCAGCATTAAGCCGCAGTGCATGGATGCTCATCTCTGCATGTCATCCCAACTATGTGTGCACATGTCTGCTGCCTGATACACAAACACAGATGGATGCAATATGATGTAGTTTAGTTTATGACAAAGGCATGTTGGGGGAGAATGTATGTTCATGTACTCGAAATGATAAAATGTATGAGATGCAGCACAACTTTTGGATCAGCATTGTTGGGTTATTTCTCTGTACTGACTGTTAGCAATCAGTCCAGCTATGACTCATCCATGTGTGTTGTAAACTGCATGCACACACACACACACAAACGCAGCCTTTCCAAATGCTAATCCGTTTTCTTCTCTGCTCTCTACCCACTTTCATCTGGAAATCCTTGTTTGTTTGCTCCAATCCACTGTTCCTCCCCCTCTGTTTACCCTCACTATTATTCACTCACCCCGTCTCTCTCTGTCTACTTTCTTTCATCTCACTTGCTCCCCATCCCACTGTCTCTCACTGTCTCCTGTAGATTGTCCCCTGTCATTGGTGTCTATCATCTTCCACTGTGGCTCGCGGCAACTGTGTTTTCCTTTCATCATCTGTCATCACACTGATACTTTAAGGACAACAGAGACTCCATCCAACCCCGTACAATATGTTCAGACCAGTGCAACAGAATGGGTCATAAGTGAGGGCAGCATGTTGCACATGTTACAGCAGAAGTACACTTATTTGTTCTTGCTAAGAGTTGGGTGAAAAGATTGAAAACCACTCTCATGTTTGTCTTTTAAGTACAAAGCTTGGGCCTGGAGGTGATTAGCATAGCTTAGCATAAAGATGGAAGGCAGGGAGAGACTGCTCTGTCAGAAATTTCAGTTCAGAAATACTCCAGCCAGCACCTCTAAAGTTCACTAATACTTTTTTCTTATACTTTGGATGGATCCCAGTGGTGTCGTCTAGTTTTTTGCAGTGGGTATACTGTCTATACTCGTACTCACCCGTCCCAGAACAACACATCTTACAACAACCATCTTGGAGCAACACCTCATCACGACCTTGTGTCTGATGCTGCATCCTAACATGTTAATAACATACCCAGTCTTTCAGAATGCTCTCAACAAGATGTATACTATAGGCTATGCATTAGTGAATGTGATTCAGATGTTTTTTAGTTCAAGAATAAAAAACATCTGAATCTGAATCACATTCACTATTGCCTAGCCTCCACTATACATCTTGAGAGCATTCTGAAAGACTGGGTATGTTATCAACATGTTAGGATGCAGCATCAGACACAAGGGTGCAGTGAGACCGGACATATCAGTTAGGAAAGCTGGCTCTGTGATTGGTTGGACACACAACTGTTCATAGTTCTGTGATTTCCCTGATTTTCATGAACGCGACATACACTTCGGGCTGAGAAGCCTGTCGGTCATTGGCGTTCCCATGACAATGGGTTGTTTGGAGGTGGGCGGGAACTGGGGATGTCCTGAGAGCCGGCAGGCGAGAGAGCTGAGCTAAAGTTGAAAAATGTTGGCCAGTTCATGAAAATGACAGAATTTGGTTTGCTTGTTTTGGTGTTGGCTACGGCCCACAGGCCGGTTTGTCTTTTTGTCCGACCTCTCTGCTGAAGCTGCAGTGTTGTCTGGCGTTGTTTTTGTATCATCTTGTTGTAATTCACTCGCTGATTTTCTCCTTTGTGCCAAGAATGCCCGCAAAAAAAATGAGTTGCTGTTTTTTCATCACGGGCAACGGAAGCCTCAGAGGTCTAAAAATCATGTGAACACAGACTGGGTTGATTTAATGAATTAATCAACATGTGAAAACTGTCACAAAATGATGTTGTTACTTATGCTCGCACATCAAGTGGATTTATAAAAAAAAAAAATCTAGTGAGTAAATAGGCCGTAGACCTACGTATCACGTAGACTACACGACTGATGGATCCTATCTAGCTGTTTTCCCAGCTTTCAGTCTTTATGCTATGTGAAGCTAAGCTAATTGCCTTCTGGCTACAGCTTTTCACTTAAAGGGAAAATGTTTCAATCTGGACCCCTATATTCTCATGTTTCTGTGTCTAAGTGACTAATGGAGACAACAATTTTAAAAATTGGTCCAGTATTGAGCATGAGTGCAGCAACCAGCAGCAGCCAAACAGGCTGCAATAATCCTTCAAGCCAATTGCGCACCGTCAATGTAGGTCCACTAAAAGTGCTTGTTTTTGCCACTGACAGTTGTTATTATAAGTGTCTGTCCCTGTTAGTCACTTAGACACAAAAACATGAGAGAATAGGGTCCAGGTTGAAAAGTGCTAAAGTTTCCCTATAATGAACAGAGGTGAGAGTGGTATGAATTTGATATAACTGAAGAAAGCCAATAGGCTAAGGATATTTTTATTATAAAATGACAATGTACTTCTATAGCCAGGTTATATTATGCCACAAACAGGTGTTAAAGACCTGAAGCAGGGGAAACAACTCTGGTGGAGGCAGAGGTTTCTCTGCTTCTATACTGAGTGCTATGCTAAGATAAGCTAGTCATCTCTTGGCACCAGCTTTATACTTACATTTACATTAAGTCATTTAGCAGACGCTTTTATCCAAAGCGACTTACAGAAAAAAGAGAAACAACACACAGAAATGAGAATGCTGATCTTATGTAAGGCTTGGCAAGAAAGTGAAAGAACTAATCATTTTCCTTAAAATGGTATTCAATCATTGTAATAATAACAACACAATATCTATTCTGTCTCTATGCAGTATGCTTGTCAGGGGTTGTTAGCTTAGCCACGGGAAGCAGGGAAAATACTTGTCCAAAGTTCAGAAATACAACAATTTCACTAATTAATATATTCAAAAAATGTTTAAATAAGTAGGCTTTTTTTTTGTACTTTGGACAGAAGCTAGCTCCTTATCTCTGCTAAGCTAAGCTAAGCTAATCACATCCTGGCTCTAACTGTGTACTTGGTGGACACACAAGAGTGTGGTATTGATCTTCTTATCAAACTCTTGGCAAGAAAGCCAATAATCCTATTTCCCCAAATGCCTATCTATTCCTTCAACCATGACTTGCTTGTAGAATATCACATTTTAAAGAGAAATGGGATACAGAAAAGAAGGCTCATTGATTTTCTTTGCTAAGTAGTTGACTGTTTTGTTTTAAATGGCTGATAAGAACGTGAATTATCTGCAGCCATTCCTTAAGAGACGTGTCCATTTTTGATGCCTTTTCTGGCGAGATGGATCAGAGTCTGATCTATACACCGTATCCGAATCCATTTTGAACTTTCCCTTGGCGAAGACCAATAATTCTCTCTGTCTGTGTCTATGCCAGCCAGGTTAATCTCATTAGCATCTACAAGACACTCAAGGGAACAATTTGTCATGTACATGTGTGGGGAGTGTGAGAGAACCACACCGTTACACACACTTTCAATCTACTGTAGTGTCTTGCGGTTTTTAATGAAGATTTATGTTTCACCGCAAATCTTTAACAACCCTTAAGTTCACATATAGGTCACATGTCAGATCCACTTTAAAGAAGTGAGATAAAGCAGCAGCCAGATATTTAATGATTGACTGCTATGTTTAATGGAAAAGGCAGCAGAAACAACTAGGGCAGCACATTAGTTGTCTTCTCTTTTTTGTGTCTAATTTTTTTAAACCTATTTTATTATTTAATTCTTATTTAATATACATAGACTCTCTGTAGCTAAAATGGGTGCCAGGGCAGAGTGCCAGAACTTTCTGTGCATGTGGAACTGTCATTCCTCATGGGAATAATTAAGCTGCAACACACAACCTTTTTATTTATTTTTTTTAACTGAAATCACAGTTTTTAATGAAGTTGCACTCATTAAAGGCAGCTAGCAGATAAATAGGCATACTGTTTATCATTGTTTGTTTTCAAGCTGTGTTGTCTTCTAAAGTGTTATTCCTCAGAGGCTGCATTATGATGAATGGAAAAAGCCTTTGTTGTCACTTCAGAAGGTCACCCTCAGACGCTGCTGAATTATTAGAGGCTAGGATCGATACATACTATTTGAAGTTGCTAACAGCTTTCTGTCTGTATGAATTTTTTTCTCTTATTGTTGCTGTTCCCTGACATTTAGTTTTGTTTGTTGTGCTTATGTTCTGACAGCTAGATTCTTGTGTCGGTTGTCAATCACAGATTCAAGTTACTTCTTATACAATTACTGTTTTTAAATGTACTTATTTTTTCCGTAATGATTAATGTCACTGTTACATTTGGTGTATTTTGTTATATTCACTGATGTATTTAACTTTTAGAAACATAAAAGTATGTGTTTTTGACCTTTTTTAAGGCATTGTTAATTCCGGTTGTATATCCGTTCCAGTTTTCAGGACCACCTTGAGGAAAATTGAGGTCAAAGGTCAAGGTCACTGCAACCTCCCAAAATGTTTTTCACCATGACTCAAAAGTTCATATGGTTATCATGAAAAAAAAATCACAAACATCTAAGAGGATAAAATGATCAAGGATTGACACTTTATAACAGTAAGGTCAAGGGTCAACTTCACTCTGACAAAAACAGTTTTCTAGCCATTATTCAAAGCCATAACTCAGGAACAGAAGGGCAGATCGTGACCATATTTCACATTTGGTCAGATACTGAATTAATTAATGATTAATTAGTGTCATGAATTAATTAATGACACTAATCTTGGGCTGCCCACCTTGAAAGTGTGGTGACTGTATAGATCTTCTTTGCTGCCAAGTTGTTTGCTTGCTTCCTTGTTAATTTGCTATTTTGCAGCAACATCCAAATTTGAAGCATTGTCTACTGTCATGGCTACATATGAGTCTGAACAGACATAGATATAATCCACAACACGAGTGGTTAGTGGAGGCATACAACTGCAGGGTGGTCATTTTTAGTTTTGGAATTGTTATTCTGTACGACTTGTCATTGGCATTGTTATTCTATGAGGCTTTTATAGCTGCACAGGGTGTGGGTATCTGTTCAGAGTGTCTGAACGATGTGACTGGCATGCATCGATGCATGAGTCCGTGTGTGTTGCAGCAGATTAGTATGCATGTTTTTGCTGCAACTCTCCTTGAGTTGAAGACAAAGATTTGTCTTCAGTAGAAACAAACAGCCTTGGGGTTGAGAGCCACAGACAGGCGGAGGAAATCTTAAAGACGGACTAACTCTTTGGAGGTTTTAGTCTTTTCGTGGCATTTGTTCTCAACAAGTAAAATGTACACTTGGCACCAACCCTAACCTAAATTCTCAGTTGGTTCTGCACCATCACTCACATCAAAATGTTAACATGCTAATGCAGGTTAAACATTTTCTCTAGGAATTATTATCATTTACTGTTGTTATCATGACTACAGTCAATCTACACAGCAGTTTGTGGCTCCTTTGAGTCACTTTTTGGCCTCTATAAACTTGCCCCTGCTCTTCAGCTTGGACTTATAGAAGGATTTAGAAAAGCTGTTTACATTATAGTTCATAATCAGTTGGTGGCATTTTGCCCTTTCTCAAAGGCAACCCCGTTCCTTGGCAGTAGGAGACAGCTGACGGCAATCAGATGGAGAGATAAATGGCTGCCATCAAGGCTGTCTGTTCAGTTGAGAGTTGGGGTTGTGAAGGTTGACACTCGCTGATGGTGAAGTAAACACACAGCGTGCCCTTGCACACAGACTAGAGAAGACTGCCAAGTCTCTGATCTGCTAGTGTTGCATTTCAACTGAGTGTTCAAGAGATGTGCCATATCGGTGTGAATGGAGTGTGAGAGTGTGCATGAGAGACAGAAATTACATGGTTATCTTTCTGGGAAGAGGCACAGTTTGTAGTTGTACTGCAGCTGATAATAGCACTGCTGGTTAATGTAATAACTGTCAAAATGTCTTAATTATTTTACTTTAAATGGTCAAAAATTAGATTTAATATAATGAACTGTCAGATAAGGAAATTACATTACATTACTACAATAACCAGGAATTATTACTTCATAAAAGGTGTAGCTGACTTTGTAATAATAAGGAGGATTATTACACCAATTAAAATATATGTTGCTAGTATTAAACTCCAATTTATGACATTTACAGTTTTTATTGCATTCTCATCATATACAAGGACATTTAATAGTGTTTTGTGTGCATTTTTCAACTGGCTAACACCATAGTATCAGTGACACACAGTCATGGGGACACCTATGTACATGAGCTGTGTTCATGCTCTTTTAACGCCATAAGCTACTGTGTGACCTATGAGTCAATGTCAGGTTTCCAATGAAGGGGAATGGATGGAGTGTCAGGGCTGTGTCAGGCCTTGTCATCGCTGTCACTGGGGTTTGTTACTTCATTAAATTGAGTTATTGAAGACATGACTTGCCAGGGACATCCGAGTTCCAGGGCTGCAGGCGACCGACTCAGTCAAGTCCAGGTTCCAACACAGTCAAGACCAAGTCAAAATCGACTCAAGACTGCCAAAGAACCTTGTACATCTCACATAAGAACAGCCAAATTCCAAAAAAAGGTTTGACGCTTTCAAAAATGTGATAAACAGCCTACATTTAATTGAATACAATAAAAATACAAGATATCTAATGTTCAAACTTTTGTTTTTTTGTAAATATATAAACTGTATTTGATGCATTCTGTTTTTATTTACACAGTGTCCCAACATTTTTGGAATCAGGGTTGTTTAGCTCATATATGACACTAGTGCAGTGCCCATAGGAAGTATGTATTATATAGTGGGAAATTAAGTAGATTTTTCAATTATGGCCAAATGAAGTTGTGTGTGAAAGTGGGATGTACAATGAGGTGTAATACTCTTGCCTAGTGTTAATATACAAAGTGTATATTGGGAAATACATGGATGTACATTGATATATAAAGAGACACAGAAATAGTTATTTTAAGAAAAAGAAACTTAATCATTCAACATGGTTAGACATATATATATATGGACACAGATATAGGAGGGAATAAGTTTACATGCAACACAAACCGATGGATGTGATTAACAGAATTTGAACACATTACATGCAGAGCACTACAACGTCTGCAACTCCATAAAACACTTGGTACGCACACCATCCAGACACATATACACATTGAACATTTGAATATTATTGGAAAATCGAACCTTGTAGCGCATAACTCCAAAAGATAGGTAGGCTAAATAGACTTGCAGATGAGATGAGTCAGGGTGGAAATCCAGATTGAATTGTGTTACTGACCAGGTGTAGGCCTATCACACAATGGGGCGGAGCTCCCTTAAAAGGCGTCTGATCGGAAACAGAGCAATGCTGCAACACGTCCTACGTAAATAATGATATTTTGAAAAATGAATTAAAAAATCTTCAAAATCGAGGATGCACACCTTCGTGCCATGCGCAAGCCACATACGAAATCTTAGGTCAGTCTGACTAACGGTCAGAGAGATATGTACCGTGGCCCTGAAGTGCAAAACACACCAGCAATTCACACAACATGCCAGCAATTCGCCACAACACGCCAGCAGTTCGCCACAACACGCCAGCATTTCACACAACACACCAGCAATTCACACAACACGCCAGCAATTCACACAACACGCCAGCAATTCACACAACACGCCAGCAATTCGCCACAACGCGCCAGCATTTCACCAAAATGCACCAGCAATTCACCAAAACGCACCAGCATTTCACCAAAACACACCAGCAATTCATCAAACCGGAAAGGGATACATATTGGACACTGATCCTCCTCCTGATTGGTTCCTGCCGTCATTCACTTCTCCATAGTAAAACCAGTCGCCCCTATGTAGTGCGCCCGTATTGTGATATTTATGGTAAATTCATTGAGCTGGTCCAGAGCGAGCTGACATGAAGGATAAACACTTTGCAGTATAAAACTGTTACCTGCAGAGAGGAGATGAAGTGTTAACTTTACATGGACACTCCACGTGATATAATCAAATTGCGTCGCGCCGAAAATGTATTTGTTGTGTCGGCGAAATTCACAATACAATGCCCTTGTATATTCATTCATTCATTCATTCATTATGCCTCTCCGCTTATCCGGACTCGGGCCGCGGGGGGCTGGAGCCGATCCCAGCTGACGTTGGGTGAGAGGCGGGGTACACCCTGAGCAGGAGCCGCTGAACTGGCGACCCTCTTGCTGTGAGGCAAGAGTGCTAACCACCACACCACTGTGTAGCCCAGTAAATATTACATTACATTAAAAAATAATCTGTTTCCAATCAATAATTCCAGTCTAATACCGGAGGACCTCGGGTATCTTCTCACTTACAAACTCACAGAACGTGTCACTGTGGAATATCAGAATAAAATGCCCTTTGATATTTACTGTACAGTAATTATCCAAGCGCATTTTATTATGAATTTCGCCGACACAACAAATACATTTCCGGCGCGACGCAATTTGATTATATCACGTGGAGTGTCCTTGTGAAGTTAACACTTCATCTCCTCTCTGCAGGTAAGAGTTTTATACTGCAAAGTGAAAAAGAATGACAGTAAAGTGTTTATCCCCGGCTCAATGAATTTACCGTAAATATCACAATACGGGCGCACTACATATATAGGGGCGACTGGTTTTACTATGGAGAAGTGAATGACTGCAGGAACCAATCAGGAGGAGGATCAGTGTCCAATATGTACCCCTTTCCGGTTTGATGAATTGCTGGTGTGTTTTGGTGAAATGCTGGCGCGTTGTGTGAATTGCTGGCGTGTTGTGTGAATTGCTGGCGTGTTGTGTGAATTGCTGGCGTGTTGTGGTGAATTGCTGGCGTGTTGTGTGAATTGCTGGCGTGTTGTGGCGAATTGCTGGCGTGTTGTGGCGAATTGCTGGCGTGTTGTGTGAATTGCTGGTGTTTTTTGCACTTCAGGGCCACCGTAGATATGCCCTAGACACACACACACACACACACACACACACAGACGCTTCTTGCATTATAGATAGATAGATAGATAGATATTGATATATAACCATACATGTTTGCAGTGTATAGTCAGACACAGGACACGGGTGCATTTATGTTGATCAAAGAGTTAAACTTTCTGCTCTTCTCATGATTTTATTTGTGATTATAACACATTTCTGAGCCAAATGGAATTTAGATGTACAAAACAGTGTAGAATGAAAATGTAATTTTGGTTAGATTATAACCACCACCTACTCTGCCTTCCCTGTACATCATTGATGACTCTGACTATAAGCTGACAGGCAGTTATGCTTTTACGCAATGAGGCATTTTGCCTCCGTAGCTGGATTCTGACTGCCCTGAACATCCTGTAATGGATGAGCCATGTTTGCCTCCAGCAATAGATGCAATATCATTGTTATTCTGTGTGTCTTGTGTAGCTGCTGAGTGTAACTCACAGTATGTGCCTGGCATGCTTGAATGCATGAGTGCATGTGTGTCTCAGTTTATCAGTGTTTTTGCTGCAACTCCTCCTGGTGTTGCTGCACTCTGAGTGAGTTAAAACGCAATAATTGCTAGAGCAAAACACTTTTAGATCTCCTTTCATGTCCCGGTAATCTCCCAGGTAGTCCGGGTCATTCAACCTCTGCCTCAGCTACACCTGTCCAGCTGTGATAAATCTCATTCCTCCACTCAGCTACCCCCCCCCCCCCCCGTCTCTGTCTCTGTCTCTCTCTCTCTCTTTTTCCCTCTAACTCAACTGCTACAGGAAACACAAGGTGACCGAAGCAAGGACATAGTGATGTGATTTTCTCTCAAAAGCCTCTCTCTCTCTCTCTCTCTCTCTCTCTCTCTCTCTGTCTCTCTTTCTTTCTCTAAATCCCAGAAGCCTGACTTGTGAGATTGTTTGCTGCAGAGTGTTTTGTGTGCACATGAGCATATGTTTTGGCTCGATTGAACATTAGTGCCTCCGTGTACATTTTCCTGTAACTGCAAGATTACACACAAGCTTCTGTCTGCACACTTCCACCTAAGATTGAAAGAAAAATGCCTTTTATCGGTGAGAGCGCCTCAGGAAATAATAACTGCTCTGGAAATGAATGTGTTGGGCTTGAAAGGACAAGACCACCGTGTGGTCTGGACTCCCTGTGGTGTAAGCTGTCCAGATATCATAAATAGAGTATTATGTGTGTGTTTGGGTGTTGAGAGGGTGAGATAATTGTATTTATGAGTGCTTCTATTGGGTTATCTGAGGATGCTTGAACATCAGAGAGTTCACTGCAGCTCAGAGCAGCCATTATAAGAAAGCTTTGATACAGGGTTAAAACCATTTTACCAGCATGCAAATTGACTTTGAGATGAGAAAATGCAAGTTTTTGGTATAGTGTGGTATATTGTGTACATTTTCCATTAAAATGTCTTAAAAACAATTGGACATATATTATATATTTTTTCTACCACTGTGTTTTCTGCCAGAAGTTGTCATGAACTGCTGGTTTTTCAGTTTTTAGCTACATTTCTTTGGTCTTGTTTTTTTTAACCAGTTGAAGGATGTTAGTCACTGGATCTTAAGTCAGAGAAATAAGTTGAGCAAATGCTGCTGAACAGCGTCAGAACAACACAGATTTGTTAAACTGCTTTATTCAGTGTTTTTACAGTTCTTAATCACCAGTAGAGGAGGACACCTCTGCAGATAATTCAGCTCCTGCAAAAACTCCTGAACATGTGGCTCTTAAAGCGGCAGTTGGTAACTTTTTCATAAAGACGTTTTGTCATATTTGTTGAAACTGTCACTATATCTTGAAAGTAAAACATGAGACAGATCATTTTTTTCGTCCCTGTCTCCTCAGAATTGAATTTCCAAGAATCCATTGCACCTGAAGGAAAAACAACCAATCAGAGCCGAGTGTTCTCAAACTCAGCTGTCAATCAAGTCAATGACTGCTCAGGAACTGCAGTCAAACTGTCAAACTAAGCATAGCTGATCAAATATGCATCAAGATTCTTTTACTGCCTATTTCTCACCTCAAATGTTTCCAGAAACATATTTACCTGTACCTGCCCATTTTCAAAACAGTTGAGCACACATTATCAGCAGAGAGGGCAAGTGGAGAGCTGCAAGAGGTCCCACTATACTTCAAATTCTGGACTTTTTTTTTCCTTTTGCAGTTTCCTGCAGACTTCAGTGTTAAGTTTTCAGAGGAACAAGCTGAGCAAACTCGGCTCACATCACAGCCCCTCCAGGATATCCTTTTTCCACCAAACAGTGTCGGAGAAACAATGTTTTATAATTTCTGTTTGTTTTGGAGAGGAGGAGATCTCTGCAGATAATTTGGCTCCAGGTAAAAACCTCCTGACCAATTAACACTGAAGGAATCCCAAACAGGAGAAGAACATTGCAGATGCTAACCACATTTAAACTCTGTCCTTTTGAATGTTTTGAGAGGTCCCATAGCAGCAGAAAATGTCATATATATTTCATTTATATTGAGCATTGAAAGAAGCCTTACATATACAGTATACAGTTAATACTTGTATATATACTGCAGTTCTTAAAACGCTGATATTTTGGAAATATGAGTTGCTGTGTTTTCAGTGTGTGCTCTTACAGCAGGTTTGACTGCACCACTGAAACAGATCCAGGAACTGTTTCCCAGGTGGATAGGTAGAAAAAGTGAATAAAGACATTTTCATATTGTTTTTTATGGATGTGTGTATTTCAGGTGTGAGCGGCCTGCAGCAAGCTCATCTTGCCTGACATGCACTGTGAGGCACAGTATGAGTGTCTCTGTCATGTTGACTCTATTGATTTGCCACCCGCACTGTATTATCATAAAGCCAATATGCATGTCTGTCAGCCGTGGGAAGTGCATTAGGCTGGCTGCTTTCTTATCAACACTGATCCGTTAGAAAACATGGCTTCACGGACAATCTGGCAGGACCATTTTTATATATTTTATTTGTTCTTTTCTAGCTTTTATCTATCAAGCTCTTATTTATTTCTCTCCTCTTTACATTTTTCTCATTGTGTCTTCCTCATGAAGCTCTAATTTGCAAGCGCACCACTGCTGGATTTACTGGTGAATTGAGGCACTTATTCAAAGTGCACTTAGCTCTGATAAAATGTGCTGCCTCCCTGCTCTGTCATTATCGGTCGTTGAGGGGCTCAAATCAAAAGTGCTGTGCAGTTACAAATACCCTCCTTTCTCAGGCTGCAATCAATAGTTTTTCGTCGACATCCAATACCAGATATTCTGCCTTCTCTCTCTCTCTCTCAAATCACCTCTGACAAAAGCTGCTCTCCCTGGACCTGAAACTGCACCACGGTGGTGGGTGTCACATAACCATCAGTCACACTGCAGCTGTGTGTGTTTGATTCTGTCTCTATATATGTATGTGAAGTCGACATGCCCTCCTCCTGCTGAGTGTGTAACGGATTGATTTTGTGTGTGTGTATGTGAGAGAGTGAGATGATGAGTGTATGGATGTGTGTGGGTGTGTGGTGTAATGTGACAAGTGTCAAATCTGTCATGAACCCACAGAGACTATACCTACACACACACACACACACACACACACACGCACACACATTAAGGTACAGCAGGTGGGCTGTGGCTGCCAGTCAGACTCCCTCTGAGTCTAATAGGGATCTGGAGTCCCGGTCAGTGCAGGAGCCCCCATTGTGTCAGAACCACAGCCAAACCCCCATCCACTGTAATCAAATTGGCATCTCCCAAAAATAACTCCCTCCTTCTCTTCTGCTTGGTTCAGCCCTAATTATTTCTCTCTGTCTGTCTCATCCGTGTTCATTGCTCTTTATTTCCCCTGCATGCAGCTCTCCTCTCTCATCACAGGGGAATTCAGTGAACGATGCTCTTCTGTAGCTCTGCGTCTTTGTTGCCACAGAAATAGCCACTCGTTCCCTGGCGGCTATCCCTGGCCTCTTCTTAATATACATCCGAACATCCTCTCGCACCCGGCATTCACAGCTAATGTGCACTACACAGCATATTGTGAAGCACAATTGCAGCTAATATTATCACTGAGTAGCGAGATAAAGGATCCCAAGCTGCTGATGTAGATTAAGATTTTAGGAGGATTTTAAGATGCATATTGTTTAATTTTTAAAAATGTGTAACTATAACTGTGAAAATGAATCTGTTATGTAAATTTCCCAGAGGTAGGCTCTTTGTACATATAAAGTTTTCAATTTAAAAGCTGTAATGAAAGTTGGACTGAAAAGAAAATATAAAACAATATACAGCCCCAATTCCAAAAAAGTTTGGACATTGTCCAAAACGTAAACAAAACAGAATGTGATCATTTGTTGTGATATTTACTGGAAACTGTACAAAGACAATGTATTTAAAGTTTTGACTGATAAACTTTTGTCCCAACTGTTTTGGGATCAGGATTGTAAGTATGAGCGGTGATTCCAGGTTCCACGCCAACACAGACTGTTTGATCTGGACCTGAGTCAATGGTATCTAGACACTGAAAAAACAGTAAATTATAATATACACTGACCAGCCACTTCATTAGATACACCAGTTCAACTGCTCGTTAAGGCAAATATCTAAACATCTAATAACATGGCAGAAACTCAATGCATTTAGGTAGTAGACATGGTGAAGACGAGTTTAAACCGACTCGGAATTTTGAAGAAAGGTGATCTAAGTGACTTGGTTGTTGGTGCCAGACAGGCTGCTCTGAGTGTTTCAGGATCGGCTGATCTACTGGGATTTTCACCCACAACCATCTCTAGGGTTTTCAGAAAATGGTCTGAAAAAGAGCAAATATCCAGTGAGTGGCACTTCTCTTCTTGATGCCAGAGGTCAGAGGAGAATGGCCAGACTGGTTGGAGATGATAGAAAGGTATTAACTCAAATAACCACTCGTTACAACCAAGGTCTGTAGAAGACCATCTCTGAACGCACAGCACGTCTAACCTTGAAGCAGATGGGATACAGCAGTAGAAGAACAGAAGATTATGATCCTGTCTCATTGGATAAATAGTTTCTTGAGACTGTTGAATACTGTTATAGGACCAGAATTGGCTGTATGACTGAAAACCTGTTTACTGTGACCAGACTTGTTACAGACCCATGCACATGTTTGGAACTAGTTGCACCCCCTATTGAGCAATTTCAAAATAACTTTACGCACGTGGTTCAACATTATTAGGAATCATATCCTGCAAGTTATGTAATGATTCGACACAATATTTCTGATTTATAATGGGATTTGTGTTTTGTGAAACTTTAGGGGAATGTTTCAGGGTCGTATTTAAGCATGCAGGTTTTATAATGCTTGGCCCATCGGTTGTAGAGTCTATTTATGTGTCAAGCCACACCCTTTTCAAGGTCAATGGTCAGTCTTTATAATGTGATCGTTCTTGAGAATCTTTGTCCAACAGTTGCTACATATTGGACCAACAGTTAAGTAGATGTCAAAAATGTGCTTTGCAGAAAATCTTGTCAGATGGACTTTAAGCTCTTGAAGCAACTTTGTGAAATGACTAATGCTGTGTTCCAACACCCATACTTCCCGTACTTACTATACTTAGTTTGAGTACGCAGGGTGTTCCGATTCCGATCGTGGCGAAAAGAAGTGTACCTAAAGGACCCGGATGTTGCCCTTATAACGGTCAGAACGTTGAGTGTGGAACGATGTACACTATACACACTCAACGGCCGCCATCTTGACTACGTAGCGGAAGAGGTGGAGCCAGGCAGAGCCGCTCAGCTCGAAAAAAATGTTTGTAATGGCGGCCGAAACAACAGCGGAGCATTGTCTGTCTAGATAACATTGCTGACGACGCCGGCACATTCTCCACATTTGCTGCGTTAATGGAGCCATATTGCCGGATTGTAGAAGTAAAGATTAAACAACACAAAGGATAATTTTTTCGCCGTTCAAAGCCGGACATTTTTCACGGGTGACGAACCGCGGCGGCTGTCGCAATCGTCATTTCCGGTAAGTGCACCACGGAGTATTAGATTTGGAACAACACTCACCTGCTGAAATCTGCGTACTTAGTAAGTGCGGATAGTGTACTGTGATTAAGTGGAGTCATGGAAGTATGGGTATTGGAACACAGCATTAGACTTTTCAGAGTTGACCTTTTAATTATAGCGCCCTCAACAGGCAGACTGGGGTCATATTACTTGGGCAGCACTTCCACTCATTGCCGAAAATTTCATGTGTTTAAGGTGTACCATATTACTGGTATTCGTGCATGAGCACAGAAACAATAGACATGGGCATCGGTTGAATCTCAGGTATTATAGCTCCTGCCTCACTCCACACTCATCACTCCCATACATGAAACACACTGCAAATGTTCACCATATTGCAGACTGCCATTGTCTCCTTGTGGCAGCCTAACAACAGATTGACTCTCCATTCACTACAAACAGTTCATTCCCCTCGGATGGAGGCGCTGGTGTTGGATGTGTGCTCAATAGCCGTTGCCATTCTCTCCCTTTTTCTTCCCCACTTGGCGTCCTTCTGTGTGGTTGACACTTAAGCCGCATTCTTGGGTACATACATTGGGTTTGATTTTTCCTGTGTGAATAGAGATTATTCAGCAGAGGAAAGAACAATCTGCAGCCATTAGTTTGACTCGTATAAAGGCTGCTAATCTGAGATATGGCTGGAGAAATGGGTTGAAGGGATGAAAGGGAGGAGAAGTGTCACGATGGAGCTTCAGTAGAGTGTTTGATGAAGTGAGTGACGGGGATTGAGATATGGATTAAAGGAGAACGCACGAATGAGAAGAAGATTTTGATTTTGAGTCCATCATATAAAAAATATACCTGAATGAATACTCTAAACGCAACCTTTTATTCGTTTTTTGGGGTTTTTGTTTTTTTTTAGAAAATGTTGACCTCAGTTTGCCTTTGTGAGCTGTGTGAGCTTATGTATCTGATCGGAGGTATGAAATTTTTAACTTTCCTATTTTGCCATTACAGAGAAAATCATGTGCACTGCTCCTGTTTCAATTTTCTGGAAAATAACTCCTGCATATGCCTCTCTTTGAATTTAATCTGTCAATAATGAGTAATTGGCGGGTCAAAACAATAATACCAGAATGCAAAAATGAATTCCCTCACTTCTAAATTATCTGAGCACCTTGCTGAGGTAGCAGTAAACCGTCCTTGCACATTATTTTCTCGCCCTTTTTAATCTCTCCCTCATTTTCCAACATAGTTGCCACGCAGGCAGGCCGTTCTGATTGGAAAACGTTATCAGCGGAGCACACATTTGACTTGGATTGTTTCCCAAAGTGAGGGCTCATTATTGGCCTGTTGGATAATCGTCGGCAGCCAAAGTTGGTTCAGAGAGAAGTCTCCCCATCGCCCCGAGGCTTAATTCTAGCTCGGGGTTCATATAGAGAAGAGAGGAAATGGTGGAGGAAGAGCGATAAAGAGGCTTCCGACGTATAGAACTGTAGCTATAGCTGGAGTTACAGGCTTGGATTAATGGCAGCAAATGGGGGACAGAACGTGCTGAAGTACATGATGGAGAAGAAGGTGAGGAAATGATAGCTATTGAGCTTGATGAATTGAAGTTGGAAGAAAGAAAGGAAAGAGTTAAAAGTGAGCGTGACATCTTAAACCAATGGAAGTGTGATAATCTGCCTGGAAGCTGTGTGTAATTGATTCCTCTCCTGCATATAGCCTTTAATAATTGCACTGACTTTGCTGCAAAGCTGTGGGTAAAGCCTACATTAAAAATGTATTCAGCCATGTCAATATTAACTCTATCCAGTATATGCTTTAATAATGATATCACTCAATGTGTGCACTGACTGGACGAGCCGAAAATGAGCATGGGTGCAGTGAAAATCTTGGCAGATTTGCTCAGACAGGGGAATTAGTTGAACACAGTGTTGCAAATGATATAGATGACTGCAGTTACATGATGACATGTTAATTAAGTGAACTCAGGTGATTGGAACATTAATAATCTTTTAGTCAATTTAGTATCAAGTCTCAGATGGACCTGAAGATCAGGAGCACTTCTTCTGTCTTTCTCCATGTTTCCTGCTTCATGGTGCCCTATGGGGACAGCACTATGACTCACAGAAAGGTCCATGTCCCCATGTGTCTTTTATCTGTGTGCATCCGTTCATGCATGCATGTCTGTGTATATATGTGTCTTTTCTTCACATAGTGTGTTTACTAACATGCCTCTTAGCTCAGTGGGCTGGAAAGCCTGCAGGGTTGATGTGATGTATGTGAAGAGATAGAGCAGGTCTTTATGTGTGCTTGGTGATGCTGCAAGAATGAGTCCCTGTGGAAAACTTACCAAGAGGGTGTAGGGAGGAGGGGCTCCAACCTCAGGTATTGCTCTTATGTCACAGTTCTCTTATATATGTTTGCAATATATACACTTCTTATTTGGGATCCCATACATACAGAGCAGGACGGCTGAGAATATATATATATATATATATATATATATATACCGATATTCAGGAAAATATTCGATACTCGATACCATTTTCGATACCACAAGGATAAAAGCAAAGACCCCAAAATTTAACAGAAATATTTTTATTAACAAGAAAAATGCAACATGTAAAAATTAACAGAACCACTGGTTAAATATTTATAATAAAAATAGTTGTGCAAAAAGAAACTGCAACTATGATAACAAGCTTCAGATATTCGATACTTTTGAAAATGAGTATTGTATCCGGATACAACGTTTTAGTATTGATACTTTTTTGAGTATCGATACTTTTGACAACTATATTGACAAATATATATATATAACATCATCATGCAGCGGGACCAGCTTTTGCGGTTGCATGTCACACATAAGACAGAGAATGTTCTGACATTTAAAGAACTGAATAGTTCTGGGATTTATTCCTGTGGTGACATTCTGTGAGATCTGAGTGTATGCTTGTGTGTGTATGTGTGAAGGAAGAGCTATCTTCATTTCAAGTGAGAGAGAAAATGAGAGAAGAAAGGAGAGCAACACCAGCAGCCGCATCTCTGTTGTGGTCACCTTGAGCTTCTCATAGCTGCAGAATAATAGGCAGGTAAGAAAAAAGAAAGAGAGAAGCAAATTGTGCATAAAAAGCCTCTCCTGTGCTACATATTGGATGTATATTGAAGATGAGACAAAGGGAGAAGTGGAGAACCGAGAGAATAGAGAGCGAGTCTGTGATTCCTCTTTATTCATGCAGTGGATGAATAAACCACACCAAGGCCACCACAGAAAAATGAACATGATTAATAATGTATGCTGTTTAAATTAGCAACATTCTTTTACAAAATACAGAAAAAGTTTGAGCTCGATCTCTTAAACTAGGTTTTTATCACAGTCAAATATATAAATAATAATGGTTCTCTGGAGTTTTAAAAAGTTTGTCGAAAGAGTGATTACAGACACTTTTCCACAGTCTGTTGGTCACTTTGGTCCAGACTGAAATATCTCAACAACTATTGCATGAATTGACATGAAATTTGGAAGACAGATTCATGCCCCCTTCAGAATCAATTATAATCACTCTGGTGAGTCTCTGACTTTTTGTCTAGCGCCATCATCAGGTTACATTTTCAGTTGTCCAGGACTTTGGTTTACGGTCAAAAATCTTGAAACAAATGACATTCCTTCAGGCCCAGCTATAATTTGTGTTTTAATGCTAATTAAACACATTTTAATGTGTTAATAAGCTTTATTAAGATGTTTAACCCTTAACATCAGCATGTAAGCATTTCGCTCAAAGTACCACTGTGTCTTAAGTACGGTCTCACAAGCTGCTGGTGTTGCTGTAGACTCTTCGTTTCCTATTTAAACTATCTATAGCACATAGTCTAAAGTGCATGGTGTAAGTGCAATCAGGGAATGTCCAGCTTACCTTAAGACAAACAACCCAGGCATAAAGTAAGGTGTAAGGGAAAAGGGGTTGTAATAAGTCTCTTAATTAATCATAGGCGTGTTTGTTGGGTGTATTATCTCCCATTTCCTTTAGAAGCCACATTCGCCTGTACCTGGCAAATTGCTATTTTAAATGGCAGATTCAGAAAATTGGAAAAGCAAGTAGATCCCCTACCTCGGCCGTCTCCCAACCCTCTCACCTCCTGTCACATCAACAGCTCCATTAGACTACATATGAGCAAATCCAGAGATAACCTTTTAACCTGAGGAGGGAGAGTGCTGCTGCGTTATGAACTCGTATGTAGTTGCATTATACTAATAAATCAAATTAATACTGTGCCATTGACTTTAGACCGGGCTCTTGTTGGCCAATTGCACAATCACTTTCTGCTGCCTCCACATAGTAACAAAGCCAACAATGAGCCTGAACACACCTCATTTTAGTACCTAAATGGTCGTTGGAGAACAGTAATGACAAATAAGTCTGCTATTATCCCACTAATACTTCTTGCATGCCGTAGCCCTGTAAAGTATAATAATGCAGCTTTGATGATAATTGCTGACCTCTCATCATTGCACCCTGTACTGTATCTCCTGATTTATTAACTAACCCTGTGCAAATGTACTATTATTCACTTTCTCTTTAATATATAATGCTATTCTGGGTCTATTTCCTTATCATTAGTTCTTTTGTACTTTGTGAAAATTCCATTTGCAATTTGAGTTCATTTTTTACTTTCTTTCCTACAGTCACAGTGAAGAATATAAAAGTATAAAGACCATAGGCTTACTGTAATGAATTAACTGATTGCTGAAGGGAACTCATGCCCCCCCCCCCCCCCCCCCCCAAATTGCCTTTGAGGTGGCATAAAGTAAATTTTGTCTTTGAAGACTTAACTTTGTGTTTCTGCTGATGAATACATTTTTGCATTTATTATACATTTGTCTTTGTTGTCACAGCACTGGAGGACATATTTGCATTAAATATAAATTTAAGTAAAAGAAGATGCTGATAGATGCATGAAAATTACTTCCAGACAATGTTTCTACAATAAATAGGAGCAAAAAGGTCTATCGCCTCACTGAGTAACCTGCAGGAGTTAATGGCAGAGTCTTCCAGATGTCAACCAGGAAAGTTTGGAGAAAGATGACAGGCTGCAGGGATTATATCGCTCCATCATTTCAAGTCACTCAGCCCTTCATTTCACAGGCGGCGCTGGTCGGAGAAAATTACCTTGTTGGCTGAGTCTCGGCTCAAAACTCTCCAGTGTTGTCAGAGATATACTTACACGGATTTTCTGGAGTTGGCCAGAAATGCTATTTGTCAAACCTCTCATGGATGAGAGCGCAGTTGCCGTCAAATAAGTTGTACTGTGCGGAGCGAAAGAGACTTTAGCACACATCATCCTGGCGAACTGTCTATAGACTTCTGTTGTTGCTTTATCTTCCTTTTGCCTGTTATTGAAATGTTTCAGGGATGTAAATTGATCGAGGGATTTTGTATTTGTATTGTAACCTATATGAATATATTCCTGCAGCTGATTCATCTATAGTCAATATGATTTAATTTCAGCTCGGCTCAGCGGCCTACCAACACTTGCACCTTGATCAACAGCTTGCCGACATTCCCAATAGCCTGGCTCCAAAAACTCTACCTGAAAATTTATGGCCCACGTGCCAGTCTGCCACTGCATTGCAGAGGAGAAAGAGAGTTGAGATTGTCTACAGTGATTCTCTCTGCTTCCTCCTGGAGCTGGCATTCAAGTTGGATGAACTGTGTAACTCAGGCTTCACCCAGTTGGGGTCCAAATGCAAATTTTGCGCTTGGATTGAGCCAAAATTTGCTCCCGTTCTCATTGCTTTTCCTCACCCGGGAGCAGATAAGAATTCTTCCAGCTCTAATGCGCACAGGGTGTAGGAAGATAGAAACACATGCATGCACAAATGACACACACTCAGGCACATACACACAGCAGAGTGTGTTAATATGACAACAGGAAAGGATCCCTACGATCCCTATAGACTTAACATAGTGAACGCGCACACACACACACACACACACACACACACACACACAGATCTACACAGAAACCATCCTCTTCCCACTTGAAATTGCCCACTTTCAATTAAAAGCATGTTAAGCTCTTGGAAAGCCCTCGATCAATTCACAATTACCGAGTGCATCTGGCTACTGTACACTTGAAAATGCAGATCAATAAAAACACACATGGACACACTTAAACACTCACTCACTCACTCACTCACTCACTCACTCACTCACTCACACACACACACACACACACACACACACACACACACACAGTCCATTCAGACAGGTGTGCTCCCACTTCTATCTGCTCCGGGGCTGTATGATTTACTGGTGTAACAGTGAACAGTGGATGCTGGTGTTGTGGGTTTTCCACTGCAGCAGGCGGATCAAAGCACTGATCAAAGACTCTCGGCTATATTGTATGCTCATTTTCTCCAGGATCTCCTCCTCGACTACACTAACACTGGGTTAACAATACTCCAACATCCTTTCTGCAGTACACTACCTCCTCTTTGTCTTTCTTATTGTAGTGCATGGCTCTATATTCAGGAGGAAAGTCATACTAAATATAGCAAAAAACACATTCTCTGCAAGTCAACTTGGGTATTGTATATCCTCTGTTTTTGTTGGGTCCTCCTGTGTGCATTGGTATATCTCTCTGCCACTGAATAGTCCATGTGCAGAGCATAAAAATGCCCCATGTGGTGTTAAACAGGGTTTGATTTATAACTTTTCAGATTTTAATAGTCCCTCACTATTGTTTAATAATTACTTAATTTTTTTATGCATGTAGGTGGATGGCACTGCTCTCTTATTTTATTTATTAGCTAGTTGCACCAATAGTTATTTGGTGCATCACAAAACTCAAAGGTTTGCAGTATTATGGCTTAATAATGGAATATTTAATTTGGATATGCTTATAAAGTTTTATTGTTATGATTGTTATTCTTATGAATATTCTTTGTTTACAAATTTGGCTGAAAAAAAGAAAAGGGAAAAAAATCATAATCATGTCTATTGATTGACTTACTACATGTTTTTTGTCTGCCTGTCTGCAGGATTTCGCTAAAATCGCTGGCCCAATCATGAAACTTAGTGAAAGCGTGTAGCATGAGTTAAGGAAGAACCCGTTAAATATTAGAATAGATCAGAATCACAGAGTGGGTACACAAAGTGTTTTGCTGAACATTGTGAGATGTTGCTGCATTCATGTGATGTCAGAATAATCTGAAAAATTAGCTCTCTATTGTATTTTATTGCTCACCTGATCCATTTCCTTTGCTATTTGTTGTCTTAGCGTGTTGTTTTACTGCTCTAAGCAATAAAATACAACACATTTTCTTTTGAGCATCCATACTTTTTCCACATTAGGACTTAAAACGACCATCTGAGGAGCACATGGATGCACCATTGGCCTGCAGGCTCTGTGTAGTATAACTCTAGTCTCCAGTCTAGCCTTGTACACCCAGTGATGAATATTCTCATGCTACCACTTTACTGCCAGCGCCTCAGGAGGAGAAATGTTGTTGTTTTTTAAATAATAAATCATTTCCCGCATTCATCGTATTAGTGTTGGTTTAGCAGTTTTGGTCTTTGAGCTGTTTTTCCATGCTGTCTAATATAAAGATATGAATTTGGTTTAATCAGTCACAGGTGTTCCATTATGTGGATGGAGCTACACACTCGTATAGCCTCAGAGGCAAACGGGAGATTGAATCGTCTCTTTAGACATTCAACTAATTAGCATAAAACTACATATTGTAAACACAATAGTGTTTATTTTGCACCTAAGCTGATTCATCACATTGCTTTTCGGTTGGGAGTCGGTCAGCACTGCATCAGTTTTGAGAGCTGTAACTCTGAAGCACCGCACGGAGCAGGAGAACAGCTGCTGAGAGGGTGATACATCATTTAAAGAAACTGCAATTGTTTTTTGTCTGGTGGGTCGGGCTGCAGCTGGACCTCAAAATGCCATTATCTTGATTAGAAATCAGCCCATAACATAAGTCAAGTTCACCTGGAAAACTCAGTTTGTCTGTTTGTCAGCTGCAGAGAGAGAGGAGAGAAAGTAAGGGGCAGGAAACATGAGTGAACTCGGGGGAAAAAACTACGTTAATATATCGTTAGCACAGGGAGAGAGTGGGAAAAGGAGAAGCGGGGCATACTTGATTGAAGATGAGAGAGCTAAGTTAATAATTCTTCAGCACAAATAATATTTGCCAGGAGTGACAGGCAGTCAGCAGTACACTGCATATCATTAAATCCACAGAACATTCTCCTGCCCGACTCTAAATCACAAAGTGAATTGGTATTCAGCTGTGTCCCCCTCTTAAACCCACTGTACCCTTCACACACACACACACACACACACACACACACACACTCATCTACATAATCAATACTTTTTAATTCAAGACTTTGGTTTCTTGTAAACTTTCAGCATCCAAAGAACTTTGTTCTTGTTCTTAATTTGTCCAGAGCTCCCATAATACATCATGTTGACATTAATGCAAAGCTTGAATAATTAATTGTCTCATAAACATGTTTCATGAGGCGCCGTGCCGGGGATGTTAACACACAAAACAGATTGTACTGCGAACATGCATATCAGATGTGAGCAGCTTTTATTATGTTTCAGTGGCGCTAGAGTTAACCTTGCTCTGTATTCTTGTTAAACATTTAGCAGGTGCAGAGGAGAGAAAATTGGCTTTGATCTGTAGTAAGTCACAATTTTTAATTATCCTCACTTTCCCTGCTTTTAACAAAACTGCCGACTCTAATTAAGTCTCAGTGCTTTTTTTCCTTCTGGACAGTTCGATTGAAATACAAGTTAATTTCCTCGTTTCTGGGCTGTTTGACACATTATGTACAAAACGGATCACTTAGCTATTTAGAAAATAATGTGCAGATTAATCAATAATGTCAACAATCAATGCAACCTTAATGTTGAGCCTTATCAAACTGGTAGTTATACAGACTTAAAAACGTGGGTATTGAATGAATTATATTTAACAGAATGGCCGACCTTGTTGAATTAATAAAAATGTGTGTTTTTTTCCCTCGACTTGAAGATTAAAGTATGAATGTTAATGAGTTTAACTTCATTAAATGAATTATGAATCACTTGATAGGAAAGGTGCCATAAACCCACACTGTGTGTGCGTGTGTGTGTGTGTGTGTGTGTGTGTGTGTGTGTGTAGTCTGCTGCCTCTGATTTTTTTTTTTTTTTTTTTTTTAAAGATATTTTTGGGCCATTTTTTGGGCTTTATTGATAGGACAGAGTGAAGGGGGAGACAGAGGGGAAGACATGCGGGAAAGGGCTCCGAGTCGGATTCGAACCCGGGCCGCCCGCTCACGAGGACAATGCCTCTATGGCACGCGCTCTACCAGGTGTGCCACCGGGGAACGCCCCTGCCTCTGATTTTTAGATTTAGATCACTCCCTCGTTCACGTATTCACTGCTTCCTATATAATAGACCATCAGTAGTTTTACTACTGAGCAGCAGGGAATTCTCATTAAATCTGTTATTCACACATCTTTAGTACAACGTTTGGTACCAATTTCTTGAACTTTAATTTTTGATCACGTCATCAGCAGAGGGAGTTTGTTAAGAAATTATAGGTGTTTCAAATAATTTCTGAGTACTTTAAGGAGCCCACTTTGGTTTAAAAGCTGAGGTTTTAAGTTCATCTTAACTATAAACGATACATTTCTGTGTGAGAGTGAGAGTGTGTGTGACGTTTGCATGTCTTGAACCATTTATCTGATCTGCTTCACACTTGGCAGGTATATTGCTGGAGACCTAAGAGACTGCAGTGTTAATTGTGATGCAACTTTACATTTTGGTCAGTAACTTTTGAACTGTCAGTCTCTGAAACACAATTCAGGGACATAATCCTTGCCCACTTGCATCCAGATAAACTTTGTACTATTTTTAATTGTGTCCGAATCGTTTTCTATCGCTTCCCCTCCTTGTCGCCAAACTTTGGTCTAAAACATCTCTAGACATCATCTAACTAGAAAGGAGGGAATCTCTGTCTGTGTATGTATGACCTTCACATATCTCAAAAACTCTTCATCTGATCGACTTCCCACTTTGCACACTTTGCGAGTGTACTGCATAGGACCAAAGGGAGTGCATTGTCCAGTGTGAAGTGGATCAGATGAGCAGTTCTTGAGAATGCTAAGCAGCCGTATCACAGTTCACAACAAAGCTGCAAGCAGCACTTTTGAGGGCCAAGTAAGGAGCCTTTAAACATTTTATAGTTTCCTTGGGGCCAAGAAATTGACCGACTTCCAAGTGGCCGTGCACACAAAACAGACACCCCCCATGATTATGCAGCAAGCCACTCCAAATGACACTTGTTCTTGTCTTACAGCAAGTGTGAAAACAATCTTATTACAAGATCAATTTAATAGCATTTTTACAGCCTTAATTCAAAGGTAACTACCAAATATTTCAACATCGTCACCTGAATCCATGTTAACTGTTCAATGCATGGTAAGAGTTAAGTATAAATGCTTGTTAATGTAACACATTACTAGAAGTCAAAGGTGCACTTTGCTAATAATGACTGACTACGGTTTCTTCTTATGAGCTAATCGTACCTCACTGCCACCTGGGTGACCCACATGTATCTCCAGTCACGGCTGCTAGATGAGCGCAGGTTTTCATGTCTCATTAACAGAGATGTGAGTTAATGGGGAAGGACGCCAGGCATGACAAACCCCCCTTGTCCTTGGATATATGTGTATATTCGCCCACTCATTTAATTAAATGGTCCAAGCTCGCCGCCATAACTGGGCTGTTCATTAGACCTGTATCACAGACATAGGGAGGCGAAATGGAACCTGATCCTAATCACGGCCGAAGGAAATGATTTCCAGGCGATGGCTTCTTTGAGTTATTAAAGTGAATGTATGCTGCGTGTATTTGGTTTTGGGTATATATATATATATATGTGTGTGTGTGTGTGTTAAAGTGAGGCTGCAGCTCAGAGAAGGAGAGTCTCCGTTCTGTCGCTCGGAGGTTGTTTAGATTCTTTGATTTGATTGGGGGCCATCGTCTCCCAGCAGCTGTGACCTTACATGTGCAGAATATATAATCTCCTTTTGATCATCCTGGTATATAGCTATCAGTATCTACAGTATGCATATGCCAACCGCTGCCCTTCAACCCTCACGCAGCCCCGCCCATCCTCACATGACACTGTGTATGAAATGGTTTGTTCGTCTTGTTAATATGCTGCGTCTAATGATGCATATGAAAAGCAATCAGTGAGGCAGCAGAGGATCTGCTTGAGGAGCAGCGTTAATAACTTAGGGAAGCAGGAGATTGCAGTGCCCCCGCTGGCTCCACAGACACACGTACAGTACACTTACACACAGGAAATACACAATATGCTGCATTCAGCACTCAGTTTTGCTTTACACTTAATTTTCCATGTATGACTTGGTGGTTTAGTTGAGATTAGGATGCCTGCACATATTTTCGGTGTATTTTATCTGTGTCTTGAATGCATCACTGAGGTTTTCTTGGCATATACTGTACATGGCATCTGCTCTGTGTCCGTCTAGGATCAGTGAGAGCAGTGTATGCTGTAACCTGGTCGTGTGTAGTGTATAGGAGAGCAGCTTAAATAATTTACTTCCCACCCATTCGAGCCGAAACGCACTTTCACACCTTCCCAGCAGCAACAGCTCCATCCCTGCATCTCAGCCTCCGCTCACGCCTAATGACAACTGATGGGTGATAGTGTAAACATGGATAAATGTGTTACTTAATCTCTCCTCCTCGTTGTGTATTATTTTAAA
This sequence comes from Centropristis striata, assembly GCF_030273125.1. NCBI lineage: Eukaryota > Metazoa > Chordata > Actinopteri > Perciformes > Serranidae > Centropristis > Centropristis striata. The sequence goes on from NC_081539.1 coordinate 19,703,036, forward strand.
TATAATTGACGCGGCTGCACCGTGCACTGATGATGAAAGGTTTATGATATAAATGCAAAACATTACATAATTTATTGCAGCCTCTGCTTATGGTGCATTGCTCAGTCAGCGCAAATCCTACAGAGGAAAAACCCATGTACATAATTTATGTGAACAGTTGAGTACAGGCCTCGGATAGCAAAGCTGCTTTGCTGGTTAACACACTGATTAACAACCTATATTATCCAGTCTCTCTTATTCTTTTTTATCAGTCTTTGAATATAAAACGCCTACTTGATATCTTAATCTTCTTTAATAGACTGAATATAGAGGAATCCACTAGAGCCTGACCAATGCGGGGTTTTTGAGATCAATATGTATTTTAGAAGGGAAAAATTCACCCATTATGGCAGTTGATATAGTGAATTTTTGTTCTGGGATTAAAATAGACCTTTTCTATGTGGATTGTGCACCATTTGACACCAGTTTGATAGTATACAAAGGCTCTCAGAAGGTTGTGTGGAATAATTACTTAAAAATAAAAAAATATATAAATAGCTACATTAACATCAGAACTGTGTTCATTATTAGTACATTTTTGACCATTTGAATGAAGAATATATTTTTGAAAATAGCTAAATATACAGTATATTCAGCATTAGTCCATTGCTGACTATTTAATTAAAGAATAAATTAAATAAAAAGCAGAATAAACATCAGTATACTGGTATCAGGCAGTTGCTGTTCATTAAATTAGAGTAAATAAAAAATAAAATAATTGCTAAATAGCACTGTATATTCAGTATTCAATGATACCCGTAGATGTTGACATGTCTGTGATGGGCTAATAACGGCGGATAAAGCTACCTGATCTATACATTCAGTAGGGCTCTAAAATTTCAAAAAATTAAAAAAAAAAAAAAAAAAGTTGGAATATCAGCTGTGGCTGTGGATTTTACATTATTATTTTTTAAACAAGCTTTGGTCAAGTATTTGAGTCTATAATCCTAATAGTTCATTAGTGTAAACAATTCTCTGAGGCGTTAAGATTACTGAGACTGTGCTGCTCTTTGGTGCTCCTCTATTGCTGTAGCTCCAAACTGTAATTTTTGGACTGAAGCCCGAACAGCTCTCCAGTACGACTGTGGAGGATTTTCAATCAATGCTGTTTTTCTCTCAGGCTAGTTTGTGTGTGTTGAGCATGAGAGTCTCCAGCAAGGGACCCCCAATTTGGCTCTATTTATGCCAATGTATTATCACCATCCTCATCCTCGCAGTGCCTCCCATGCCCTAATTAACGAAGATACAATGCTTTTTTCATTTGAGGATGCGGAAAACGTGCATGCCGTGCTCTCCTCAGCTGTGTTCTGACTGATGTGGGCAAACAAGGCATGACAGGTCCTCCCAAATTGAAATGTCAGCCATCACGTTAATTCCACAGAATCAGTGTAAGAGAGAAAAGGGGGAGCGAAAGGGGAGAAATAAGGAGTGCGGAAACCAAACCCACCATGACCCCTTTTGCCCTCCCCCTTCTTGTGTTAATACCCCGCTTTTAATTTTTCATTTACCACAGCGTCCAATTATTCCGCATCGCCATCCTCCGCCGTTTCCACGTTCTACCTCTCGACCAGACGCTTACCACCCTCTCGCTCTCTCTCCCCCTCCCCCTCCTGTCCTCTCTCTCTCCCTCTCTCTCCCCTTCTCTCGGTTTCAGTGAGATGAAGCAGGAGCTGGCGGAGGAAGGCAGCAGATGCTCCATCCTCTCCAAGCAGCACCGCTTCAACGAGCACTGCTGCATCCGCTGCTGCGCGCCCTTCACCTTCCTGCTCAACCCCAAGCGCCTGTGCCTGGACTGCCAGTACAACGTCTGCAAGACCTGCTGCACCTACAGCAAGAGGGACAAAGCCTGGCTGTGCTCTGCATGCCAGAAGGGCAGGTTAGTGTTTTCACACACATTCACATACACGCCGGCGGCGAAGAGGACGGGAGAGATTAGGGGAATGACAGAGGAATGAATGGGAATGAGAGAAGCTGTGAATTGGGAAAGTGGAGACTGCTGAAGTAGATAACTGGGATGGATGAAAAAAAATTGGCATTCATGGGGGGAAAAAGAAGGGATTGAGAGAGGAAGAGTATTGAGGGAATATGGGCACTGAGGAGACAGATGTGAGGGGGAAAAGTGAATGAATGAGAGGAAACGCTGGACTTTGATGGAGTCAGCGCTGCAGGGACGGGTGGTTTTAAGATAATATTTCATTTAAGTTTCAGCTATCCAACTCTTATATTCATTTCTAATCGAAAATTATTGTTTCGAGCATCATTTTCCTGCCTGTTTAACAGTCCTGTACAGCAAGGGAGAGAGAAGATGAGACCATTAAGGGAGTCTGTAATGAAAACGGGGGTAAAAGAGGGGAGGTCATTGAGAGAAATGTGTGTGTAGTCTAAGTACAGTAATGTGGGGTGATCTGACAATACACTGCTGGAAAAAGACTGACACAGAAAAATGTTGACACGGCAAAATGAATAATTTTGCAGTTTTTGTCAAAATATTTTTAACACTCAACTCCAATTTCTAGCGGGAAATCTTTGTTTTCTTCATCTTTTTTTCATTCTGCTTGTTTTCAGTCCCCAAATCACCCCCCTGCTCACAAACTAGATATCAAACAGCACACATTTATGATTTATTGAACAAGAGAAAACAATCTGAGGGAGCGGAGGAGGCAGGGGATTGCACTACAGCTGTATGAATTTGCATGTTTGTGTGTTACGGAGCTGTGTGTCAGTTAAGGCTGTTTACGTATGCATGTCTGTCCAAAGCCTTGGGAGTTGTTCTAGTGCCCCGACTCACCACTGAATGAATATTTAGCTATCTATCTGATTGGGCAGCAAGGGTGGGGTGTTGGAAATACTATAGGGTACGAGTGTGTGAGCTGGATTCATAGCAAAATCAATCGTGAGCTTGGAATAATTGATGAATATGCGTGAGATGTATAAATATAACTGTAATGTGTCAAAAATGTGGCATAATTGCTTTTAGTAGTTTTTTCTTCCCTAAGCTGCTTTTAGTGCCAAAATATATATAATATGATACTCCACAGGTCTTAAGGTGTGATTTAGTACCTTTGTGGTGATATTTAGAGTGCAAAATCATAAAAAGGACAGACATACAGGTGTGTCGATGGTGTATTTTCTCCCTGTTTGTGTGGTGGAGGTGGACAGGATTGCAGAGCACCTCCACTTGGTCTTATTTTTTCCCTTCAACCCCCCCAGCTCTGTCTCTTTTTGTCTTTCATTGATTTTTAGCTGCACGGTGTATTGAGTTAGACCCGCTGCCCTGAGTCCCGGTGAACGAGACAGGAGGGAGGAGAGGAGGGAGCAGGAGAGACGGCGGAGAGGAGGAGGGAAAGGGATGATGGTAGTCAAAAGAGGTGGCAAGCTTTGCATCGATCATCTCTTCCCTCCTTTCCTTTCCCTCTCTATCGCTTTCTGCGTGCGTCTCTGCCTCGGGCTCAGTAATGTTCTCATTAGGGGTTTAGACTGAGTCACAGATGGGCCTGATGTCACAACATTGCTGTCTACCAGCTACATATAAATACAGCACTTTTCATTAGCGCATTAAAAGGGTTTAAATCTGGTTTTAGCATGAATTACTCTCTCTCCGGGTGGAGTCGTGTCAGTTGGAACAGTGATTTACAGCCTGCACGAGTGTTGAGCTTGAGGCTAGAGGAGCCCTGAACATTATTTTGGAAATGGCTATTAGTCTACTGTTGGAGTGGATGATTGCAAAGAAAAAGGAATTGATTTGATGCTAAATAGACTGTAACTGTTTGGAAATAACTGCGGGGCCAAGGGATGCTTTCTAAAAGAAGAGGACCTGTTTAACCCTTTGAGATCCAAACAGTTTCAGGGCGTTTTTACTCCTGTCACATTTTACTCACTGTAGCTTCATTTTTTACAGCAATATATAAGCACTGCACCTCTATGGAAACTGCAAAGTCATGGCTAGAATTGGGCAGAACTCAAAAATGTCTTTTGTGCAATATAATGCCACAAAGTGTATAAAAAAATGCAAGTTGCATTGCTTTGATTATTTATTTGTTTATGTACTGAATTTTGAAGAATTTAATGTTTTTTAATGGAACTGGTTTGTGCAAATGGTTTATTTTTGGCTAAATTTGATATGAGGTGTGCAGAATGAAGTTATTTTGATGAAATATCACTATTTTAAGGTCAGATTCCGTTTTTCTTTCCAGCTTGAAGTATGAGTCACACATGATTCATTCTACTGACAATCCAGTGATAGTTTCAGTTTTTACAGTTTTCAGCTGTGATAAAATAATATCATTTAGGCAAAAAAAGAAAGAAAAAGAAATTATGCCCTTCAAACCTGCCAACAAGTTTCAAGGCTCAGAGGGTTAAAGTGGAGTAATTGTGTAGTAAATGCAATGCTAATTAAGTCATTTGCATGTTAATTTGTAAGAAAAAATACATTATTATTATTATTATTATTATTATTAATAAATAAATGATCAGTCTAAGAAAAAAACATGTATTCATTGATGATAAATCAGCTCATCAGGATCTTCTCCTGATGTCAGTGTTTTTTGGCTCTTTTTGTGCTGTTTCTGAGGGAATTCTGCTAAATGCAAAATCAATTCGTGAAAGGCAACAGACCGCCAAATGCTCTCACTCACATGCACCGGCTGTCCATCAACATTCACAGTGGCACGGCCACGCTGCTCACAGGCGTGATCCGTCCAGGGAAAGCAGATTTGTAATCATCGCACACATGGACACACTCAGAGGCTAAAGTCACCCACTCACACATGGGTGCACGTAAGAATGTCATGAATGCATGTACATGGAGGCAGACGCATGGCTGCAGGCAAACAGACGTGTGAGCACTTACATCAATTATATGTCGGTTAATTACATTTATGAGCAGCTGAGATGGACGCTGTCGGTGATTGGTCGAGTGTTTCAGTTTTTGTCAATTGATATGAGATGTTTGCGTGTTGATGACAGATGGTGTGTAAAAAAGAAAAGACTCGGTGAATCAGCAGCTTTGTCATAACACCTTTCTGGTCTTGTAAATCACACACACACACACACACACACACACAGCAAACACAGCTTTCCCTCCTGAGCAAGTGGGACAAGCATGACCATTTGCAGTCTGGTAGAATTAACAGCATCCTCAGCCCATGGTCCACACAAACACACACACACACACACACACACACACGCTCTGCAGGTAGTCACGCACACACCACGCATCGGTGATTCAATGAGAGAAGTCAAAACATTTTTAGTGGAAACTGAGAAGTCATTTTTTCTTGTTTTGGCTTCACTCCCGAAGCAGTGGGGAGAATGTTAAAGGGGAGCGCAGGAGATGAAGAGAGATGAAGGTCAAGAGTGAGGAGAAGCGGGGGAGGGCATGAGGATGGAAACAATTAGGAGAGGGAATGACAGAGGAGGGGAGTACTTGTCCCAATTATCTGAGAGGGGAAATGCCATTTAATTCTCCTTGTGTTTTGAGTCTTGCATCAAATTATTTCTCCTGCCATTTTATTTCCCTGCTTCTTCCCATCTTTTTCTGTCTCCACACATACATTTTTTGTTCCCTTTTATACTCTGTCACGTCCTCCGTCTCTCTACCTGATGAAGTCTCTATTTTCCACATTTACATTTGAGCTACTGCACCTCTCTGTGCTTAATCTGCAGAAATGGACGGCTCTGTGCCCGTCTATACAGTCCTCTGGGCCTTAAATGATGTACCTATATATGGTGTGTGTGTGTGTCTGTGTGTGTCTGTGTGTGTGTGTGTGTGGGCAGAAATAGCAATACACTTAAGTGACAAACTGTTCTTACCACTTTATGGCTTTCATAATCTCATCCTAAAGCATGACTGCAAGGAGATTATGGCATCTGCTGCAGACATACACTGTCCTGTAAATATACATACAGAGACAGGAGAGGCTTACACACATGCATGTTGCATAAGTGCACACACCCTTTTTGTGCCTTTTAATTCAATTGGTATAAAAAAAATTGCATTAAATTCCTTTTTAGCTATTGTAAACATGGTGACTTAATTCTCCATGCATGGAAGCACATCATTGCACTGTGCATTACAACATCAAACAGTCTGTGAATGCATGCACACATAAGCTCTCTATCCACACAAACACACACACATACTGCTGCAGTTAAAGTGCGACATTAACCGTCTGTCGTGTTTTAAATGTAAGAGTGAGCGAGCTCTGGCGCTGTCATGGCGGTGTAACCACGTAGCTGACGGGCGGCAACACACACAGAGTCCACATTTAATGATTTGGTTGGTTCTTGGTGATGGGGCGGTCTGCTTTTAAAGGCCAAGCAGGAGCTCATTGGCTGAGGGGCCTCAGGACACAAGCTCAGGAGCAAGAACAGGCACTCTGTCTTGTAGTACAGTAACCACACAAATACACACATTCACATTTAGAGATATCACACACATGTCACATCCATTTATTGTTACATAGCAGCTCCTGTCACTTTCTCAGAAACTGTATGTACTTGCTGTTTGTTTTCACCCATAAGGAGAAGTGAATGGAGGGTTTTTACCATTGTCATGGTAAAAACATGGAGTCATATGTCAGCAGACACAAAGACTAATATGTAAATCCTGCCTTTTTATGGTACAAAAACTCATCTTTTCAATCTTACAGCGCATTTATCAGCAGCTATGGAATGTTTATCTCTTCAGCATTACATATCTCAACCATTTTGTAGTTTTCCATAAATGTAATAACTTACATTTGACATCTTCTAGGCTACGTCTGTCCCCTTTTCTCAATTGTCTTCATTTAACAGAATAACAATACTGTAAATGTTTTCTGATATTGTCAATGCCAAAATAACATCTATCATAGCCAGAAACTGCATAAACAAAATCTATTATCAGATTTTCATATTTCTGATGTTCTGGTTGTTGGAATGAAATATGTGTGACGGCCGCGTCACACACATAACCAAATTTAAGCTTAAAATAATGAGATTTAATCAGAATCACTTAATTCTGTTTGAATTTTGCCAAAAGTAAACTGTACACCAACTAGATCCTTCAGAAATCATTAAATTCTGAGCTCCGTCATTGCAACTGAGAAGCCATGAAAGATTTTGCTGAGACCAACAGTCATGTGACATAAACAGAGATTTCTCTGTTTATTTAACTGAACTGCAGTTTACACAGAGCTAAGAGAAGAGGACAAGAGAGGTTGTAGGTCAATTTTTTGAACACACCCCTTTCAACTAATTGCCCAAGAACACAGCCTTAAGAACATGCATATCACGAATGCTGGGTCTTGTTGGTTTTCTGAGAATCTACTGCACCTACTGGTAACTTGTTTGCCATGTAGCAATAAAAAATATACTAAAAACCTGGATTAATCTTGTTAGTCACATTGGACTGCTATTATTTTGAACACTACTGTATAATGGTATTGGGACACAGGATATGAGCCTAATGACTGCGCCATCTCTATGACCTTTCACCTGCCTGTCTGCTTCTGTTCCATTCATCTGCCTCAATAATAGGACCTTTGTTTCTCTTGTTTCTATGCATGTATATTACATGCACATGAATACTTATTTTAACATCTCAAAATGATCCCACGACAATAGCAGTGGATGTGTTTATAAAGACACCAGTGCTATAAACTCTGTGAACTCTCTTGTTGCTGTCAGACAAGCACCTGCGGCTAGGAGAGGCAGAGAGTCACAGTGTGATCTTTTTCTGTCCTGCTTGCGGGGGTATTTTTATCAGTGCGGGTGAGCAAGACTAGTTTTAGACAGGGAGGGTCTGCCCTAAAGCACCGGGCTGCAGATGAAATATGTGCACACCGCCACCATGTCTCAGCTTTAATAAGGCATTTACATGTCTATGTGCATCCGTGTCTCGCTGCTTGTTTGCTCTGTTTTGTTGTCTGTTGTTTAGCAGATGGATAGACAATGGATTGCAGGACTCATTATTGTGTTGTTTTTCCAATAAAGAGCCAAAACAGCAAGCTGCAAACCCCAGTAGATGAAGAATGGACGTCTCGCCTCTCATTCGTCACACCGTGGCACTATCAATTTGCAGCGTGGAGCTTTTAAATCACACACTGCAACATAAATGGCAAAGAAAGTTTGTGTGTAGCCATATTTCATTTCTGCAGTCACAGCTACACACATGCAAACGTGCTCGGGAACTATTTCACTCCAATCAGCACAGAAAACTTAATCAGGCGTCTGAATATTCCCACACTTGATACCCAGGAAGCTTTTTCATCAATTGAAACAGTTTGAAGAACGCAGAGTGCAGCTGAACCAACTTGCTCATCTCTAAGAGCTGCAGGCGCAGGAAGGAGAGCCACTAATCACCCTCTCTCCTTCCATCTCCTCCTCTTCTCTCCCTCCTCCACGGCCTTGTCGCGTGTCCAACCCAGCTGACACAGGAGCCACCAGTCGATCGTAACTCTTGATGGTGATTTGCACTTTATACACAGTCTGGCTCGACGGCAAACACACACATGGGAAAATCTTGCAAGTTGCACACACACACACTGATGATTTAGGTTCAAACACCTCCTGGTGGTCCTGACTTAGTTTTGACTAAGATCTATTTAAGTACCTTGGTCTCATTAATTGAAACATAGCCTGAATCAGAAGCAGCACTTGCTTTTTGCTAATGCAATTTGTGTAAGAGTTTCCTTTAAAACTAATTACTGCTGAGTTTTTCAGCCTTGAAGCAATCACTGTGTGTTTGTGTGTGAATGCGTGTGTGTGCATGTGTGTGTGTGTGTGTGCGTGTGTGTGTGGATCCCTGCTTTGTAACAGCTCCCCATTGTGTGACCTCTTGTGTTCCATGAAAGCTTTTTTCTCTGTAGGGGGTGAGGTTTTGTAGCAGGTGATAAATCACTGATATCCAGGTAAACATGTGCGTACATACACATACACTCTCTCCCTCTCTCTCTCTCTCTCTCTCTCTCTCTCTCTCTCTCTCTCTCTCTCTCTCTCTCTCTCTCTCTCTCTCTCTCTCTCTCTCTCTCTCTCTCTCTCTCACTCACTCACTCACTCACTCACTCACTCACTCACTCACTCACTCACTCACTCACTCACTCACTCACTCACTCACTCACTCACTCACTCACTCACTCACTCACTCACTCACTCTCTCACACACACACACACACACACACACACACACACAAGAACCTTGAGTGTTCCCTTCTGTGGGTGTGTTAATTACTGTCAGTCGTGTGAATACCGTTGCGTGTTATTTTGCATATATTGCTCTGAGTCATTAAAGTCACACCAGTGCTCGGCCTCCAGCTCCCAGGCCTCCAGTGTGTGTGTGTGTGTGTGTGTGTGTGTAGGTGTGTGGGTGAGACTGAATCAGTTCCACCTCTGATCTGAGCACCACTCCAGGTCCAGTTGTTGAGCCAGTTACAGGAACATGGACTGCAGTTCCTGTGGCGTGTACCTGCAGGTCTGTTTGGGTATTTCCCGTCACTTCATGATGGAGGTAACTCTATGTGAACGGGGTCATTTGTGGCTCACGGCTGCAGGTGATTGGAAGTCTCATGATTCTTAAATCGGTTTATGCAGTAAGTTGGCTAGTGGATCAGCACAGAAGCTAAAGCAGCTTGTTGTTTTTATTGTGGGTTAATGGGATTGGAGACAGAAACTGTTTGCCACAGAGTGGAGCAAGACACAGGTGACGCCCAGAAACACTTCCACACTACAGCTTTAAGTGGCCTAACAACCAGTAATGCTGCTCCGTAGCTGTGTCTGTCCTTTGTGTGTTGCATTCAGGGATCAACATCTTATTTGGGGACGGCTGTGGTGAAATTGGTAGAGTGGTCACACACTGATTGGAAGGTTGGTGGTTCGATCCCTGACCATGGCAGCCTACATGTCAAAGTATCCTTGAGCAAGATACTGGCTCCCATTGCTGCGTTCATCTGCCCTGGTAGCCTCGGCCACCAGCATGAATGTGTGTGTGAACGGGTGAATGAGCGTAGTGTGTAGTGTAAATCACTTTGGATAAAAGCACTATATAAGTGCACTCCATTTACCATTTTACCATTTACCATTTGCTTTGAGCCTGAGACCTTCCTAGTAATGGTGTTGGCAACATGAGAGAGTTAAAGGAACATATTTGGTTTGATTTATTGTCTCTGTATCTGACAACTCCTTCATTTATTGGAATTATTTAAGTATGTAAGTCAATTAAAATGAATATCCAAATTAGCACCATAGACTGTTTTTGCTTGTCCGCTACGAGGGTCAAAGGACAGAGGGTGTCGTACCCTGTACAGTCTGTAAAGCCCTTTCAGACAAATGCGTGATTTGTGATTCTTGGCTATATAAATGAAATTGAATTGAATATAAAGATGGACAATTTGTTTCCACAAATAAAGTCAAAATATCCCGGATACAAGCGCTGACATCTTGCATTTGTTGTTATTTGGAGTCTGTGCAGTAGCAACCGGTGGGTCAAGCTGTGTTACCATCCATCTATTATCCTTAACCGCTTATCAAAACTCTGGTCGCGGGGGGCTTGAGCCGATCCCAGCTGACAGTGGGTGAGAGGCGTGGAACACCCTGGACAGGTTGCCAGAATATCACAGGGCCGACACAAAGAGACAGAGAACCAATCATGCTCTCATTCACACCTACAAGCAATTTTGAGTCACCATTTAAACCTAAGCTTCATGTCTTTGGACTGTGGGAGGAAGCCAGAGTACCTGGTGACAACCCACGCTGACAGATGGAGAACATGTAAACTCCACACAGAAGAGCCGCAGGCCGGAGTCGAACCGGCGACCCTCTTGCTGGGAGGCACAAGCTTCCTGAGAGTGCTGCGTTGTCATGGTCCAACCTATATAGCTGCCTGACCAGTTGCAAGTCCATTACAGATGTCAATAATGATGATACACCCCCATGTCTTAGCTTAAAATAAAAAAGTTAAAATCAAACTTATCATAAAAATGGGCAAACACTTGAGCACACTTTAGCGTGATTAGAGCTGCCTTATATGACAAAAAATATATTTGGGAAAATGTATTTGATGCACACTTTCATTTTTTAAGTTTGGGTTATACATATTGTGATTGCGCTCCAGTTAGTTAACGCACACTTTACAATTTAACAGCCCACCAAGAGGCCTGACACTGCACTATGTACAAATACTGAATATACAAATATGTTTTTGTCCCCTCTTATAAAATAAAAAAAACAGGGACAATAGTAGAAACATATGGTTTATTTCATTCAAATTTCAGCTTAACTTGAATTTATTCAAATATATTTTCCAAGAAGGTTCAAACAGACTTTTGGGATTTATCTGTATCTTCTGTTTGGCCCAGCGCTGATGTATTGCTGCTGGTAAAGTCAGTTATTTTTCAGTCATGGCTTTAGAGGTCATGACTTTTAAAGGAACACTCCACCGTTTTTTCATATTAAAACATGTTATTCGGTCAAGTAAGATGAGTTGATACAGACCTCTTGCGTCTCAATGCGTGCACTCAATCGCCCTGGCGCGCGGCGCCACTTGGCTAGCACTTAGCTTAGCCCACTTCATTCATTAGGATCCAAACAGATGGACAGTTAGAAGCGACCCAACTCCTCCACGTTTTCCCTATTTAAATACAGCTACACGAGTAGTTAAACGACCAAGTATGGCGACACAAAATAAAACGTGGCGCTTTTCTAAGCGGATAAAAAGGATAACTATAATGTATGGCGGAATAGCACTTGGGAGCACTTCGACTCGGCGCAGTAATATCATCACTCCTGAAAAAATCTTCTCCCCCTCCCTCTCTGTGAAACATGACGGCACTATATACCTTCTGCTTGTTATCGCAACCCTTTACGATGCACGTTATAACCATGATTGTTCACAAATATCTTCCTACAACCTGATACTTCGTCAGCTCTGCTCGAACTACTACTCCTGGTGCAGCTCACGTTGGTTCTGTTGACGGAAGTGAGAGGGAGAGGGAGAGGGAGGGGGAGAAGATTTTTCAGGAGTGATGATATTACTGCGCCGAGTCGAAGTGCTCCCAAGTGCTATTCCGCCATACATTATAGTTATCCTTTTTATCCGCTTAGAAAAGCGCCACGTTTTATTTTGTGTCGCCATACTTGGTCGTTTAACTACTCGTGTAGCTGTATTTAAATAGGGAAAACGTGGAGGAGTTTGGTCGCTTCTAACTGTCCATCTGTTTGGATCCGAATGAATGAACTGGGCTAAGCTAAGTGCTAGCCAAGTGGCGCCGCACGCCAGGGCGATTGAGTGCACGCATTGAGACGCAAGAGGTCTGTATCAACTCGTCTTACTTGACCGAATAACATGTTTTAATATGAAAAAACGGTGGAGTGTTCCTTTAATCCATCTACAAACATTTACAAAGAAAGGCCCTTTAGCTCAGTAGCCAGTGCACACCGGTTAACTCAAATAGAAAATTTAATGCCTGTATTGAGTCTCTATTCCCTCCGAATCCTCCCCTCCTGGTTCTGCAGATGTGATCTATCAAAAACATCTCCAGTGTGGGAGGCAGCCCGACCCCCCGCAGCGCCTCATATCCTGGTAGGCTGGCAGGAGAGGATGTGAGCTGCATGATTGGCAGATGATGTAAATCTCTGCTTTGTGATTAAGAATTTAGTTTGATGTCTTTCACAAAACTTTTAGATCACTATTGCTATTTGTCCTCTTTTCCCCCCTCCTCTGCATCTTTCTAAGAATTTGGCATGGAATGATAGAAACCTCTCTAAAATGCTGGATGAATAGTAATCTTTCTCCCCCTCCTCTAACTTCACCCCTCACTTATTTTCTCACTATCTCGCGCCGTCATCCCTCCCTCAGGCGGATCACACTGTCTGATCTCCTGCCACTGTGAACTCTCCGTAGCATAAAAGGGATAAAATATTGGCACCGCAGGATTTTCATACTCATTGCACATTCCTCGCCTGTCAAACCAAGAGCCCAGTTTGATGAAAGTGAAATATTAGTTTTATTCCTGATAGTAATGTTAATAAAATAGTTACTTTTCAAGCAATAACCTAAAATGTTTTATTTCCAAAGTTAGAGGAAAGTATTAAGAAATAGCTAATGTGTCAAAGTGTATTATGTTTTACAGTCAACAACAGTGATTCAGCTGATTTGTGACAGTTCATGTTAAATATAGAGGTTGCTAATCTTAGTGTGTGTCATGAGGTGGATTATTTCTCAAAATGGCATTACTACAAATACTTATATTCATAGTGCAAGTCATGAAACAGAAGTGCGTGTGGAGCATATTTTTTTGGCCATTACTCATAACTCACCAGGAGGTCAACAGTGATGATGGGACCTGAGGGAGTCATAGTCCTCAAATGCATTCATGTGGATGGCCAGGTTAGTTTTTCTGGAGGCTGCAGTGCATTACCAGAATAATTAAGGATTTAAAAAAAGTTAATTATAAGCAATTTTGGCTGCTTATCTCCAAATTAAAGAGAGGTGTCTTTAAATAATATAATGACCGAAGGAAGTGCAGTACAGTACAGTTTGCTCTCCGTTGCTGAAGAAAGGTTGAAAGGTTGGTTGGGCCCAAATACCTAGCCGTTAACAAAACTATGTCATGGCAAGAGAGTTGCACTGTGGAGTGTGAAGTTGTTTGCATGAGTGCCTCCTGAGAAAGCTGCAAGCAGCATCACCAGAACAGGTGCTGCACTAGTTCATAATTTAAAGGCAGAATGACAAAATGAATGTATTAATGGACAATATGCATTTAAACCTAACATTTAACATAGTGTCTATATAGTTAACAGTTTATTTAATGAAGTAAGTGTCATTGAAGCGTATGCAGATGCATATAACACACACATCTCACACACATGGATTGCTTGGACTTAATGTACTGAGAAACAGAGCCTGTGTCAATGAATAACAATTAGCAGAATATGCTAATGTCTATATCCCATTTTCCCCGTACTGCTGGAGTTCTGAGGGACTTCAGATGGTGTGTGTGTACACACCCTCATTGCTCTCTCTCTCTCTCTCTGCTGCATATCAATGGTTGTGCATCGCTCCAGGCCTCTGTCTCATTGCACCTCCTCTCCCATTTTTCAGCGCTTTAAATGAGGCTTAGCCGGTGCTTCGCTGCAGAGCTGACTGCACTCTGCTCACCTTGTTTAGTCATGATTTCCCACCTGAACGAGGAGTGCTGTTTGATCTCATTTGTTTAAAATCATCTGATGTTATTAAATCTGTGGCTCCTGGGCTTCTGGGACCAGCAGGTTTGTGCTGGCCGGCTCCCTGTACGCTTGTCTGCTTGCCCTCTGGATACATGCATGATTTTCCTGCCTTTGTCCTGCTTTATTTCATAAATAATGAAATCATGCTTCCTGGAATAATTGTGGTAATTCAGCTAAGAGGGTCTTTTCTTTCAGTTAATTAGTTCCGAGGTTCTCAATCTTTTATCAGCTAAGATAGAGAATAGACTAGGGACGTCCTCCTGTATGTTCCTTGAAATAATGTTTTTTACACATCTAAGAAGTGCATTTCATAGAGTATATACTCTCACACATCAAGAGAAAATGTTACACTCTTATATATAACATAAAATATATTTCAAATAATGAATTGATAAAAGTCTAATCAGAAGCTATAACAAACTTTATAATATTATTCATTCATTCATTTCATTTGAAAACTTTTCACCCCTCGCAGTGCATCAGCCCCCACTTTGACAATCACTCAATCTGTATATTCCTTCATTCTTCACAGAACCATAATGAAAATATAGAAATAATGCATAAATTCAAACATTCCCATAATAGTAGACATTAGCGTTAATTGGCTTGTCATGAGTCAAAACAGACTTAGTAGTGCATTTCACACCATCATGTTGATGGATTCAAATCAAGCATATAACGCCCATAAACAGTTCAACAGTAACAAATAAACAGTCGGGCTTCCATCATTCTTCTGCCATCTTTGCTGTGGTGCTGTTTCCTGCTTCAACTAAGTTTAGAAAAATTGCATGTACTGAAAAAATAACACATAACAAATATGGACAGCTCTGTATTATTAAGCTGAAGGCGGTTGAAATACCGCAGGACATCTTGCAGCAGGTAACAACTATGTTGCAACACAGAGTCGCCTGGAGCAACCAAAACAGCTGGAAAACAACAGGAATCTCTCTCTCTCTCTCTCTCTCTCTCTCTCTCTCTTGCTCTCTCGCTCTCTGTCTCTCTGTTTCTTTTGGGCTATTTGTTCAGAGCAGCAGCGGAGGAACTCGGTGATGCTGTCTGATTCAAACGGGATCAAAGCATCCGTTCATGTCAGGGCTGCCAATGGGAGAGATATCAAAGCGGGAAGCACACATATGCAGTAAACACACACACACACACACACACACACACACACACACACACACACAAAGGGAGGCACTATGTGTCGACCTGCATGACAGCTCACGAGAGCCCAGATGCACTAACAGACACACAAATGCACCACTAAGTCTTGAGGTCATTTTGTTTGTGTAAACTCTCCAGTCTGAGGGAGTAACTGTGTAGTGTGATGCTCTGATGGTCCATGTGGGCTGCACGCTAACATACCTAACTAACTATTGATTTGTGTGTGAGTGTAAGTGCCATTTGTGTCAAGTGCACTTGCTCTCACCTGCAGAGGTGAGCTGTGGAGGCCCTGCAGCTTCTGTAGTAGATTCATGCATTTTGAATGAAGGTCTCTCTATATATCTTCTGCCCCGTCTCTCTCACTCTGCAGCTCTCTCATTCTGGATCCCTGCTCCCCTCTCTCTTCTGCACTCGTCTTCAGCTGGGATAATTTTTCACGCCACCAAACAGCCGCGGGACGTGCATCTCCGCACTCTGCTTCTGTTTACTTCAACACTTTATGAAACGTACACATCTTGGGCAAATTGGTTTCAGTAAACACTTTTCCCAGCCAGAGCGAGTGTTTGATATCCTCTGAACCTGCATTCCCTCCTCATTCTCAGCCTGCTGTCGATGCACTGATGGTAAATATCAGATTGCCTGCATACCTGCAGAGGACACGCACTGACGTAATGGCTTCCACCTGGTGTTACTGCCTCATATACCTGCAGGGCGGATACCCACTCATATCTCTGCTGTCTTTAAGCACACACACAAACACATCTTCTCTGAGACACGCAAGGATGTAACACAACATGTAGGATGAAATAACAGCTGCAAAAAGCTTATTTAAACATCAGCAGATTCAGGAATACAACAGTACAAAGTCCAGATGAAATAAGCACAAAGACAGACAAAAACACAAGGGGACAAACAAGAAAGGGAACGAGGAAATGAGTGTCAGTGTAGGCTAAACACGTATTTTGGTAAGCCCGTCATGCACGCTAATCCCTTTCCTCACCACCTCCACATGCCACAACACACACTTAATCCCTTCATAGTTCTACAGTGTAATGATATGGAGGCTTCTAGGCAGCAGTCCTATTTCTAAGTCAAGTGCAGTTCATTAATTTCCCTCACCACTGTCCGTATTTACGTCCTATATTGCTGTGGGCGACACAGAGAACACAGGCTTCCTCTAAGATTCATTTAATAGCATCCAGCATTTACAATCCTCCCTGCGGTTCACTATGCCTTTCCTCACAATTAGCTTTCCAGCATTTACATTTACATCTTATACATTTACGTGAGTACAGAACTCACAGTCGCAGCACAAGCTGAACTGAGCTACATAAATAAACACGAACAAAGCAGAAAACTTCATTTTACACTCAGTAGTTTGATCATTCTACTTTGTAATGTGTTTAAAGGTGCCCTGTGGAGTTTCCTTGTAAACAGACAAAAGTTATATTTACTTTCAGTGTTACTCACTAAAATATAATGTGTGGCCTTGAGGTATGACAACCCTGTCAAGTGCATTTCCTTTCTAATAAAACATGTTTTATTAGAAGACATGTTTTATATTCGTATATTAAATCCAGTATTGGTTACATCCATCTTTACCAAGCAGTAACCTCTGGGTATAAAAAGTGAAGCCAAAGTGGAAGTGCCTTAAACCTGCATTATTTCTAATGGTCTGCAGGGTGGTTGCAAAAAGAAGTCTGATTGTGAAGAAGTCTATGAGAAAATGACCCTACTCCTCACTTGATTTATTAACTCAGTAAACATTTTCCAAATTAATTTGTTGGAAGTTTAGTAAATCTTCTTCAATACAATATACATGCTCATTTAGTAAATTATAGTCCCAGAGTAATATTGATGATAAGGCAGGTTATCAATCTACCTTATGATTGACAGGTCACTTCCACCTTGCACTTTGTGTTTGCATCTTAGAACTTTTACCCTTTTTTAATCTAAGGAGTCAGCCGTTCATTTTGAATTATGTATGCACCTTGTAAACCAAGATAGCTAGCTAGCAGGAGAGTTAGCTGATAAGTTTCATCCTCTCAACCAAACATGATGACTTCTGGCTCAACAAAAAAAAATATGGTAGCGGCCAACATGCCAAGGCTTCAAAACAGTAGTCCACAAACCAGTGGCTAAGTCCACCTCTTTTATACAGTCTGTATCTTTTTATCGCTCCTTATTTTCCTGACTTTGTTTATTGTATTGCAGCATAAGTGCAATAGTGTGAAACCATTTTCAAGTGTACCACGTCACTTCTGTACATGTGGTCCTTGTATGCTTGCTTAAAATAATCAAAACAGAGGCTCACTCATAGAAAAAACAGCTCCGTGGCACTGCAGTATAAATCTCCACAGGGAATCTTGAATCTCCCATGAGTATATGTTGTAAATACAGACAGAAGACACATATGCTAATTTGTCCAGTACACATTGTATAATGCACATTTCTAGTTGTTGAAATGAAAAAAATGATTTATTGATAAAATGAAAAAAAATATTATTTCTTTATTATTATAGCACTAAGGAAAAATGCTTCACATAAAAAAGTCCCACAAAAAAATAATGGAGAGACAGTATAACTGCAACATGTTGAGTTGAACGTGATTTCAAGCCTATTTCACAGAGCTCAGTAGTTTTATGTGGTCTTTAGTGCTTTTCAGACATGCACCTCATTTGGTAAATGTGATTTAACATGCTGGGTCTCACATCTGAATAAGTGCCTGGGTCATTTTGACATCAAAGTCACAACAGCAGTCTCACCGGGTCAGACCTAGTAACATTACCATAATACGTTCAAAATGGCAACATACAGCATGATCAAATTGAATGTCGCCATCTTAACATAAAGGCTGCCGCAGCACATGATTAAATCTGCACAGCAAGAGATTAAATGCATGCTCTAGTAAGAGAACAGTAATTTATCACTAGCATCATTGCTAATGCACAAAGAGAAATTAAAGGACAAAACACTCTGAACGAGCCCATTTTAAGTAACTGTGGAGATTTTTCTCATGACAGATGTTATTTTATCTGTGTGCACTAGCACTAGGATTATATAATAAATAATGCAAATGGGAAGAAATCTAGTTGACATTTAGTGAGAAATAAGGGGTGTGTCCCTGGTGCTGATGATGGTCATTAATTAGGGCTTCAATGGCAATTATAACTCGTATAAGCGATCAGTTATGCAGCCTGTAAGACACCACAAAACATTCCACACTTCTTTCATATATCACTTTCACTGCTTGCTCTTGTGCACCAGGTGCCAAAAATTGTGTCCCTCTCTGTTCTGTTCCTATTTTTTTGCTCTATATTTCAACGCTCATGCACTTAGTATAACAGGTGAGTTATAAAAAAAGATTAAAAATTAAATTAATCCAAAATTCATTAATTGCAGAGACCAAAACCAGCCTGTCCTCCTGTCAAAACATCAATATAGGTTGTGTGTTCAGGCAGCGAAAAACAAGCTATATTTACGCATTTCACCGTCCGCTGTAATGCGGCCGCGACCCATCCACCACCCAACCATGGGTGGTGGATGGGTCAGACAAGCAACGGACTTTCACCTGGGAAAGCGTGGTTCACGTCCTGTGTGAAAACAAAAGTAAACTATTTTTAACTTACGTTCTTTACGTAAATTGCTTGCATCACGTTTTTGAACGTAACTTACGTTTTTACCTAAATTGCGTCACCAGCTTCTTGTCTGTCCATACATTGGCCTCTCCGATCGTTGTCAGTATTGACTTTGCCCTCAGATGGTGAGTACGGTCTCACCTTGATGCCTGCACTGATCACACTCAGAGGTCATTGATAATGATCAAAACAATTTCTACTGAGAGGCAGAGGGAGAAGGCGTCTCTACGCCCCCGCCTTCCACCCTCCATCTCCTCTGCTTCATGGCTTCAATTACTCAGTGTGACGGCATTAGTATGAATAATGCAGTGGTCTTGTGCTCTGGCCTGGAGTGAGATGTACGCCTGTGTGTGCACACTAACATGAAAGTGAGAGGGCAAAGGTTCTTATGAACGATCAAACAACAGCAGCAGCAATGCAGAAACATCAGTGTGTTATAGAAGTCAACCCAATGAATCATGCAGTCCACTTAACATGTAACCCAATGTGATCTTTGTACTTAGCTGTCATAATCATCCAGCGTATTTATGTGTAATAGTGTTTAAAGCTGAGCTTGTTTTTGCTTGAGGCGGCTCTGATACTGTTGGAGGGTGTTACATGGGTAATTAAAAGGCTGGATGAAATTTATTGTAGATAAAAACATTATAATCCAGTGGCATGGTGAAATCATTTCAAGGACAAAATGTGTCCTCTCACTGTGGTACGTTCTCTCCAGGATGGTTCTGTGATCAGTAAGTCGTGCAGGGCAGAGTTGACTGTCACATCGGCCATCGGTTGATGGATGGTGCTCTATTTCGTCTATATGGCATCCATCTCCAGATGCAATCTGTTATCCTCGCTCCTACTTCACACCATCACCCTTCTCCAATATACACTCCTCCCTTATGATCTCGAGCCTGATTATATGGTAGCTATCTGTGCATGACCACACTGTTACTGTCTGTCTAGCATAATTTGCATCAAACATAAAGGGCAGCCCTTTGAAGGTTTTGTTTTTTACGTTATTAGCTGTCATAGAACCCAGTCAATAGAAGCATTTCAAAAGCATGCCATAATTGCCCTTAAAAAATTACACATTTCTCTCCTGAATATCAAAGTTTATTTGGTAATCTGCAACAGTCTACAATAATAAGAAAGTCTTTGCTTCTGTGAGGCCTCTCTCCAACTAATTTACGGTAGATATCAGGTTGTGGTGAGACAAAAAGACTGAGAAACATGACAGAGATGAATGGAGTTCCAAAAAAGCTCCAAAAGGAATGGATCAAAAATTCCAAGCCAGAAAAACAAAGGCCAACACTGGTTATTAATGTTATAACGGGCCAAAGTAAAAGACAGAGAGAGATTTCTCCTCCCCTGTTGCGTAGCCATTCCCCTCTCAATCCCGCCATCTGTCTCTGTCACCACAAAATCAGTGATGGCACAGAGAAAAGCACCACGCTGTAAATGGGAAAGGACAGATGAGTAAGAGAGAGGAGGTAAACGTGTGTGTCTGTGTGTGTGCGTGCGTGTTTTGTTTGTGATCTGTGTGCCGAGCATCAATGATTCATCGTCCTCCGTCTCCCACGCCCTGTCTGCCAGACTGAGTCGGAGAGCGCTGTTTGCTCTGTGCCAGTGTGTGTGTCAGATGAGAGCTCAAGGTATGGTCCTGTTTGCCTTCAGTCCAACAAAAAGACGTGATGTCACAGTTCAGATGGGAGTAATAAAAATGTATTGAGCTGTAACTGTAAATAATCTGTAAGAGCAACAATTTATATTCTAGTCTATTGTAATTTACAAAAAAATGACCGTTATTTGAACGTAAAGTCAGTGCGGAAGTGCCTAAAACCTGCATTCTTTCCAATGACCACAAGGTGGCGAATCCATAACCTCCACTCTATAGAAGTTAATGAGACAATGACCTTTCATCTCACTAGATTTATTACCTCTGTGAACATTTATCTGATGATTTCATGGTCTCAGTCGTTAGTTTCAAGCCTTCTTCAATACAGCAGGATGTTCACTTTAGGTCCCATTCAGAGTAAAATAGACAATAAAGCAGGGAATGATTTAGGACAGGGCTATCTTATGACTGAGAAGTGGCTACCACGGCATGCTGTGTGTTTTCATCTTATTACTTTGACCCTTTCGCAGTGTGTTTTCAATTCATATAAGTTAATGTAACATTTTGGTCTTGTTCAGCATTCGGTTGTACTAAATGACACTCTAAGGCAGGGGTGTCAAACTGATCCATGAATGGACCATGTGGCTGCAGGTTTTTGTTCCAACTGAGCACAAGCATACCTGATACAACAAATGAACTGAGTGACGACAGCTCAGGTGATTGAATGACTTGAGGCAGGTGTACTCTTGCTAGTGTGGAGTGAAATCCTGGAGCCACACCAGCTCTTTCATGGATCAGTTTGAGGCTTAACCTGCAGGACCAAGACATGTCTTACCTAAATTGAGACTGAAGCTGAGTGAGCAGTTGCTGCAACAAAAAGACGGCTATCAGCAACAACTTGGGGAAGAGAAAAGGTCTCATGCTGAAAAGGTAAAAAAAAGAAAATCCAGGACGTGAGGGGTGAGCAGTATGCCATCTATCACCTCAATCAACTGGAAGCTCACCACCAAGCTCAAAGCTGAGGAGCAGGTCAGGTCATCCAGAGAGAAACTGGAGTCCCTCACTGTATTACAGACCCTCAACTCATTCCAGAGCCCAAAGTCTCTGAGGAGAAAACAAAAAAGAGGCAATCAGTCTCTGTCCTCAGTTCAAAAAAATATTTTTTTCTCAGAAAAGTCCACCACCTTCTTGGTTTGAGGAAAAATAACAAGGAGAAATTGACTTCCTACAACTTCCTCCATCAACAGCTGTATGACGCAGGACGGCACAGTGGTTGTTGCTGCGGCCTCACTGTCCAACCTCATGTTCCTCCCCGTCAGTGTGGTTTTACCACGAGTACATCGGTTCCCCCACTCTGAAGACATGAATTGGACACCCTAAATTACTCCCAATCAATTGACCTAAAAAAGACAGACAGACCTCAGCCAACCAGCTTTTGTATGGAGTTTTCACGTTCCTCCCAGTGTCAGTCTGGGTTCCCTGCTTTGGTTCCCACACCCCAAAGACATGAAGCTCAGCTGAAATGGACACTCTACATTGCTCCCTATCAATCTGGTTAAAAAACACTCAATAAAAAAACTCTGCCTGTGGAGCTGTATTTCGTAGGCAAAGGCTGAAAAATGATTAAGCCATCATTACTGCTCATCATTACCCAACAAGTTAAGCAACAGTCTCCAAGCTGCAGTTATAACCTTACTTGTCTCTTTCTTCAGACTTTTTTTGTTCTGGTGCTCATTTTCTTGGCCCTTTGCATGGATTTAGAGAGAGAAATTGGCATGACATTCCCTCAGGTCACCCCATTCATTCCAATGAATGCTGTTTTCAGGGTTATGCATTCTTATCCCATTAAAAATACCCATTAGTGCCTTTGTCTAGCTGAGCATGGCCAATATATTTATAAAATGCCCAAAACTATTACTTATATATATATATACACACACACACATATACATAAAGGGCTTTTGTTAGCTTTAAAAACATATGCTGTTGAGTTAACTGGTTAAATAAGGTAATAAAATAAGGGGGAAAGCATTATGCAATCTGCGCTTCCATTCGGCTGCACAATCCAGCAGTGATCCCAAAGGCTAGGGCTTTGAGGCTAAAACAAAATTGTGTTTAATTTTCAGCTTGTTTTTTTCCAATAATTCAAAATAATTTATCAAAATAACACAGCCTATGCACACAACATTTGAATTTGAAACATTAAATTGCAGGCTTTTCAAGGGGTAAAAGGAGGCGAAAACACTCAGTCAGACAGCAGACATGCAGAGAGACAGAGAAACACAAAGACAGTTGAGAGTTGTGAGAAGAGTCTGCTTCCAGAGGCGAATTTTGTTTCTTGGTTGGTGTTGTGTGACTAACTTGATGGGAACTGCTCCCAGGATGAGGGCAGCCAGAGGCTTGTTTGGGGAAGCGAACCATTCACTGGTTTCCTAATTGGTGGGAGTGCGGTGAAATGGCTAACTTTATTGGCCTGATTTCTGGCTGCCTTTCCTCCAATGAAATGCACAAGAGAGTGGAGGATGTGGCCCGGAGGTCACAAAAACACAAGAATCATTTCAAATTAGGAAAATACTTAAAAACACAGACACTAAACACACTCAAGTGTAATTGGGGGTAATTCAAATGTCTTATTCTTTATTAGAGAAAACAGATTTCTCCTGAGGGCAATGTATTCCTTAATTTGATTAAATCTCCTTGTGTGATGGATCTAAACATGCTGGTGTGAACAAACAGATTTGTGCATATGAGTTTTAAAATTTTGATTTTTTTTCCTTTTTTTTAAATTTAATTTCAGACACAAAGCTGCTGTGTTTTAGTCTTTGAAATAGGGAATAATCTGCAGTTAAAAACACAACATATACTCTTTATTAATCAGATTTCTCTTGAACCGCATGCAGC
The DNA here is from genome assembly GCF_030273125.1 of Centropristis striata. Taxonomy (NCBI): domain Eukaryota; kingdom Metazoa; phylum Chordata; class Actinopteri; order Perciformes; family Serranidae; genus Centropristis; species Centropristis striata. The sequence continues at coordinate 19,726,580 of NC_081539.1, forward strand.
TTCTCTGGTGTATACAATGATAAATCCCCACTTGTGTTATAAAAGAAACCGTTGGATTAATGGTAAATGTCTTTAAAGCCACATTCTTGTGCTCTATCTGCAGCATAAACACAACCTGAAGCTTTTAATCTGGAGCGTGTTTTAATTTCTGCTTTATAGACAGCTTACACTTGTGCAAATCGTAAGTTAGTCAAACTTTTACATTTACATTTAAATTGCTTTAGTCAGTATAGGTCACTGCTTTAGACAGACGCCTACCAGAAGTGTCAAACTTTAATGTCTGGAGCTGTTCTCTTACCGTCTGTGAAATGCTTCCCATACACTATGCTCTTCTTCTTTCAAAATACCTCTTTCACAGCTTCCTGGCTTATCAGGCACACACACACACACACACACACACACACACACACACACACACACACACACACACACACACACACACACACACACACACACACACTCTCTCTCTCTCTCTCTCTCTCTCTTAAAAGAGCAACTGCAGCCAAAGACGCTCTCCCTGCTTCCCCCATTTTTCCACTGAAGATCGATTCACATGGATTACATAGACTGGGGCTGTGCTTTGAAAAGAGACCTCTAAAAATACATCCCATGAAACAAATGCCCCCATGTGACCTGACTCCATAGTGCTATCAAAGCATTGACCTTTTCTTAACATGCTCATTGTGTCATTCTCTGCTGCTTTGTCTGTATATCCCCCATCCTCCTCTGGCCTCTCTTTCCCCGACGTTGCTCCTGTCTTCAGCCTCTAACAGGTGACAGCAGTGTATGTAGTCTGGTGTTGTCAGGTTGGTTTCCTCTGCGCCCTAACAGGCTGTTAAGACTGACACTTCAGTACATTGGGCTCTGGCAGCATCAGGATGCTATCCCCCATTATCCTGTTGTTTTTCCTTTTCTCAAAGTCACTTGTGTACACTGTCTTGAGTTTGAGTCAGGCTAATGACCTTTACCCGATGCCTCCTTCTCTCATTCTCTCCTGGAGGCTTTAGCATTTTATAGTTATTCTTATTTCCTTATTTTCTGTCCTATATATAATGTTACATCACCGGATGTCCATATTAAATGTAGCCAGTGTTAAAGTGTTAAATAATGTGGTAAACATATGCAAAAAAAACCCCTCAAGTTTCTAAATGCTCTGAACGCTTACATTTTACTTTTTTTTTCTACTCTTGCCTCAAACTCATGTCAAAGCATGCAGAATTTCTATATATGGTCATCAGCTCCAGCCACGTTATTGCAGTGTTTACGTGACATACGCTGCTACGTGTAGCTACATGCTAACGTCTGGGAAACCTGTAATCTTACTTTCAAAGCCCCTTCCATTGTACCAAGGAGAACGTTTTTTGTGTCCCATGTGAAAACAGAAATAAACAATGTGATTTTAACATCACAGAACTTCTGTGCCTTTAGTTTTGTGCATCACGTTTTTACCTAAATATGTCACTTACGGTAGTCACGTCACCATCACAACTACATAACTTCAGGCATTTACGTACATTTTACTCCAGCCACATTACTGCAGTATTTACTTGACATACTCTGCATGTAGTCAAGCTACATGTAGCTACATGCCAAAATTTGGGAAATCTGTAGTCTTACTTTCGGATCCCATTCCTGCTGGAACATGTACGATTGTGCCGATTTTGGTTTTGAAGCTGGTGATTTTCTTTACAGAGGAGAGTGCTGAAATATTTCCTCAAAGGCATTCCTATGACTCGCTGCTCTACTGCATTGACGCTGGTAAAGAAATTGCGAATGAGAAGAACAAAGCATGTAAACATGTTCTAGTAGAAGCCCTAAATACGAACCTGAAGTTGAGCATAATATAGTTCCCTTTTAAAGTGTCCATATAGCTGAAATTTTATTCAGCTGAGCTTACAGAGACTGGGGGTCAGTAAATTGCAAAAGAGCATTTCTGCTGGACAGATTGTTGTTAACTGATACTTCCACAGTTGCATGACTGTTTTTAGGGCAATCACAATCACAACTTGGCCACTTTAACCCATTTAAGCCGGGAAAGCATTACCGCATTTCTACCATTAAAACCGGGAGCGATGTTGCGTTATTCTACCATTAAGACCGGGAAAGCAGATACGTCGTTTTGTAGTATTTGTAGTTTTTTTCCACCTATTTTCGGTCTCTTGGCCAATAAAATGCATCAGAATACATGTGGGAGAGTCACAATGCAACATTGGACTTTTCCAGAACTTTGAAATCATGGTGGGAGACTATAGCGGAGGAGCTCAGAAGTAAGCGACGGAAGCGATCTTGATGAAAATAGCACCGATGTTTTTTTTGCTAATCCGGAATTTGAACCCTCGGAAGCAATCGACCGGGATTTATGGATGAGGAATATGTTTTTACACGACATCGTTTTCACCGAAGAACAGACAGATTTGTGGCCATCTGGAGATCATAACAATAATAATACTAATTGATTGTGATGATGATATAAGAAATCATGACTGTTTATGTCTTATATTACTTTATACGTCGTTGAGTACCCTGAAAAGTGCAATATAGATAAAATGTATTATTATTATTATTATTTTTTTTTTTTTATTATAGTAGGCTAATGACAACTATGTCTATTTCTTCCAATGGTCATATCATGTTTGCATCTTGCTAATGGGCATGTATTAGTATTATGCATAGTAATTTTATTCAGTCATCATCACATACAACTGTAAACAGTAGCTTACAGTCCATAAACAGTCATACTAGTGCACTTTATGTTTTACATTTTTATTGAAAATAATGCTGCACTGACACTTAAAAAAATTATTGTACTGTACTTTTTTTTTTTTTTTTTTTTACAATTTTTACATTTTTGATTGAAAATAGTGCTGCTCAGTTGGCAGCGCACCTGCCCAATGTGTTGAGGCTGTAGTTCTCATTGCCATTTCCTGTCTCCTTCAACTGTCCTGTTCAATAAAAGGCGAAAAGGCCTTTTTTTCTCTATTTGCCGAGTTTGTTGATTTAAAAAAAAACTTTATTGAAGGTTTGGACAAATAAACTCAACTTCTTCAAAGCCACAGGTATAAGCTCCCAAATACTTTTTGAATTTCATTTCTATCTGCTACAGAGGCTGAAAAATCTTCTGTTGATTTTCCAGAAAAACTTCAGGTTTTAGGCCTAAATGGGTTAAGTACCCCAACAACCCCGTATGTGGTGTTATAGAAAAAAAAACACAAAAGTAATATTTATATATAAAAAAGAAATGTTCTTGTACAGTGTAATCTGTAAAATCCTGTTATTTCAGAGGATTTTCATTTCCTGCCCGAGGTGTTTGATGATATTAATATGATAAAACCAGGGTTAACACTCTTACAGTGACCTGAAAAACCCTATAAACAGACAGTGATGCCACCTTATTGAGATTTAATTACCATCAGGGGCTTTGTAGTTCTCTCACACGACATTTACCAAATTAATTTTGTTTACAGACATTTGCCTCTTTCAGCCTCTAATCATATTGGCTCTCCATGATTTTGGCTGCACATAATTGCTCAGATAAAGGCTCCACGGAGCTGCAGTTTTCATTATCCGCACAAAATAGCCAGATGGAGAAAGACTTGAGCGGTGGAAAGCGTAACCGCAGTCTATTCTGTCGCTAGATTTCCCACATTGCTGGACTGCTGCAGAGCTCTCTGCATGCTCCCCTTAAAACCCCCTGTGGTGCTCTGGCTGGGCAGAGGCAGCAGCTGAGAGCAGATTATCTCACTTTCCCATATGCTCTGTATACGTCCACACACAAGTATATGTAAATACACCGCAGCCTGCCACAACCTGCCTGTCCAGCTTTGTCCTTTCATTGGGAGAATGATTTGGACTCTGCGGAGCGGTTCAAAGTGACCTATATCTCATATCGTTTTGAACAGTCTTCCATGCTGAAATGACCCACATGTGCAGTTGAACAACAACAAATGATGTGACATCTGGACAGATGTTGTGGGAGCCAAACTGTGCCCTAACCTCTCAAATGCTGGATTACACATTACTGTACGATGCTCTAATTATATTCTTTTCCATATGGAGAGAGGGTAAAAACAATGCAGATTGTGTTATGTGGTAATTCAAACTGCAGGCATATGTAAACCATTAAGACATGTACCAGAACCATAAATGAAGTCCAAATCACTGGAAGAAACAAATTCCTAGAGTACTTTTAGCTGCGGTCTTACTGTAGTGATAGTCTTAAATGCATTATTGATTAGTCAACAGGGTTGTTCAAGTTAAGTAATCAGTCATTTTTTTATCAGGATGTGATAAGAATGTAAAGGATGGACAACACACTTTTATCATTTTGTCCTTGATCTCAAGGAGGGAAAGATAACGTCCATATTTCCAGGACAGGAAGCTCAAATTACTTGAACTGTTTGCTGTTGTGTACAGTGACAGTCCAATGCTGATTGATTCATGGTGTAGATCAGGTAACTGTAGATCATAACATAGAAAAACTCTCGGATTAGGTTGTGTTTTATTTGCTGTAATCAACACAAAAGTAATGAGTAACAAGCAAGCAAGTAACAATTAAATTTCAGTTATTGTAATTGTGTTATTTAATTTGAATTAAGAAATGAGTTACCTTTCTTGTTACTGTCAACGGTAGTGGATCATTCTAAACTGATAGTAAACACACGGGAGGCTTATTCTTTGTGCAAACTTGTATTCTAGTTATCTGACTCTCAAGGAGGAGAGCTGGGATTTTCCCAAAAGCTGCTTTGAACTAAGATGATAAGAGACCATCTTATTACAGTGCACTGATTAAAAACTACACTTTTAATGTGCTGATTTACAGTGGAGAAAGTGCAGTTTATTGCTGTGTGCATATACACTGTTACCAATATATCAGGTGGCAGATGTTGATAACTTATAAGACACATGTGTCAAACTGATCCAGGAAAGGGCCAAGTGGGTGCAAGTTTTCATTCCAACCAAGCAAGAGCACACATGACTCCACCCATCTAATCACCTGGGCTGTCTTCACTCGTTTGATTTGTCGTATCAGGTGTGCTCTTGCTAGGTTGGAACAAAAACCTGCAGCCACTTGGCCCTTTCCTGGATCAGTTTGACACATGTGAAAGCACATGTGTCAGACTGATCCAGGAAGTGAAGACAGCCCAGGTGATTAGATGGGTGGAGTCATGTGTGCTCCTGCTTGGTTGGAATGAAAACTTGCACCCACTTGGCCCTTTCCTGGATCAGTTTGACACCCCTGTTATAAGAGGATGTGAAATTGAAGGATTTAAGACTCATAACATTGCATGCATTAAACCCTATTCACAGAACTTTCTGCATCGACTGACTATTTAGCTGCTTTTTATTGATTAACCTATAGACCTATAGGGAATCAATCTTGGTTGTGTATAAGGTCACACTGTATGTCTGACAACATGTTACGGGGCTTATAATTCACTTTGTAGCCTCTATTCATGCTCTGTCTGAGAGCACTTTGTCCCAATGTCACTCATCCCCAGTCTTTACTGTGCCACAGGCTCTCCCACATGCCGACACATTCATCTGTAACACCCTGCATGGTGAAGGTCTGAAGAGAGGGCTGGGTGATAAAGAAGAAGAGAGAAACAGAGGAGACGGGTGGGGTGGGGGGGGATGTTGACAGCTTTAGGTCTTGAAAGAAAGAGCTGGTGGGAGGGAGGGATGGCAAAGTAAATTGCCTGACCGTTGCCTGCAGCTGTGCTGCTCCTAAATTTAGACTTTTTAAAGACACAGGTAAGTGAAGTGAATGTAGCAGAGAGGACTGCTGAACCTGCAGGAGCTGTTGAGGTTAACTGCTGCAGTGTACTAAACACGCAATCACAATTGTGCAAAATTAAACTGCTGTTGCCCATGCAATTGTGTCTCCAGTCAAACGGCGGCTCCATTCATTTAATGACCCTCGGCTCTGCATCGGAGATCCCGCCAGCCGCTGGGTTATCTATAAAATAGAAATAGACTGAGTTTTCTACAGACACTGCTTGTATGGTCATATGGAAATGTGTAGTTTTGTTGCAGTCCAGCTATTTTGATCTTATTTGAATGCACAAGACGAAAAGGTAGAGGGAAAGTAACAAGAGAAGAGAGATTGCATGGACATAAGAACGTCTCTAACCATATTGGTATGCAAGATGAGCACTTATTGTATTCCCCTTCCTGCCTATCTGAATGTCAATCACAGAGGTACATGCAGGTGATCAGCATTCCAGCTGCTTCCCAGAAAGGTTATGTACAGGACCACCGCTGTGAGAGAGTTGTTTTCCTGCCTGCTGCAAACCAGACGCTGTTTTAAATCATGCCGACAGGTCAGTACGGCTGTGCCCAGGTTTGCAGAAAATCTCATGGGCTTTTTAGCAGTTGACCCACGACCTTGTCCTCTGTCCTTCGGCCTGTTCTGTCAGCATGGAATATATTTCAAAGGGTTGTTTTAGAGCTGTAGTGAAGCATCACAGACGGCATAGCTCAGAGAGAATCTCTGCAATGAATATGCAAAGCAACGATTAAAATCTGCACAGTACTTTATGCCTGCAGTACATGACAACCATAACCTTACAACATAAATACTTTAAATACATACAGTATGTAGAAGTGAATATCCAGGTAAAGACTACTAGTGTTTGTAGTCTATAATATTCACACACTCATTCTCCATTTCTCTTCCTTCAAGTTCACATTGTCTTGTTTTTTATTGTCTTTTCACAAGGAAAATAAATTGGTCTTTTGTTATTTCTCCTTGTTGCACAAATCTGCTCTGACGTGTGCTAATACACAACCACAAAAGAGATGTGGATAAAAGGCCATTTGTTCTTGTTTGGAATTAGATTTTCTCCTAGTCCACATAACAAAAGAAATGAATCAATATTAATATCCCTTCCCAGTTGTTCACGGCATTTGTTTTTGAATGTTCCCGTCTTCAGCTGAGGACATATTTGGGTTGCAGTTTACATATTTGTGTAACAGATCAGGGACAGCAAGATAGAGTAGTGATACAGGAACGTTTCTCTCAGGGACTTCAAAGTTTTCAGTCACGTAACTGGTGCAGAGCCCTGGAGGGCACCACATTGTTCCAACATGACGGCTAACACTGGGAACTCCACTGAGCTGCTGCACGAGCCTGTCAATTTTTTATCGTTCACAACCCACAAGTGTCTAAAGCACCTCTCAATAGAGAAAAAACAAAGGTGCAAATTGGAAGTCTTAGGCACGTGTGACCCATATACTGTACAGCACCTTCTGCCGTATTTCACCTATTAAAGTGGAAGAAGAGAACTTTTCAACTAACTAGCATACCAGCTAACCTGGGTTTATCAACTGCTTGATGCATGGAATAACAATTATAAATCAAAGGGGTATTTCCATTCAAATCAACAGAACAGACAGAATGGCACATTTTTATTTTTACCAATGCCATTGAAATTAGGAGACTGGTCTCCCCTCAAAAATGTCAATATCGGCCGTTTATACAGGCAGCAAAATACGACTTGTTTTAGACTGTTCTCCACACCCCTCTGGTGGGTGTAATAGTAGCGATTGACAATAATGCAGACTTTAAATTCACACGCAGGGTGGGTGGTTGGGTCGAACGTCGAACTTTAACACAGTAGAACAGGGTTTGTCTCCCCTGTGAAAACAACAGTAAATGATGTGATTTAAACATCAAGTTTTGTGCATCAAGTTTCTACATTCCTATGTCATTTCCAGTAGTCATATCACACCTACACTTCACACTTCACTTTTAACATTTATGAACTCTTATTTGCTGTGTAAACTGTCTTTTATAAGACCTTACGAGGACGTTTTTTGCAGTCAGTTTTTTTATTTCTTTGGTATTCTCTCTTAAGAAAACAGATTTTTCCTCATGTGCAGTACATTTCACTCCTGGTACACAATGATAGAGATGATATAAAGATAGCAAGAGTGCACTATACATAATAACTTCTTCAGCTTTTCACTCATTAAGACCTCACAACTCGAGGGCTTTAGCTTCCCGAACATCAGCCTCTTTGATCTAACCCTGGAGCTGAGAACAATCTCATTTTTTTGTCTTATTTTCTTCTATTAACAAGAACAGTCACTCTGCAAGTCTTCAGAAGAGTCTATTTGATGTTCTGTTAAAGGCGGCCCCCACCCGTCTTTCTTCTCCCTCTGCTCCCCTTTTTACAGCAGCCTCGACAGAAGCTGAACCAATTCATTAGAAGGCTCAGAAAGTCAATTATGGTAATGGTTCCCTTTGCCAGGGGAGGTGGAAACTCAGCAAAGCCAGATACTTTTTATTGCACTTCTACATATTCTTATATATTTTATTTAGAGCTTATTTAAAAGTGCAAATCGATCTTCTGAAGTATAAAGGGCGAGAGGAGATAAGAGGAGAGGATGGAGACGGAGGCGTCGGTTCCAGGCAGTCAAACTAAGGCAGGGTGATGATAGAAGAAGGGTAAACCCAGTGTCAGGAGACCATCCACAGGAATCCCTCTTACTTATTCATGCAGCAGCCGAGCATCAGGGAATCTCCCAGCCTCATTATGAAATGTGTGTTTGCAGAAGCTCACACAGCAGTGCAGCTCCTGCTTGAAAGCCTCTGCTTATCCACTCCACTCTCCTCCCTTTTTCCCATCTTTTTTAGATCAGATTACACTGGGGAAGCAATGTCATGCTTCATTCATTGAGACGCCTCTCCTACTGTCCTAAATCCCTCTCCTTTCTCTCAGAAAGAGAAAGCTTGGCTAACTTCAACAAGTTTGTGTAGCTGGCATAAAATGGACCAGATGCCTGAGCTGTAGGTTGCATTTACTTTTCATCTGTTGAGTGACAGGCAGAGAAAGAGAGCGCTGAACCACTGTGCAATATTTGAAACACGCATACATGCATATTCAAATATGCTAAAATAAGTGGTGGAATGTAACGTAAGTTCATTTACTGTACAGTGCAACTACTGTACTTAACTACAGTGTTGAGGTACTTGAGTATTTCCACATATTTAACTTTATACTTCTACTCCACTAAATTTAAGAAGAAAATATTGTACTTTTTGTCCACTAGATTGAGCTGAGTTACGAGTTACTTTTCAGGTTGAGAATTGATATGAAAAAATATGATACATGTAAAACTTATTCATAAAGTAGAAATGCTCCTTATATAAATGCATCAATAATAATAATAATAATAATAATAACAATAGTCCATTAATATATCTGGATTATATATAACAATCTGGGCCCATTCTGCATAACAAGTACTTTTACTTTTGATACTTTAAGTACATTTTGATGCTGATACTTCTGTACTTTTGCTTAAGAAAAGTGTCTTTATACTTCTAAAATAAATATTTTAAAGTGCTTATTCTGCTGGTAAATGTGTGTAAACTGTAAATACTATAAACAAGCTCTCCAGCTTAATATTGGCTAAACTTTTTCCCGGATGAGCAACTGTGTAGGCATAGTTAAGCATCTGACCGTGCATTCTACTCGGCATACAGTTTAATTTAAAGCAAACTAAGATTCTGCTCAGATATGGATGTCTCCCACATGCTCTGCAGCCCTCTCCTTTTCTTGAATATCTCTTTTCAGTTCACATATAGCCCCCTGTGGCTCCAGCTCATCTCACAGTACAGGTGGAACCTATTTGTATTGCTGCCCTGTACGATGCCACCTGGACGCAGCGTTGCTCTTCCAAATTCTTCTTCCTCGGGGGAGATAAAAAGAGTCAGGCCTCTTCACTGCAGCTCGCCAGCCACCATTAGAGCGACTAGGTTGACCCGTGGCATGAAATTGAGGAGCTGAGGCCCATTGAGCAGCCCGGCCGATAGAGGCGGAGGATAATAAATCCACTGAGAAGGAGGAAGGGAAGGAATAGTGAAGGGAGGTTAAGAAGGAGGGGTGGTGGTGGGATGGATGTGGCAGCCCGTGCAGCCTCAGGGGCACTCAGGATTCCTTTATTAGTACGGCTATTTTCACCCTCTCCTTCAGCAGTCTGTCTTTTCATTGAGCAGAAGCATCAGCATCCATGTGGGGTTGACTGCAAATAAACTACACTGTATTTGTGTAATCAAGGAACATGTCATCGAGGTAACTGATGTGTTTTTTGAGGCCTGTGGCCAAAGTTGGGAAGTTTACATTGAAAGCATCTTCCACTATGGATTACAGTCCCATATTTCCATGCCAAAAACACATTTCTGACAGTATCTTTGCTGTGAATCTCATCTGCCGCTGTTGTTTTGCAGGTATACAAATTGTTGCACATTTAAAATAAAATAAAAATCTGGTAATGGGAAATGTGTGCATAATATGAATGAGTGCAGACCTCCTTGAAAGCTATGCCCTAGCTCTCAATGTTAACAAAAGTGAAAAACCATATTTGCCTCGTGATTCTGATCCACTTTAAAATTTAATGGGTTCCTCTTTGGCACATGCTTCATCCTTACTGAAAATTTCATGAAAATCAGGTCACAAGCTTTTCCGTAATCCTTCTGACAAATATACCAACTAAAAAACCAAACCCACAACAAAATCTCCCTGGCAGAGATAATAAAGTTATCACTTCAAGTTGTCTATTTTTAAACACAGCCACTGTATTCAGAATTCCATTTATTTAAACTGTAATGTAATATAGTTAGTCATATTTTAATACAGCATTTGCTTAAACACTAAAATCTGTTTGATAGGATCAATCTTTTCACAGTATTATACACAGTACTTTAAGAAAAATAACCTGTAAATATGAGTATATATCTTCTTGCTGTACCCTTCTGAAGAAAATACAAAAAAAATCATATTCACCTGATTTTATCCTTGTGCAGTTTCGTGGAATTTAGACTACAAAACCTCTTGATCAGGCGTTATAAAAGACAGTTTAAACAGTAAATAAATGTGGGCTACATAAATCACAGAAGTGTTTTCGTTATAAGGGTCAAGTGACTAGTGGAAGTGACATAATAACGTGATGCACAAATTGTGAGGCACACAAGTAGTTTTAGACAAAAATATGAGGATTAAAAAGTATTTGGAAGTCAGTAAGTCTCATTCTCTTCATGAATACACTGATGAAATAGGTGTCTGAGGCAAATTAATAGATTCTTATATACATCAGGTGCTAAAGGCTTTCAGCACATTTGCACATACATTCCTACCAATAGTTGCACTGATAAATACAAGTTCAGTAGTTTATTTGTATAGCATCTTTCAACAGCAAGGAAAAAAGCAAACATACATGTCATTATGTGTACATACTAAATGGTGTGTGAATCTTTACAGTGTGTGTTTGTGTGGTTTAAGTCTCCTTGAACAGTAAATCTGTCTTTTGTGTGTTGTGTTTGTTTAGCCTCACTAATGTGACGGTGGTGTGAAAAAGCAAAAAAAAGATAGCAGGAGGCACCACATGATTAAACACAATGTTGGCCAAGTTTCATGCAATCCGGTGCAATACTGGCGCAATGGGAGCGTTTTTCTGAGGGCTTTTCATAACCCTCTGCGTTCAGAATTACTGCTTATGTAATCATCTGCTCCGTGCTGAGGTCTCACTGGTTGGCATCCGAGCACCAAACCGGCCGGGCACCATGAAATGAGGAAAAGCCTGGAAAATGATGTGGCGTCATAGCTTTAAAAGCCAATTATTTGCTTCCAAACGGAAAGCAGGGCTTTAAATCTGACAGCAAACATAAACCTATATTAAAAGGACACAATAACATAAAACCACACCCCTGCCTGAGTCACTTTTATTGAATTTTTATCCCTAAGAAATCCTTTCTTTCTTAAAATCACTAAAGATTCTATGAGGTCTGGTTATCTACACTGTAAGAATTAAAGACACCCATCTTAAGCAGATTTTAATGGAAGTCTTGGCTTGAACTCAAATTTATAATCCTGATGTAATTATAATAAAATCTGATTCCTGCCAGTGTCTTTGCCATCTGTTCTTGACTTAATATCATGCTTTCTTTCTTTCTTCCCTCCCTCCCTCCCTCCCTTCCTTCTTCTTTCTTGTCTGCAGGGTTTTAAGGACACAGTCGCTTGAATGGTATTATAACAACGTGAAGAGTCGCTTCAAGAGGTTCGGCAGCGCCAAGGTTTTGAAGACTCTGTACAGAAAGCACATTATAGAGAGAGGAGCACTCTCTGATCTCCCAGGTAACTTCATCCTCTAATATATATTTAAATGCATCATCTTTTGCCATTATTTTGCTGTTTATTGGTCTGCATAATTTTGATTGCAGAGCAGCCGTCTGTCTGTGCAGTGTTGTGTCGCATTGTGATTAATGCATAATATAACCATAACTCAAACAGCTCGGGGGGGAAAAAACAACTTCATTTGAGGTTCCGGTCGGACATTAAAAGTAAACAGACAAGCTCACTTGATTGCTCATTACTTTGCTTTGTTAAATGATCGCTCACTTTTTTCTTTTTTCTTTTTTACACATTTTGTTTCTCACTGGCTGATTCACTTAATTACTTTCTCATTGGCATGTAGACACAAAGATTTTCCCTCAAACAAACACACACAGACATCTGGTTTATGTGCAATGTGTGAGTAAGTTTGTCAGTAGTGATGCTGAGGGACTACGGGTGAGCTGCCCCGCGGGCTCGTCCTGCCAGCTAATCCCTGCGGTGGCTCAGGCCACTTTGCGTCCTCAGTGAATTGTTCCTGTGCAGGACAGCAGCGGGGCAGCTTTTATCCAGCCTCCCCCGCTGCAGATAACATTGTTTTGACCCGGCTGCAACATGATCGGTCTGCCCCTTCAGGCTGACGATGAGGCATTATTTCAAACCCTGGTACATGGGATTAAATGGATGAAGAGAGCACAGAGGGGATAAATCAGGTCAGACTTGAAGCAGAGCTGGATGAGGGGATGTTTAGGAATTTTCAGTGACCACAGCTGAGTTTTAGTTTGTCCCTAATCTATGAAGTAACTTTGTAAGACTGAGTGATATGGACCAAAAAAATACCATCATTATATCAACTATGTAACCCACACAGCTAGTTATACTAGCTGGCAAAATTTCTGTCCGTTATTACCGCAACATTATTACATTTTCCTTCTTGCAGACAGCACGTCTGGCCATTTAGTAAGCCGATGTGACTATCTTTACGGGCTAAAATAGCTAGATTTAGCTTACTGGACATCTAAAAATATGTTGGTCAGAAAGAAGCTTACAAGTATTTAGCCTAATAAAATTATATGGTAGTGCAGTTCAGAACTGTATTGTCTCACAAGAGGGAACAGTTTGTGCAGCAAGGCAGCATAAAACCATGAAAACATGAACACAATAACAACAACGAAAGACATGAAAAGTGTCCAGACAGTCCAGAAAACAACAATGTGATACAAGCAAGGAAAACTGCAAAAATGAGAGCAGAGATAACCACTGAAGTGGTATAAAAGGGATACTTTGGATTTATTGTATGAGGTACTCAGTGTGTTATCTACGGTAGAGGTCGGCATGCCCCCAGTTTGGAAAAAACAGACACGAGTTCAGGCACGGAGGCTCAGCAATGTACTGCTGAGGAAGGAGGCTGCAGCAAAACACATTTAAGCATCTAAAACCTTACCTCACTGAACACTTGAGTTGCTGGTTGTTTGTTTGTATCATTGTGAATCCAAACTAACCACACAATTAGACCTACAAACTAAACAATCAAGGCAGAGAAAAAAAAAGCAGCAATTCCTGTGTTCTGCAAGGTAAAATTGTTTTTTTTGTCATTGGAGTCTGGTGGCTTTGACAAGAGCAGTTCTCCCCATTTAAACATAAACACTGCTCCCTGACAGCAAGACAAAGCAGTGAAAATAGTCAAAATACAGCAAAAACTTAATCTGATATTGATAGTTGTTTTTTAGGTGGCTAAAAATCATTTCTGCTGCTGCACCCGTCCTCAGTAGCACATTGCTTAGCTTCGGTACTTTTGCCTGCTTCTCCACTCTGAGGGCGTGCTTACCACCATCTAATGTAGATTATACGGTGACTATCCCTGTAATGCTTTAGTTGTTTTCATAGCTAAACTGTATGCACCAATCATCTGCAGTGTAAGAAAGCCAAAATGAATGGCATGAAATACTGTAATGGCTAAATTTTCCCCCTGACATTTTGGTGTTTTATAATTCACTTAATTTTTGTAACATGATAACAGAGTTTGACTCCATGTAGGAAGCTTTCCCAGGAACATTTGTGTTGTGACTGTAGCTTCTACTGAGGTCTATGAGTGGACAGAATGATACTACTTCTGAACTCTCTTTACTCCCCCTAATCATCTCTCCTCTCCTCTCCTCTCCTCTCCTCTCCTCTCCTCTCCTCTCCTCTCCTCTCCTCTCCTCTCCTCTCCTCTCCTCTCCTCTCCTCTCCTCTCCTCTCCTCTCCTCTCCTCTCTTACATCATCTGGGGTGGAGGAGGAAGGATTATGTGACTCGGCTGCTGGTCTCCCAGCTCACATGAGCCCAGCAGATTAAACCTCTTCCAATTCTCAAATACTCGCATCAGCGCTCCCTCTAACCGGCTAGCTGACTTGCCATATGATTATGGATAGACTGAGGTGTGTGTGTGTGCGTGTGTGCGTGTGTGCGTGTGTGCGTGTGTGCGTGCGTGCGTGTGTGCGTGTGTGCGTGCGTGCGTGCGTGCGTGCGTGCGTGCGTGCGTGCGTGCGTGCGTGCGTGCGTGCGTGCGTGCGTGCGTGCGTGCGAACGTGCGTGTGTGTGTGTGTGTGTGTGTGTGATTTTAAAGCTGATATTGTCGGCTTCTGCAGGAGAAACGTCAGATTTATTGGCTGCCAAAGATCTTTCTCTGAGTTATTGCATCATGTTTTTTTTTTATTTTATGTATTCTTGTGTGTTTCCATGAAAATATGTTGTTTTTTTATCCTTCGCCCAACCCCCGATGCTGTATATCAGATTGAATTAAAAGGGATTGTGCAAAAAGCCATGGCCAGACCTGTCAAAAATATGATTGAGTTTTAATTTATTTGAATGATGCCTTTTTAAAACCTCTTTTGCAGCAAATAATTGGATATGTCAAGTGTTTGAACAAGCTTATAACAGTAACGGATTATCATGACGTATATCAGAACATCTGCGCTTTCAATTGAACAGAATTTAATGAGATTTTACTTCAACAAGTTAATCAGCACTCGATTGGGGAAAAAATTCAATTAGATAAAGATGTTGCTCATTAACACGCTGATGTTGCAACATTTCATTTGGTCTACTTTCCTCCAAGAAAAGGAGCTTTTATTATGAAAGCCAGAAACGCTGCCAGAGCTTTTATATTAGCCCGCTCTCTTCATGCATATAGAAAAGCAGCCGCAGGAATGTAAAACATTCTCATAAACTGTTTCCAAACCATATGTGAAATATAGGCTGCCTCTATATGTCTGCTAGTAAAGTTCTTTTTTTTTTATTGTCACCAAGGGGCCCATGCTTGTGAAATCAATTCTGTACGAGTATGAAATGTCAGCCGACATGACAGTCGGTGAGAGAGATGTGACTGTTTAACATCCATCATGTCTCCAGAGAGAGTGTGTGACCTTCAAAGCAACAGGAAGACAACAGGGAGCGAAGGATTTGTACTTCTCTGTCCATCATCTCCTGTGGAAGGGACTAATACTCCTGTGTGAACTGTTACCCTCTGGGTGTACATGTGCAGGAGAAAGTGAGAATGCTCTATGATAGATGGTGCTCTTGAGAGTATAAGTATTAAACATGGATGAAGTGTTGGTGACCGTGTACTGTAAAGAGGAACAACTAACAAATCAGTGAAAAAAAGGCTTGAGCAGCTGAATTTCATCGTTTTTATAACTGATTCAAGTACCTCATTAAGTGTATCGGCAGATGCCAAGCACTGATCCGAGTACCTATTAAATTAGCAATTAATGCCTTGATGCCAGCATAGCATGAAATGGAAAGGTTGTGTTTACTCATACAATAATGTGTCCTCACCACAGTAGCACTAAACACTCTTAGCCTTTGGTGCACAAGAGACTACATGTCAACAAACTGAAATTCAATTACAAATGAGATGTTGCGGTAAAAGGTTAGAGGAAATAAAACTGCTCTTTCAAAAAAAAAAAAAGCACATGGAGCATCTTTCTTTCATAAATGAAATGGATTAATAGAATAATAATAACATAATTCTTGGGATTATGCAGGTCAATAGTCTAAAGACAATAAATAAATCCACATTGAAGGTTATTACCTTTAAATATACAGTTGCTATCTTGGCAAGAGTTAAATTGTGACGCTATTTTAGAAGCTTTTTGCCAATGCAGCTTACCATATAGACTGGAAACAGGAAAACAACTAGCCATGCTTTAACCAAACAAAACAAAATCTCTCTACCAGCACCAATAATGATCATAAAATATGCTGAAAAATTAAGCAAATGCTTAATTGTTGAAAGCTGCAGTTCCTTGAATGGCTGGCTGCAAAAGTGTGTCAATCTCCTTAGACCCCTATGTTAAAATGCCCAACTTTACAGCAGAAATGAACATGTTTACAGCATAGTACCAATACATGGTAACAAATTTTAGGCGTAAAGTTAAACATAATTAAGGGTGTGGTCGCTTTGAGTGAATTCTAAACGCTTCTGGCGACAAGACAAAAAAAGTCCAGGGTGGGAGGATAAAATGTCACCCCGAGAGTTCATTATTTCCATTTTGTAATTCTAGGGGTATATTGTACAAACTCAAAGGTGACAACAAGACTTCAGGTTTTTACACTTCTGTATTTGAATGAATTGAACAGTGTGGTTATAGTGAGCTGAGGTGTTGGTAGGCAGATTTAGTTGCCTTCAGGGAACATCAAGCTATTTCCTCGGTGTACAGTCTTTGTGCTAAGCTCAGGTTATCAGCAGCTCGTTAAGAAAGTGAATGGGTTTTTGTCCAAATGTTGAACTATTCCTTTAAAAAGTGCATATTCCATAACAAGTTTATTTGGCGACATCTCTGACTCCTGCACAATACTCCCGTGCTTTGCTGAGGCTGTGCATCTTTCTAAAATTAATCCAAGGGATAAGCTATTATGTTTGTTTTCACGGTGATAAATGGGTAAAGCAAACTGGCTTATGCTTGTAATTTTGTAACGCTCAGCTGTTTGTTTAATATCACCATCAACGTGTATATTTGTACATCATGTTTTACCTCTTTAGTCCTGTTTTATGGTATAGCATCATAAAATCCGCCATGAAATGCAACTTGATGAGTCTGTATATGAAGTATCAAAAACAGGAATGATTACTTTTTTTTTTTTACACTTAAATCTCATTCATTTCAAACGGGGGGGATTACTGTTGTCCCACTTTTCTCCTGCCTTTTGTGTTTGCTGTCACATCCCTCCAAATGTCTGTGGGAGGCTTCCCACCTATCCAGTAAGATGACGATGACTCGAGAAATGTTCAAACATATTATCACCTTCAAACACTCTATTCTCTCTGGTGACAAAATGGCTGTAGCCATCTTTTCAGTACGATAACAAAGGAAGAGATGATGCCCCAGTATATATAAGGGACTCAGACTCAACCCCACCTGATAGCATCAGAGAATACAGTGATGTACTTTATGACCTCGCAAAACACGCTTCTAAAAGACAACTTTTTATGGCCTTTTTCAGTTTCCCTTTTCTTAAATGCATTTCGACATGTAGACAATTTGTCAGTAGATGAAGATTTAATAGAGATAACACAAGGATGCCATCTGTTTATGTGTGCCGAAAAATAAGTGGTCAAATCATTGCCTTATGAATCCATTTATTGTATTTTGGAAGAGATTTTCTCCATCGTTCAGTTTTACTGACTGCCACTATTCTGTTGCGTTTAAGAGCTAGAGTCAAAGTCTGACATTTGGGCTTCCATTCGAGCTGCTGAATGGCTTTCCATTCGCAGGTTGGTTTGGTGGAAAAGATACAGAATAAACAATATAAACTGCTAACAGAAGCTGCAGCCTTGCAAGAAGGATTGCTGTTCAGTTTTAATTAATGTTTACCCTCCACAGATTCCTTCAAATCTCTAGATGTGTTTCTGAAATCCTGCAGTCATGCTGAACAACAAGTCGCTAACGCTATCTTTTTGTTTGGGCTGACCAAGGTCAAATAATAAATCTCAAATTAATTTACATTTTTCTAGCTGGGAGGATTCTGCTGTGCAGATACAGCTCAGTTTAATGAAAACTAATGCATTTATGAAAACTAGTATTTTTCATAACTGTGGTTATATCAAGTAAGTAGAATAGGAAGTGAGGATTGTGCATAAGAATTCCACTTGTTAAGCAGAGTGAGCGTTGTGTGCCATGCTGCGGACCCTTTCTGCCCAATGACTAACTGAGCCAAAAAACTGTCTGAACCTTCAACACTGTACAACATCACAGCAGGTTAGATGTGGCTAATCTAACAAGTCGGAGCCAGGACAATGTGAAGAGTGAAGTAGAATGTAACAAAACACAGCAACCTCCTGATTGACCTCTTTCAATAAATAGACTTGTACTTATTCAGTGCCTTAACAAATGATCCTCCTGTAATGTGGCACGAGTACTTCAGATACTCACAGGCATATTGTCATTTTTCGGAGCATTTCTATTGCCTTGTGCTGTTTGAGCTGAAAGCTTGGTGACTCAGAGTACAGTGCTCTGTCTGTAGGCATTGGAGGGCAGAATGTTAAACAGGAGCCCAAAGCCACTGCTGTGGAAAAGCAAACAACTACAGGGCTTGGACCACATTGGTGTCAAGAATGCAGCTGCAACTCTATTTGTGTGCTACTTACGCCCATGTACACATGTCAGCTCGTCTGCATCTGTGGACAAATGTGTGTCGAATGAAGAGGATGCACTGAAACTCTGATCTTTAGAAGGTTTGCCGCAGTAGTCAGTGTTAAAGTGGCAACTGACTCCAGCATTGTTTTGCTTTTTTTGATAGAGAAAACCCCAAATTTGGTTTATTTTCGTTTATCAGTGCCCTTGTTCATACAAAAACAACAATTATAATTTATAAATGCACTCACCAGCCACCAGTCCTTGTTAACGCAAATATCTAATCAGCCAATTACATGGTAGCAACTCATTGCATTTAGACATGTAGACATGGTGGAGACGGGCTGCTGAAGTTCAAACCGAGCATCAGAATGAGGAAGAAAGTTTATTTAAGTGACTTAGTTGTTGGGGCCAGACGGACTGCTCTGAGTATTTCAGAAACTGATGATCTACTAGGATTTCACTCACAACTATCTCTAGGGTTTACAGAGAATGGTCCAAAAATAGAAAATATCCAGTGATCTGCAGATCAGAGGAGAAAGGTCAGACTGGTTGGAGATAAAAGGCAACAGAAACTCAAATAACCAGTTGTTAGAACCATCTCTGAACGCACAACACATCTAAAGCAGATGGGCTAAAGCAGCAAAAGACCACACCACCACTTTATTAGATATTCTTGCTAATAAAGTGGCCAGTGAGTGTATAAGCATAACCATAGGTATCAACACCTAGTGCAGCCGTGCCACGTTCCAGCTGGGGTTTGTTTCATCCTCTGCATGGTTTCATACCACACCAGGAGCATTTCAGAAGTTGTCTGTCTGCTGGAGCTGATTATGGCCTCTGAATGTTGCGTCCCCACAGCATGCGATCAAACTGACAAAAAGATTCACTCCCATTCATTGTGTATTGGAAGCGACAAATTCTCTGTATATAGCATGCTGGGATACCAGTCGAAGTGATATCAAGATGCACTTGATCAAGAGGGATTCACTGTCAAAGCAAAAATCAAGCAAGCAAAAACCATAGATTGAATTTAAATCAATCTACTTATTTTCTTAAATAGTCTGATGTAATCAGTAACACTTGTGTTATCATGAGTTTATTAAGCTGTGGGAAAATATCCTCACTGTGGCATTCTGATTGTTTAGCAGCTGGACTTTGTCTGTTTTTTGGGCATTTGGGATGTATGTGAGGTCCTACATACAGAATGCATCTGCATAAGTTATTCATGTTTATACTAACATTTATGCCTTTTTTAATCCTAGTATATCTTACATCCCATGCTTCTCTGTATCTGCTGGAAACAAGACAATGGTGTCATTGTCCGACATTGATCTTTCCACTATTGAGCTTTTAACAAACCTGTTTTATGTTTTTGTTACATGCAGTGGTTTATGTGAGGTTGACATTTTCTTCCTCTGGGCTGCAGTAGAAGCAGCCAACAGAACTTTTTTCATGGCTCCAGGCTGCGTTCTGGGTGGTTTTCTGCAGCATTGTTCATGCTCAGGTTCGTGCACTAGGATGATTAGTTCAACCAGACTTCTTTTAAGTCAGACGCAGTGGCCCGCAGGTGACACGGTTTGCTTTATGAAATTTAAAAAAATTGAATAGTAAAAGCTTTCGTTAATTACTGGAGACATTTTGTTCCTTAATTTTGCATTCTGCTTCTATTGTTTGAACTTTAAAGGCCACACACACACACACACACACACACACCTGCTGCAAGAATCAGCCGGTACATATTACGGATGAAGAAATATATTCATACTTTCAAAGGAGTGCAGTTTTCTTTTATGGCAGATTTAAATGAATTTGGCATCAACTCAGCAAAAGGTGAATAAAACTCTTATCTACCAAATAAAAGAGTCGAATGAAGTGTTTGTTTACTTTCCACTACCTCCCAGCCTGTCGTGATGTAAACAGACATCCTGTCGGTTCAGCCGTTGTTCTGAGCACGTTGTTTATGAGACTGTGTGTGCTGCCAGATGCTGCATTGTAATTGAAAGGAAACCGTCTGGACTCTCCTTCCTCCTCCTGCTGCTGCTGCTGGCACTTCAGGAACGTTAGCTCTAAGTGGAACTTTACTGGCTCATTTATTTATACAGTCTTTTGTTAGTTCCCTCTGTCTCTCCACATATTTTCTTTTTATGACACCCTATTTCACTCGGCTTAATCCTTACTTTATATGTGCAATTTGCATAATTTAAAACATTTTTGGGCCAAAACGACAGCAGATTTTTCTGTATTCTTTTGTGTATTTTGGGTCTCATCGAGCCATTTCATTCTAATTCTTGAGTTCATCTGTCTTATGTTACACCACAACTGATGAGTGGAGCTTATGAGTGGTGGGATAAGTTGGAGTTTTGAGAGAACAGCACAGCCTGGTATCAGCAAATATGAATAACACGCTAACTTCTTAAGTCATTTGTTATCACAACCAGGTCTGAAATTAACATGTTTTCTCTGCCTGCCACTGTGGTAGGCAACAGTTATTTTCTGTTATTGAAACAGTTTTTTTTCTGTGGTTGTGGTGAAGTCATAACCAAGTAGTTTCACAATGTTATCCAAATATCCAAATATCATCAAATAACATCTCCAATCTCCTACCTACACTTTTTTAAACTGTCACACTTCCCCATGCACTTCCCCCTTTGCTTTTAAAAGAGAAAATGGTGGAACGAGCTCCCTACAGACATCAGGACCTCAGACAGCCTGTACATCTTCCGCCGCAGGCTGAAGACCTATCTCTTCCAACAATACCTCGGTTAAGCCATGGTCACCTAACACATATATATATTTAAAAAAAAAAAAAAAATTGCTCTTCTTCTTCTTCTTTTCTATTCTTTTCTTCTTTAACATATAGCACTCCTGTAGCGATGACAGTTAGCTCTTAAAGTTATGTACTTACTTGGTTCCTGTGGTCTATGTCTAGTACCTTCAGGTTGAATGCACTTATTGTAAGTCGCTTTGGACAAAAGCGTCTGCTAAATGACATGTAATGTAATGTAATGTAAATTCATTATTTGCATGACTGCAAGATGTCAGCTGTCAGAAATACACAAAGTGTTTAAACAAACAACCGACCCTGCTGATTTGGTGGTGAGGACAGTTTCACACATAACAAAGCATGACAACACCTCTGACACTGATTCATCACTGAATTGTATTTTGCCATTTTTCATCTCTAATGCAATATTATATTCTAACTGAAGAGCTCTAAAATATCAATAAAAAATGATGCAGAGATGCAAAAAATGGCCACAAAGACATTTTTAAAGAGCAAAACAGCCATATTTCAATAAATATAACTGGAGAGTTGAATTTAAACATCAAAACCTACATTTCATGTGACAATGACATTGTGTTTGACCTGTTAGTCATCCTGAAATTATAACATACTTAAATGTCTTCTTACTGTTGATGGTTTGTGATTGTTTTTAAGTTTATATCACTGATCAAGTCATTAATATTTTGGGGGCTCAAAGTGATTCGTGAAATTGAAAATATGTTCCATCTAAAGCTCCACTTTGGAGAAATCAGAATTCTTATCATGCTATGGTATGAAAAATGATAAATAAAGTTCGTTATTATTATTAAAGGAAGTGATTCTGTTGTGACATCAGCAGGCCTTTATGTGCTGAAGCAATTGTTCAGGCAGAACAAAATATCATTTCAGACACTGCAATAGGTGACACATCACTGAGAGAGAGAAAACTTGGAAGAGAGACAAAAGTCAGAACAGCAACAACAAAAGTAGATCAGAGACCAACTAAACTGTGACCTTCAATCTGAATCTGTCAGTCTGAGGCTCAGACAAGTGGGCCAAGCAGCTGGAGGTCTAGGAGACAGAAAACACCCAGGTGGGGGTGTTGAAGGCTGCAGAGCAGCATAGTTCCTGCCAGGAGAAGCGAAAAAGTAGAGAGTCTCACCTCTGAGTTCCAGAGAGAAAGGAGACAAAACAAGTTTTATTTGGTCTTTACTTGGTTTGACATGTTTTAGTTGTGATAATAACAAAGAGAATAAATCCCCTGTGCCGTTGTTGTATCTTTTCCATTTTCCATTTTTCCAACACAAAGGTTATTTAGTCTCCTGGTCTCTCGCACACACACTCACATGCAACACACATATGCACACTCACTCAGACTCCTGCAGATACAGGCCACTGCTGTCGTCTATGTGGTTACCATGGCAATATCGAGCGATTTCCTCCTCCATTCCCTTGAGTGGCGGAATGGCAAGCGGTGAGGGACAAAGGTGAGAAGATGGTCATGGAGGGAAAATACAGAAGTTCGACGTGAGGAGGAATGTACTGGACACACACACACACACAGTGACCTTCCATCACCTCTGTAATAACAAGGCAGCAGTGCCATTCAGGGCCAATTAACGACACAGGCATCACTGTGGCGTGTCAGTCTAGTCATTGTATCACTGCTGTCCTGTCATATATGACTCATGGATGAACAGCAGGTGTGAATGGAAACAATGACAAACACAACAATGATGTGGTGCCCCCCCCCTTAGTGATCACTGTCACCTTAAAGCTGCAGTGAAGATGTTAAATCAGGAGTGGTGTCTGAAATTCTGCCTCTAGCTACCTTTAAATTACACATTTTGATTTGATCCTTTATTATTTCCATTCATATAAAAAATACTGATTATAGCAGCTTTTGGTTCTAGAAGGATGACGATTTGTCTGCGCCTTCCGAAATTTTTTTTAAATGACTTTTTATAATTAAATCTGTTCAACAGTATGACTAAGGCTGGGTTATGATTCAATATGATCATTTGACATCTTACAATAGAATAATGTTGTGGATACATCCAACAAGATCTCTAACCTAAACAACAGAATACATCATTTATCAATACCACCCATAATTACCTATATGAGCGTTTCGTGGTACAGAGCGTAGCGGATCGTACTTAAAATAGCGCACGTCATTATACATACATGTATGGTTTGGCTTTAAAAAAACAAAAAACAAAAGGCTACAGTTTCGTTAAATTGAGTCTACAAAACTACTGATCTAGGTTTGTGGCAAAAAACATCCTGGTAAGGCATTAGAATAGACAGTTTATACAGTAAATCAATTAACGTAATTGCTGGAAGTGAAGTAGTTACATAAAATGTGATGCACAAAAGGTGAAGCACAGTGATGTTTAAATCACATGGTTTACTTTTGCTTTCACATGGGACATGACCCCCGTTTCTCCTTGGTGAAAGTCCGTTTTTTTTTACCCATCCACCGAGTGCGACTTCCGTTATATATACTCCGAATTGCCGTCATTCATAATTGCGTCTAGAGGGCCGTGGAGGACAGTCTAAAACCTAAATATGGGAAATATTTATGTGAAATATGGGAAAGTATCAGAACGCTCAATCCATGGAGAAATGCATACAGCCAGTATTCAGAAACTGCATTTAAATGAGCCCTCAGGACAGCTGTAGGGTTTTGATGTCACAAGTATACTATTCATTGGTAGAAAGTGCTGTTCCTGTCATTCCTCAGCTGCAATGATGGTGCAGATGCGGAAATCCCGCAACACTGACCAATCAGAGCTCTCGGGCTTTTTGGGAGACTTAAAGACACTAGGGTGAATTCATATTCTAGTAGAAACCCAAAAATGAGCATTTCCCCTTTAAACGTATGCTGCTTACAGGACGGCTGCATTCATGTGACTGACAGGTGACAGCAACACCTTTTGTATATTCCACAGATGGCCAGTCTGGTAGGCTGTTGTGACAGAGGTTGACGTGGGTATGTAAACAGTGAGCTGGTGTTGGTGTGGGATGTATTATCATGATACCCAGTCCTCAGGAGCTTTCTCAGCTTGTATGATTGTGTATCAGCTTCCCTGTGTGTGCCGCCCACCTGTCTGTGTGTGATTCCAGTGAGGCGGCTCACTTTCTCTGACAGCAGTCCTTTTGTGTCTACATTGTCCTGAGCTGCTGCAGGTAATTTCCCCACCTTTTGTCCCCATCCACACTCCCAGAAACTATAATTCAGCTCTAACCAAGCGAGAACAGTACAGCTCTGTTGAACGCCGGAGTGACACAACTCGGGGAGAGCAGGACGGGTGGAGCGTGTAATGGTTTGGGGACTTGTTACACCATGCTCCGACTGGGAGGACTGGGCCTGTGAATGGAGATACACAGGGCAGCATGAAAATCAAATATACTCCTTAAAGTGGAGCCACACATGCATCGAGCGAGGCTACAGTTGAGGCAGATGTTGCCTGTAGTTAGATGTGCAGAAGAATATAAACAAAATGTCTCTTCTGCTTGAGTAACAGCATGTCACTGTGAAGTAATGTAAGAGTTTGTGATTGCTGGCTCACAGGCTCGTCACTAAAATGTCGCAGAGCTTTGACAAACAGCAGTTCATTTTGCAGTAAAGCTGAAATAGTATAACATATCTGACAGCTGGCTGTGTTACTGCTGCTGTCAAGGGGAGAAAAAAGAAAAAGAAAATGCCAGCTTTTTTGATTTTGATGTATTTGTTTTCCAGCCTCACATGTGTTGGACTCATTGAACCCCTTCAGGAATAATTATTTAAAAGTTTTCGCTATTTTATGCACAATATGTATTTTAGAAAGACTTGTGGGGAAACCAAGAATGCATCGAATGGCAACACTGGTGTTGAAGAGTGATTGCAGTGTATTCGGCTGTGTTCCTGGTGCTGTTGTAATCATCTGTGGCAGAGATTGGTGACTGGCTCCGGCTCCTTGAAGGCGCACCAAACCACTGCGAGCATTCGACTGTCTCTGTGCATTCAGCCAGAAGGTGCAGCCTGTCCAACGGGAAGCAGCAACAGGACGGTGTTGACTAGATTAATGTTGGAGGAGAAGGAGTCATGGAGTTTGGTTGTGCTTGTGTTTTGTCAGCAGCTGGAGCTGAAGCTTTGGAACAAGGCTTCGGTTTGGGAAAGGTTTGGTTTGGTTTGGTTTTGGCTCTGGTTAGTGGATGGAAATGAGCTAAAGTGAGGGCCAGAGGTGGAACCGGCGCCAGGGTGCTCTTGTGTTTTGTCTGGAGCGTGTTTGAGAGTGGGTATGGGCTGTGTTCATGTGATGAAATGGAAATGTACCTGGTGTAGCAGCCTGCTCTCCCCTCAAAAGCGTCAGTATAGTTCGTGTGCACAGGCAGCGAAAAATGAACGATGTCTCCATATTTTACCATCCGCTGTAAAGCGTCCGCAGTCGTCCTGCTGACGTAGTAGTTATTGACAGCCAAGCATTTAAAAGTTTTAAGTTTAAGGGCGGATTCCCACCTTCAGTTGGAGGCTGGGTTGGTGAATGGTTTGAACAAACGGCGGACTTTTACCCAGGTGAGTGGGGTTCACGTCCCGTGTGAAAATAAAAGTAAATTATTTTTAACAAAAGTTACGTTGTTACTTATGTTACGTTTTTTACGTAACTTGCGGTTGTCACACGACCCTTGTAACTACTTCATTTCCGGCATTAACTTTACTTAGTTTAAGTACTTTACTTACTTTACTTACATTTATTTACTGTTTAAACTGTCTTTTATAACGCCTTATCAGGAAGTTTTTTGCCCTAAACCTAGGTTAGTGGTTTTGTAACATAAATCCACAGAAACTGCAGCCTTTTCTCTGCTGTACTGCGAGCCGTGTACCGCGAGCCGCGATATATGTACATACATGTTGTGATCTGTGGTACTGAAGCACAGCCTCTTCTGTCATTTATGTTGGAGAACAAGTTGGGTGTAGGGCTGCAGGGTTTATGAAAATATATGTTTGCCATTATATTGACCGATATTGCAATGCCATATGGTTCACAATATTGGATAATTTTTGCATCATTATTTTGTTTTAATTAAAATGATATCTCTAATCATTTTAATGTATATTTGAATATTTAGTATATATCAAATAAGATATTATTAAACTTTTTTTTAAAGAACAAAAAATGCAGAAAAGAGCTTGGAGTGATTTAGAAATGGGGTTACCTATTTATTTATTATTTATATATTTAAATTGTCAGCAATTGATGATAATGAATGTACAGTACTGATGTTTATTTAGCTATTTATTTTTATTAATTTTTTTTGTCCTTATCCCAAATTTAAATTCTAGAAATGTATTCCATTGTATAGTAATGAAAAAAAGAAGTCATTCGTTAAAGGAAGCAGCCTTTATGAGTACATTTGCAGAGTCATATTTGCACAATCCACAGAGAAAAGCTCTATTTTTATCCCAGCTCAGAAATTCACTATATCAGTGCCATATCATTAAATTAAATATTGGTTTCTGTATCCGTCTTAAAAAAATAGTATTTTTTTTGCAAGGACCAAATATTTCTTTATTTTTTACCTCTATAGAATATGATTTGTAGCCGGGGACATCGTGCAACACCACAATACTTATTCAGTGGTATTTTGACACATATTTTGCTTTGAATAAATATTGCTCGACTTGGATAATGTTCTTGCGCCTGTTATGTTATTGTTCAGCCCATTGCTCATCCCTAACTTGAAGTGTGGTCACTTAAAGGGTTTGCTTCCCTCATCCCAGTAATATTATATTCTCCATTGGTGGTCCAACAAATCCCTCTCCTGCTCGCACTCCCTGACAGTTTGTCTTCTTAATAAGCTCCATGTCCATTTGTACGCTCTTCATTTTTACAGCTGGACTGATGAGAAGGTACGCAGTAAATGCAAACCACAGGAGAGTTGTCTAACATCAGCTAATGGGCCACTGAGGGAATATGTGGTTTAGAAGGCGGGGATGTTGTAACCACGACACCTTCTCTTTCACAGGCTTTCACTGCTCTTAGACTGTCTGAGAATTATAATCACGTTTTCCTTATTGGGGCGTCTCTTATTTCCCTTATTTAATTTGAAAAAGAAACACAAATATAACACTAACTCACAAGCGACTTGGCCTGAATGAGCAATAAAGAAAACATAGTGATGCTCATGTGCACTGAGAATATGCCTGTGATAAGTGTCTGCGTGTGATTGGTTTGGGAATGATAATTTTTTTTCAACTGTCAGTTTGTTTCTTTTTGTGTGTTTTTTTTATGCACAAAGGCACCAAGTAGAAGAAACAACTGGAGTTGGGAATACAGTTGACAGGAGTACAAAAAGGGGTTTAGTGGCATTATAAGCAGTGTAACCTACTTTAAATGTGGCAACAATAATATGCAGTTACGTTATTATATGGTATGATATGAGTCAAATATTTGCATTTCTGTGACAGGCGTCAGTTTGAAGGCTTTTATCTGAAGATTTGTCGTTCTCTCTTGTTTAGAAAGCAGCGTTCACGAGGGAAGCAACGACAATGATGGCAGCATCTGTGGCAGCGACTCCGCCTTCTACAAACAGAGTGAAGGTGAGCGACACCGTGATGAACGGGCATCCTTTAGTGGCGGTGCAGATGGGTAATTTCAGCCACAATTATAATCGACATTATCTTTTCCACTTTACAGACACTTCTCGCCTGCTGTGGTAGCCATATTGATTTTTTTCCACCATTTTTTCCTTTTTCCATTTTCTTAAAAGGTTGAGCTTTTATGTTTATTGCTCATTAATTGTTGCCTTAATATAAAAAGGCCATTCCGCAAAGGGCATGTGTGTAGGAGGGGGGAGGAGGAGGGTCGCATCAGTGCTGCACAACACTAAAGTGAATTGAAACACGGGATGGTTTTCTTTTGATCATTAAACCTGCAAACACATAAAAATTCACATGCATGCACACACATAAATCCACAGGATGCACATAAAACCACTGGCGTGCTGTCTCCAACAAATGCACACACACGCACACATAAAATTATAGCCTCCTACACGCACAGGAGGACATTTAGACACACATGCTTGTGCCATTTACACACACACTTTCATACACAAATAAATATGCAAACAGCCAGATAGCTCCAATGTAATGATAAAGCTAATTTAATTTGTTTGCCAGTAATTATGAGTTGTTTATGCAACGAAAAAGATCTGCCATTTAGATAATGGCAGCACTTGACAAGCCCACAAACAAACACTGTGTGTGTGTGTGTGTGTGTGTGTGTGTGTGTGTGTGTGTGTGTGTGTGTGTGTGTGTGTGTGTGTGTGTGTGTGTGTGTGTGTGTCTGTGTGTGTCTGTGTGTGTCTGTGTGTGTGTGTGTGTGTATGTGTGTATGTGTGTCTGTGTGTGTGTCTGTCTGTGTGTGTGTGTTTTCAATTAAACTGTGGTGTTCAAATGGACAATTTATGTTGCATTGTGTGTGTAATAATTCACAGACTAGAATAAATAACAATTCTAACTTTGCCTGAACATTTCCACGTTTGACCCCTTAAAGGTCCAGTATGTAGGATTTAGTGGAATCTTGTGGTGAAGTTTCAGATTGAAACCAATTAATTACACATTATGAATATGTCAGTATGTTAATAATTAATATGTGTTGCAACTTTTTCAAGTAGTTAAATGTGACAATTTACAAAGTTACATTGTCATAGGACATATATTAGTTAAACTGATATACCCCCACAAGGAAAAGTACAGTAAAACTTTTTACAAAAAAGGAAAAAAACGGGGGGGAAACTAACACTTATCAGGGTTATAACAATTGTAGACATAATAGCAGGATTGCTGTAAAAGTTATATTGACAAATGTCACCTTCAAGTTCCAAAAGCTTCCTCAAGTTCACAGTTTTACAAGAAAGTAGGAAAGAAAGACTCCAAACCCCCTGAAACTTGGCTGATTTCTTCTCAGTGTGTATGTTCATTTTTCAAGGACGAGGCACGCAGACGACTCTTTCAGCCACAAACCAACAGAAGGCTTTTTACATCTTTTCTTACATCTTGTCTTTCGTGTTTTAGACATAAATCAGTCATTTTCTTCTTTTTAGCATACAACAATATGGATAGAACTTGAGGATACAAAGATTCAGTCAATTGGGGATTTAAAGTAATTTCAGAAATACATTTTGTGATTTCAATCTAGAACTTTTGTACCTCAGGATAATCCCATAAGCAGTTTCTGTGTTGCATTTGACCCAGAAGAGCTAAAACTGTCAAAATCCCAAACGTCCAAAAGCATAAATTCAAATATGTAATGTAGAACAATGTCTTTTTTCCAACAAGATCTCCAATCCAAACAACAGAATAGACCATTTGTCAATACCACCCATAACGACATATTTGAGTGTTTGTCAAAAATATTGCGTATCGTTCAAAAAAATAGCAAATACATATGGTTCACAGTTGTAAAAATAGGCTGCAGTTTGTTGAAATTGAATTAAATTGGCTAAAAAACCTGACCTGGGTTTAGCGCAAAAAAAACCTACCTGGTAAGGCCTTAAAATAATACAGTTTAAACAGTAAATAATCTTAATCTTAAATGAAAATGCATGTATATTGATGTTTTTTAGAGGAAACCAGTCTATTTTTTTCTTCTTTAATAACCAATGAATCATCTTGTGACCCTTTACATTTATCTCATGGCCCATCGGAGCAGTGGCGGTTCTAGACCAATTTTACTGTGGGGGCCAATGAGGGGCCAGTGTTCGTCAAAAATTATATTTAAGCATTCGAAACCTTTATTTTAGCTAAAAGTCTCATATTTGGAAGAACTTCATTGATTGAAGCAATGAGACTTACCAACATTAACAGTTATTTTTGTACGATAACGACATTTCTCATTTTTGTGCACAATTACTTTTTTATTTTATTTTGAAAGTGCAGTACAGTGAGAATGATCTTTATTTTTAGCTTTTATGGCACAATTAAACTATTATACAATATACACATTATGGGTTCCTTTTGTGTACAATGAGATATTGTTTGAACAAAAAATAGGTAAAAATTGTTCCGTCGTTCATCGTTATAAATTGATCATTTTATTTTTAATTTGACACAGGGGCCACAGGGGCAGTGGCCCCTGGAGGCCCCTGTGTAGAACCGCCACTGCATCAGAGGGGTTGTGAGCCACAGGTTAGGAACCTTTGGATCAGAGGGAGCGGTAGGAACGTGTATCAGGGGAAGGAAGGTTGTCACATATCTCAGAATGTGTAATATATCAGAACTGTTTATATGTGGCTCTAACATGTGGTTTGTGTTATTAGGACACAGTATGGCAGAGACGCTCACAGTCGCCCTGCGTGTTGCTGAGGAGGCTATAGAGGAGGCCATCGCGAAGGCAGAGGAGTTCAGCGACAGCTTGGTGAGACATTCATCTGTTCCTCTCCTACATTTCATCCTCTCTCTGTCCCCTCTGTCCTCTATATTCCATTTGCTCCTCTTTTCTATCCCCATTTTCTCTGTCATGCCAGTATCAGAAGGATGCAGTCATGGTTTTTGGCTAAGACGCCTGCACAGATCCTCTCCTGGCAATACACAGTCACTTTGAACAGAATATAATGTATATGTGTGTGTGTGTGTGTGTGTGTGTGTGTGTGTGTGTGTGTGTGTGTGTGTGTGTGTGTGTGCAGGAGAAGCAGAATGAGGCTCGGTATCTGCAGGACCACAAAGAGGAGCTCATAGAGGAACTTGCAACAACAATTGTACAAAAAGTAGGTTGAGTAAGATTTTCTTTCAGCGTGTTTGTTTTCTCCTTGTGCGTGAAAGTGTCGTTAACCTTATTCAAATGTAAATTCTCACTAGAGAAAAGGAAAAAAAACACATCAAGCGTGGTCCCACCGCTGTCTTCACTCTGACAGTTTGACTGACAGATCAGTCGACCATTATAATGTTAAATAAAAGCATTGATATTACAGTTTGGTAGAGAGTTGGCACGGGAACACAGAAAATTAAACTTCTTTTCTTCTCTGAAATTGGGATCACAGAACCATTTGAGAGAAGGACAGAGAGCCTTTGAATATGATGTGTTAGTTTGAATTAAGATTCAAACGCCAGCCGCTTTCATTTTCAGTGTCCTTTAATGTGAATACACAAAGCGAGTGGAGACAAAGTTTGCAGTTGTTTGATTGCTTTCGTGTTTTAATTAACATGTGTTGGCCATCAAATCTTTGAAGGTGCAATTTATACACATAAAAAAAAGGAAAAAATGAGGATAGCAGCGCATATTATTACATGAAAATTCAAAGAGAACCTGGATTATTGCTTTAAAAGTTTCATTATAGCAAATTATTCATGCCTAAGTGCAAAATGCTGTTATGGGATTGCATTTTAATTTTTCTGATTTGCAATTATTATTACTGTTACTTATTATTTAAATAAAGGCTGCAATGTGCTTGCATACCTCGCAGCTCTCTCACTTCGTCTTCTCCCACTTTCTTCTCCTCCCTCCTCTCTTTCCTTCTCAGATCATTCAGAGGAGGAAGCGTTCAGAGATGCAGACAGAGTATGACTTTGTCTGGCCTCAGCCTCAGTCCCTGATCCAGCCCAGTGAACTGCCCTCTCCATCTCAGCCTCAAGCTTCCTCACAAGGACCACAGGACCCCCACAAGACCTCCTACTCTCTCTGGGTCAGTCTCTGCCACCACTCACACACAAAAAAAGCAATTGCCAACCATAAAGTCAAAACAAAACAAAACTGCCCTGTCGGCGGGTTTAAATTGCTGAGTCTTTGCCGGGAGCATTTGCTCTCCTATGTGTTTAAGGACTGTGTGTTTAAAGAAGAAGGGTGGTTTGGTTTTCTCACTTCATTTCACAGCACATACAGTATAATGTTCCTCTGTCTGTGTTTTGGAATGTGCTTCCCTGGGTGGACCAGCCGCTGTCTCTGAGTGCTTGCCAGGTTTAAAAAAACACAGGAATGTTGTGTTTGGCAGAAAATCACTGCAACTTTTCGGTAGCACTGGGTACATTTTTGGCAAAGATGTGGTCTCATTAAGGATTATATATTGCTCTCTTTCTTTGCCGATGACCTCTGTGGTCTGTTTCTCTATTGTAATGAAAGCCAGGAGTGAGGGGCTCTGATTTCTGTCAAAATTTGCATGTTTAAACCTGATATCAAGTCATAATATTCATCTGATTAATTTATACTCGCCATGAGGTGTATTTTGATGCTGTTCTGGATCCATGTGCAAACTAAAAGCATATTGTGGGAGCATGAAACAGATGAGACGGAGGGAGTTGAGTCAAATCTGCTTATTCTCACTTAGAACAATAGCAATGTTACAGTTCAGGAATCTCACTGATCACAGTTCACAACATACATCACAGATATCTAGCCGACCAAGCAGCAACCCAGAATACCCAGCTCCTCATTCCTGTGTCCCTTCTTAAAGGAGCCCCAGCCTCCCCCACAATTCAGCATAGCAAAAAGTGTAAAGCAGGAAAACAGCCCAACACGAACGGGTCAACGCGTGTGGCGGACCAGGCGGCTCCGTGTTTTTGACACCATCCATGGACTTTACCATCCTGGTGTGAAAGCATCCACTAAGCTGGTGGACCCCAATTTTGTCTGGCCGGCCTCAGGAAGGACGTCAAGACCTGGGCTGGTGTGCTACTGTTCCAACATACATGCTATAAAAAAAAACCCTTTTAAGTGCCAGAGAGGCGTTTTGACCATGTGAATGTGGACCTGGTGGGCCCCCTTCCCCCCTCCTGTGGGTTCACTTAATTACCATGGAGGACAGATACTAAAGATTCTATGTGGAATTTTAATGTCCTTGTTATATAATGACATCGGTGGCTGTTGTCAGCATCCTCTTGAGGTGACGTATTATGACAGCTGGGGGGAAAGTACAATCATATTTATAATCACATAACTATCCCTAATGTTCCTATATTTTATTTGGACAGTTGGCTCTGTCATATGATCTAGCTTGCCTTTTGCAAATGACTTTACAATTTACTTGCGCTAACGTTATAAAGCCGCCAATGGCAGATCCAAGTTACAACTAATAACTACAATTAGTTACAAATGTATCTCTAGATGCTTGGCTAATAGCTATTTTTAACTGTTTTACAGTGGGTTCTCGCACTAGGCAAAAACAAAGCAAAATAAATTTTGTATATGTGATCTGAACAGTTTACCAGTTTCACTAAATGGTAAATGGACTACACTTATATAGCGCCTTTATCCAAAGCACTTTACACTACAGACTGCGCTCATTCACCCGTTCACACACACATTCATACTGGTGGCAGAGGCTACCAGGGCACACTGGTACCACCTGCCACCATTGGGAGTTCATTCACACACCGATGAACGCAGCATGGGTGAGCCATTTGGAGTTCAGTATCTTGCTCACGGATACTTTGACATGTAGGTTGCCATGGTCAGTGATCGAACCACCGACCTTCCAGTCAGTGTGTGACCACACTACCAACTAAGCCACAGCCACCCCATAAATGTTCCAGGTTTGAGAAACGTATACACAATATGGTAACACACACTCATACAGATATATAGAGTACACACAGGAGCACAAACACTCAAATCGGCAACGCACACACACCTGGCAGTGGTTGCTGCTGCTAGTCAGCAGGGACTCCGAGAGATTTGTCATCGTCCCGTGTGTGAGCGAAGCATCAAAGCGGCGCTCCCCTGGCCTCGCCGTTCTGTTTCCCGCTGTTTCACTCAGCGAAGATCAAAGTCCTGTGAAATACGAAGGGATCCTCCTCAACTGCTCGTCCCACCATGGGACGGGCTCTGTTTATCAGCTCTCTGCAAACACATTCACTAAGACACTAGGCACGCAAATGCTCACTAAAAGCTGCACTGCCTTAACACTGATCCTCAGGGTAATCTTAACCTTTGTGTCGTGTTCGTTTCTCCCCCCTTACTTTGGTGCTCCCGGTCAAATTTGACCGGCCTGTTTTAACTGCCCTTACATTAACACAAAAACCATTGATCGTCACCAAATTGTATTTAACTCCCTTTTAACCTGTAAACAATGTCTCAGACTACTGGTTACATGAATAACTGCAGTGAATAGACACAGAAATTTAGTTTAAAAAATTTTTTTTAAATTAGGACAAAGTTGACCGGAATATAGGCCTCCCTGACTCTGCATCCCACAGACTTTTTGTAGCCTCATTGTTGGACCGATGTACTCCTGCTAGAATCAACAGACCCATGTAGGCTTGGAGGTCTACCTGGTCCAAGGCCTTCCATGTGTCCGCAAACACACGCCCCCCTTCCAGGTTTGTCATCGCCAGTATAATTTCCACAATGGACTCTGGTAAAAAGAGTTGGAAGCTGGACTTGATGTCATCCACACGAGATGTTGCATACCATGTTGGCCCTGGTGACATCCTAATGATATTTTCCCCTCTTGCTCTGCCTCCTCTGTCCTGGGGGGATGAATACCAGAGCAAGTTGCCATCCTTGGACTGGAATGTCACCTCAGGTGTGTCTTCCACAGGTGCCTCTTCCTCAGGGGCCTCTTCCTCGCCATCTGTTGACTGTTCGGTCTCATGATGGTCTGGATCAAAATCAGAATCGTTGTCTTCTATTTCTGAAACATCCTCCTCTATTTCTGGTTCAACTCCAATCCCGTCTTCATCAGTTTGAAAAAAAAGGTCAACAGCCTCTCTGACAGAAAAATGTCTGATCGGGCGCCGACTCATTGTGTTCAGAGTAAAATAAGAGCAATGCACAAGCAAGCTATATATAGGGGATCTGTGAGAAGATATCATACGTTTTGTATCGAAAGTGTGGTTCACGTGGGGGGATGGACACATTAGCCCGGGAAAGAGCCAGGTTCCCATAACAAACACCTAATTGGTAACTTTGAAGTGTTACACGTTTAGTCTGGAAGGTGTGGTTCATGTAGGGGGACAGGCACATAAGCACGGGAAAGAGAGGACACATGGTCAGTCTGAAAGGGGTTCACGTGGGGTGGAGTGTGTGCGTGCGTGCGTGTATGTGCGTGCGTGCGTGTGTGTGTGTGTGTGCGTGTAGGTGTGTGTGTGTGCGTGTAGGTGTGTTTGTGTGTGTGTGTGTGTGTGTGTGTGTGTGTGTGTGCGTGTAGGTGTGTGTGTGTGTGTGTGTGCGTGTAGGTGTGTTTGTGTGTGCGTGTGGTGGTGGTGGTGGATTTGTGGTTGTGTACTATCTGATGAATGAACACAATCTAGGGTCACCCATTCATTTCCTATGGCGGTCATTTTTGACCGGGAACACCACAGGTGTTACAAAGTTGACTAAACAACTCAAAATTCAATGAAAGTAGTGATCATCAATTGTATATGTTCAAATGCCTAGTGTGGAGGATATCATAAGCCCTTGAGACAATAAAATGTAAAACTCAATATTTATGATTGATCGAAATGGAAATCGGTCAGATTTGACCCGAACACGACAGGAAGGTTAATGGTGCATCCCACCCATTATAAGAACTTATATTTTTCTCTTATTCTTCTGTGCCCTACTAGACAGCTCAATCTATACTGTAACACACTGAACATGTTCCTACTTCAGTGCCTTTACTAGGATGTGAAACAAAATTTGAATTCTCACCGATGAGACTTGAGAGTGAGCTTGTGCACCTAAATGTGGGTTAAATCTCCTCCTTATTGCCCCAATCATTCTCAGTGGAGCAGCTTGTAAATCCATGCCAGTGACATAGAAAGTTCAAGTGCATATCCACAAACAGGATGAAACTTTGGTGTTTAATCCAACCCTAATTTAAATGGAAAACTTCATACTAAGCCTTAATTAGTCCTGTGTCATTGAGAGGACAGACGATATGCCATTTTGACAAGATTTTGAGAAATATTCTTTCATTAGAAAAGACATTTTATGATCATGTCTAAAGGTAGTTGCACAAGAGCTCAAGACTTGTACAGCCTGTGCTGTCTGCCTTGTTATTTAGTTGTTTTCTAGCTCCACCTGCTGATGAGAGAGTTGACTCACAGCCACTGTTGGACAGATTTCTGCACAAACAGGAAGCAGAGTAGCCAGCTGGACCCAGTGCTCTCCTTTAAATGATGTAATTACTATATGGATATTTTATGAGACTGTTCCAGGGCTGCTGCCTTTGTCCCTGCAGTAATAACCTGTCTGGAGCTGCTTTGTCTAAAAGTCGGTCTGAAGCTTCTGCTCAGACTGAAGTGAACAATGGCCCAAAATTAACAAGAAGCTGGTGTTCCACTTTGAATTTCCAAAGCTGTCAAACAAAACTGAAGTTTCTTTGAGAAAGATAATGATGCTTGACCTCTGACTTTTACTGTGGTGGAAGCTATGTCAGCAAAGGTATTTTGTATATTCATGACAGCCATTTGTTGCTCCAAAAATCACATTTGTGTGTATGGGCATGTGTTTCAATGTGTGCTTGCAGCGATCACGGTCAGCGTTCTCCCTCACCAGTGACGACTCCCCAGACAAGGCTCCAGAGGAGGAGGGTGCCGGGGCCGGAGGAGGCTTGCAGGACTACGCTTCTCTGAAGAGGGAGGGCAAGGCCACGTCTCTACCCAGCTGGAAGAGTGTGGACCGCCTGGACAACTCCAGTAAATATAACACTTACAGACTGTTTGATGTCAGTTTGCTAAGCAGTTTTAAGAGATCCTTCTGGTCCCACGTGCAGATACAATGTGTATCCTGTTTGTTATAGGATACACAGTTGCATCAATTAAACCTTTTCCTGCCAATATGTTAATGATGTAGTTCTTAATAGGGTAAAATCCTAGAAGACAGCACCGCCATGTCCTTTTAAAATTCATGCAACATGCTCACTAGGAATGTAAACTAGCCTTATTAAGTTTTACTTTAAATAAATGCTTCCCTGAAACACTCAATGCTGATGGCTTAAAAGGTGAAAATAAAAGTAAAGAACATGTTTTGTCAAAACTTGAATCAATTCTCTTTTCATCCTTTTGATGTAATATTTCTGTTCCCATTAATTACTTCCTCAGCTTTTTTTTTTTTAAATGTGTGAAATAATGACAACAAATGGCTTAAATTAGCCTATATTTCTATATTAGGAAGATATCGTGGGACGTGTCTATGTCCCTATAATTAGTAGGGACATCATACTTTAGTCGTAAAAGTTCTGTTTTTGTGTTGAAGGTTTGCTAGCCTTGTTCAACCTGTAGACCAGTATAAACAAGTCCACCCATAAAGATTATTAATGTGCCTGAGACTGGCCAATGTGTTTTTCTAACAGTTGAACATGTCACTATTCTTACACACTGTAATCAATCTTTTTTTCAAAAGTTATGAGATGCAAATGTTGCTGCATAACAGTGGTGACCCACTTGCTTCTGTTGTTCCTACTGTACTCACTGACGCTTAAACAAAATTGGGGTCACTCAGCCTATCCAACAGGTCCAGGTGGAAAAAGGAGTTTATTATTCTAAACTTCCTGCTGTCTGTTCATATTCTTGCAGGTGCATCGTCAGTGCTCCAGAGCCCAGACGGTAACTGGATCGCCCTGCACAGCTCCCAGCTGTCCCGGCCCAGCCTGCTAACCAAGAGGAAGAGCCTGGTGTTCAGCGCGCTGGAGAAGGAGTCCGGCGTTGTGTCGGCTTACGACGAGATGGGATCCGACTCCGAGGAGAACGATGAGGGTGGCTGGGGAGCAGCGCTGCGACAGTTCCGGCGCAAACTGTCCGATGAGACTTACTACACGGACTCGCAGCACGACCCTGAGTGGACATACACCCAGCACCTTCCCATCACTTCACCCTCCTCTGGCCAGTACACCAACACAGAGACTCTCAACTCAGACTCAGAGGCCTCATCAGTGCTGTCCGCATGTCCCCGCAAACCGCCTCACAACCTGCTGAGGAAGAAAGGACCTCCAGACACACACCTGCACCCTCATCACCAGCCGCTCTACCACCAACACCTTCACCAGAACTTCTCTCCATATCCGCTCCACTCAGAGGCACTGGATGTCAACTTCAACCCCAAGGTCATTAGCCTTTACAGAAGACTTTGGTGAACAGAATCATCCAAATTTTTGATTTAAAGATCGTATTTTATATTATTAGATGGTATACATTTACACTGCAAATACAAAAACATTTAAAAAGCATGTAAAGTAAATATTTTCACTATCAAATAAATCAATATATGTATTTATTCCTCAGCCTTTTGTGTCTTGAACAGTTATTTCAATCATCTGAGAGGTTTTGTGGAACTGTTAACTAGGGGTTTTGCGATGTAACGGATATTGAAGATAACTGTGATATTAAAAAACAAAAGAAATGTATTGATATAATTTTAATAATACACAGCCAAAAATGTAATATTTTTTGTATGCTTTTTTAAAAAACATAAAACCTTATTCTGAAAGGTAGGAATGCTGTGAAAAACGTAAGAAAACAGATTTGGAAATCAACCTACATTCAATTGAATACAGTTCAAAGATAAGACACTTAATGACTAACTATAACTTTTGTTTTTGTAAATGTATACAATAATTCTGGGTTTTAGTAAGTGAAGTTGCCAGATAAATGTGTTTCAAGTCAAATTAACTGTGAATTTAAAATTAAATGTGTCTGTTCCCAGGTGATGGGAGACAGCAGCGAGGCTGAGGATCGGCAGATCGACCCAGTCAGAAGATCACGGCGACGCAGAAAAAGTAAGAGAGAGTCGTCGACAGAGCAGAGCAAACCTGCAGGCCAGAGCCACACACAGTCCATCTACCCTTTAGTACAGGTAAGATATCTCACCTGCAGGTAAACTGCTCTAGTAGCTACTGTGTCAGTAGTTATAGTATGCATCTTTATACGTCTGAGTATGTATTTCTGTCCCTTTGTCTCCCCTCTGAAGGAGAACAGTGGTTTTCTGCTCAACGCCCTCCTGAAGAGGGGTTTAAGTGAGGAGCAGTCACTCCCTGACACTATGCCAATGGCCACAGCTGCACCAGACGCCTTCAGATTAGATGCCATGACACCCGAGCCAGAAGACTTGGACACAGTGGCCCCGAATTCAGCAGCCCCCAGCCCCCCGCCGGCCCACTCTCTGGCTCCAGGGTCCCAGCACTCGCCCAGCAGCTCAGGGCCCGGAGACCCTCTGGAAGAGGAGCTGCGCTCCCGACTCAGCCAGCTGGTCAGCCGCGCCAACAGCAAAGACAGCAGCTCGTCTGAGGAGGAGAGCGCAAAGCGGCCCGCGGATAAACAGACGGATAAAGAAAGTGACAGACAGAGGGAGAAGACGAGGCCGAGGGGAAGTGACAGATTAAGAGAAAGGACCAGCAGCAAGGAAAGAGAGAAAGCAAGTGAAACAGTGGAACAAGTGAATGGACAAGAGGTGAAAAGAAGTGAGAGACTAAAAAAGAGTTCTTCAGTGAGAGAGGAGGGGAGAGTTAAGGACAGGAGGGTAGAGATGGGAGTGGAATGTTTGGAGGTGGACGAGCAGGAGCAGAAGAGAGGAGAAATGAGAGAGCCCAACAGACAAAGTAAGAGACAACATAAAAGAGATGTGGAGAAAGAAGCAGGACATAAAGGAATGAGGAGGAGTGGATCCAGTGCAAGTTCACCTGCTATTACACCTTCTTCCCAGGAGGGGGTGCTGCCAGACAACCAGGTAGGCTCATTGGAGAAAGTATTATCCAGCACTCATCTTCTGATTTTGCTGCTGTCTATTTGTCTGTCTGCATTTTAATTTATTTTTTCTTATTTCTCACATTACCCTCGTTAACTTGTCATCCACCTACCGTTCCTCTCTTATCCCTTTATTATGTGACAATCACTGCTGTCCTTCTTTGTCCCTCATCATGTGTTTTCCCTCTTTCTCTGTGCTTCCTTTGGGGGTTTTTGGCGGGTCTGTGTGTTTCTGTGTGTGTGTCTGTGTCTGTGTCTGTGTCTGTGTGTGTGTGTGTGTGTGTGTGTGTGTGTGTGTGTGTGTGTGTGTGTGTCAGGAGGGCCAGAATGATTTGGAGCAACAGAAGAGGCTTCAGTTGCTCTCCTCTCTTTTACAGCAGGTGAGACATCAAAAGCAAAAGGTTTCTGTTATGAAGCTCTAATGAAATCGCCATGCCTACATACAGCACACACACACACACACATGAAATGGTGATTAGATTGAATGTCACTCTTGCCGGTTGTGTATTTTTCCTTATTTCTGCAAATAATGAAGCCTCAGCCCTTTGCAGTGTAGCAGAAAGTGTTGCAGCTTTCTAAATATAAAGTGGGCCCTCAAAATAAACCATCTGGTTAATTGCAGTTGTTTTTCAAGAATCATGATAGGAGACATCCGTCACAGTAGAGCTACACATGTGATTTTTTCATTAATAACAGCCTCTAAAGGTCAGAATGCAACACGGCCGCCCACAGGCCCAGTCTTGTTTGCGTAAGACAATTTTTATTTTATTTATTCATTATTTTCACTGGAAAAACAATCACTGTTCACTTCTTATCTGCAGGTTTAACCATAGATTAATCAGACACAGGCAGGTTGAGGTAAAGTGGGGGAATTGTAAATTACAAACACAAATATCTCCTGAAATGCATCACGCAGTAGCATACTAGATTAAGCGCCAAAAACAAAAAAAAATGTGTAGTACACAGTGAAAAGAAGCATTCATATAACCAAAAATTGGAAATTACATCCTTTTAAATATATAAAAAAAAGGTTAAAAAAATGTTTAGCTTCATCTTAAGCTACTCATGTGCAATAAGTAATAAAATGCATGTGTCTTGTACCTCATTGTTTGCTTTCATTCAAGTGGGAAAACAATAAAAAAAATCTATGCAGGAACACATAAAACAATGTAAAATGAAGTTTTGATTTAAGGATTGATCCAATTTGACACAACAGAGTTATTGACATTTCTATTTCACAATTCTGTGTTACCTGAAGTAAGATGAATGAAGCTCTATCTGTATGTACAGTAGTGTTCAATATAATAGCAGTCCAATGTGACTAACCAGATTAAACCAGGTTTTTAGTATATTTTTTATTGCTACATGGCAAACAAGGTAGCAGTAGATGCAGTAGATTCTCAGAAAACCAACAAGACCCAGCATTCATGATATGCACGCTCTTAAGGCTGTGCAATTGGGCAATTAGTTGAAAGGGGTGTGTTCAAAAAAATAGCAGTGTGGCATTTAATCAGTGAGATCATCAATTTTGTGAAAAAACAGGTGTGAATCAGGTGGCCTCTATTTAAGGAAGAAGCCAACACTTGTTGAACATGCATTTCTCTTTGAAAGCCTGAGGAAAATGGGTCGTTCAAGACATCGTTCAGAAGAACAGCGTACTTTGATTAAAAAGTTGATTGGAGAGGGGGAAACTTATAAAGAGGTGCAAACAATTATAGGCTGTTCAGCTAAAATGATCTCCAATTCTTTAAAAATGGAGAGCAAAACCAGAGACACGTGGCAGAAAACGGAAGACAACCATCAAAACAGATGGAAGAATAAGCAGAATGGCAAAGGCTCAACCAATGATCATCTCCAGGATGATCAAAGACAGTCTGGAGTTACCTGTAAGTGCTGTGACAGTTAGAAGACGTCTGTGTGAAGCTAATCTATTTATAAGAATCCCCTCCAAAGTCCCTCTGTTTAAATAAAGGCATGTGCAGAAGAGGTTACAATTTGCCAATGAACACATCAACTGGCCTAAAGAGAAACGGAGGAACATTTTGTGGACTGATGAGAGTAAAATTGTTCTTTTTGGGTCCAAGGGCCGCAGACAGTTTGTGAGATGAGCCCCAAACTCTGAATTCATGCCACAGTACACAGTGAAGACAGTGAAGCATGGTGGTGCAGCATCATGATATGGGCATGTTTCTCCTACTATGGTGTTGGGCCTATTTATCTCATACCAGGGATCATGGATCAGTTTGCATATGTCAAAATACTTGAAGAGGTCATGTTGCCTTATGCTGAAGAGGACATGGCCTTGAAATGGGTGTTTCAACAAGACAATGACCCCAAACACACTAGTAAACGAGCAAAATCTTGGTTCCAAAACCAACAACATTGATGTTATGGAGTGGCCAGCCCAATCCCCGGACCTTAATCCAATTGAGAACTTGTGGGGTGACATCAAAAATGCTGTTTCTGAAGCAAAACCAAGAAATGTCAATGACTTGTGGAATGTTATTAGAGAATCTTGGAGTGGAATAACAGCTGAAAGGTGCCACAAGTTGGTTGACTCCATGCCACACAGATGTGAAGCAGTTATAAAAAACTGTGGTCATACAACTAAATATTAGTTTAGTGATTCACAGGATTGCTAAGTCCTAGAAACAAAAAAGTTTGTACTATATAGTTTTGTGTTTGTAAAGTCAACGGCAGACACTGCTATATTTTTGAACA
This sequence comes from Centropristis striata, assembly GCF_030273125.1. Taxonomy (NCBI): domain Eukaryota; kingdom Metazoa; phylum Chordata; class Actinopteri; order Perciformes; family Serranidae; genus Centropristis; species Centropristis striata. The sequence continues at coordinate 19,769,443 of NC_081539.1, forward strand.
CACCCCTTTCAACTAATTGCCCAATAACACAGCCTTCAGAGCGTGCATATCATGAATGCTGGGTCTTGTTGGTTTTCTGAGAACTACTGCACCTACTGGTACCTTGTTTGCCATGTAGCAATAAAAAATATACTAAAAACCTGGATTAATCTGGTTAGTCACATTGGATTATGGCTATTATATTGAACACTACTGTATTAGTGCTTATAACTATAATTACAGTACTATATGCAGATTATAATGATTATGAGGATGTTTATTTTGCATTATAGGCATATACAGTACACAACAGGAATTGGGAAACAGCTGTGGTGTAGATATCTGAAAAATCTGAAATTTACCACTTCATAAACTGGATGCAAAAGCTACGGTCTCTTTGGTTAAAAGCTGTTCTCCATTGTTGATATTTCCACCTAGTAAATCCACTCCATTCATGAACATATGGACGAGTCAAAACCCACACAAAAGTAGGTCGTTAGACGTATAAAATGTACACACACACTTGGGCAGGCAATGCACTCACCTCCTGTACTAGTGTTATGTCTGAAGTGCGTGGGTCGATGTTGGTCATTAGTCGGACTCATTATAAGAGCTCCTGTGACTAATGCTCGTCTTTTACAATGTGTATGACACGTGTGCTATTTGTGCTGATTTTCAGAGCTCCCTTTGAAACCAACCAAGACAGCTATGTTTGATGTGAATAAGGGAAAACATGACGATGACTGTGATATTTGTGGCTTTATTTTCATTAAATTCACACAAAGTATTTTTCTAAGCCTGCGCCTTGGCCGTGTGTGACTGTTTTTAAATCTGAATCTAAATTAAAGAATCACTAGTCATTAATGATTCTCTGGGGTCGAAGTGATGAATTATTACATTTAAATAAACTATACAAGAAGACCTGAAGAAGCTCTATAGTTGGTCTCTGATCAACCTGACATGAATTGGACTCATTAAATATCCCCCAATCAGTCATCCTAAAAAAAGACTGGCAGGCCTCAGCTTCTTTCTGTGTCGAGTCTTCGTGTTCCTCCCTGGGTCAGCAGGTTTCCTCCGAGTGCTTTGGTGACCCAAGACATGAAGCTCAGAGTAATTGGACACTCTAAATTTCCACTAATCAATCATATACAAAACAGTGAATGGTCACTGGACAGAACAAACGTCTGAGCTTTGTTTGGTCTGTATATGGTTTGACATGCGTGGCTTCTAATTAGTGGTACTTAGATCAATAGTTGCATCTTAAATCACTAGCCAGTGTTCAGGCGTTCGATGTTGACCTGGATGGCCTGCGTGCATGCCTCAGTTTCAGCAGGATGTTTGGAGCGATAGTGTACTGGGACCTGGCTGGATCCTGGAGTGCAGGACAGCACCATGCATTCAGATTTATGAAGGGTCTGATGGGACTGTACCCTGTATGATTATGTGTCAAATTAAATTGATTGATTGCACTGAAAAGACATTTTAAATACACTCAGTTCAAATATTCCAAATGGACCCACGAAAAGCACTGAACATGTCAAGTCTGTTGTCTTTAAGATGTGCGACAGCTGCTTTCTCAGCTCTTTAATCAAAAAACACTTTTGAAATCTTTTTTTGCCTTGTTTGGTATATATTTTTTTATTCACCAACAATGTGTGGTGAGTGAATAAATCATCGTTTTTCTATCATATGTGCAATATCATTGTACTGATTTTGTACATTAAGAACAAGCAAGGTGCCCGCACTTTTTTAATCAACACAGCATGGATGTATTATAAATAAAACATTAAATAAACATAAAACATACATAAAACATTTGTCAATGAAGAAGTAGAAGTAGTGACACACTATATTTTACTGCCTTTTAGTTGATAGTATGAAATACATACACAAGCGCTCAAAAGTTTGGGGTCATCCACAAAATGTCTGTGTTGTTTTCCATGAAGACAAATTGTTTTATTCATGAAATTAGTTATAAAAAGGAATTAAAAATATAGTAAAGACATTGACAATGGTAGAAAGAATAATTTTAACCTGTACAAATCTCCTACTTTACCTCTAGATATAAATAATAATAATTAGCCTGGGTTTTCAGCTGTGCTAACATAATGCACAGGTGTTTTAATTCAACACTATAAACGTGGATTAACTCAATGTTCCACTGGAACACATGAGTGATGGTTGCTGACAATATAATAGATATTTCATATTCATTATTCAATGAAGAAAATCAGTCGTTTCCAGCTTTAATAGCCATATTATCTAGACTGTATGTCTGTTATTTTAATTTTTTTGAAATTTGCTTTTCTTTAAAAAATGAGGACATTTCGATGTGACCCCAAACTTTTGAACAGTAGTATAGCTATTAGCTATGATAGTTCAATAGTATTTTGATTAACACCAGTGTTATACAAAAGTTCCTTTACTAGGTGATAACATAATATTAAAGAGTTTATATATAATATACAATTAATATCTTAATAATATAGAGTTTGGTTGTAATAAAAAGAAAAGTAATGACAATACAGATGTGCACTCGTTGTATGTCTTCCATTAATCCTTGTTAATGTGAGGGTTATGTAGTTTTTAATGTTTCTAAACTTGCTCCTGCTGTTAACTATTATAATTGTTTTAATTCATTACAAAACTCTGCATAAGTTCCAGTGAATTATATTTTCCTTACCTATAATATATATTTTATCTTGATATGGATAAAAACTATGTTCTATATAGGTCAACTTAATCTTTCAACATTAATATCACTGAGACATGTATGTGCTTCAGACTGTTTGAATGCTGATTGCCTCTTCCTTTGGAGAGGACGTCAACGTCAGACTCTCACCAAACAACCATTTCTCCATCGACCAGCCTGAGTCAATATCTCAGACTATCCATCTTTGCCTCTTAAGTCTTTTTAAGATCAATGAATGGTGATTTTTTTTTTTTTTTTCAAGATAAGAGGTTTGGTTTGCTGCCTCTCATCTTTCCCCCAATAGTGTATCATGTCTCTTGTCCCTTCCTAAAAGTCTTCCTTTAGAATATCACACTATCTGAGAGTGGGATCAATATGCCTCCCACTAATCCCACTGATCAAAGCTTCAGCCAGTGATTCATTCAATATTGAATCAAATCGGTCTCTCTTCACTGCCGTTTCCTTTTCTACCTTGGTGTTTTTGTCTATTCAGAAAAAAAACAGCAGTTTTCTTTACCAGGCATCATCACCATTGAATTATTACACCTCAGTGATGGCCTGAATTTGGAAACCAGCTTGGATTTGGATGAACAAACTGACACACAGGCAGGAAAGACAGTGACTAAACCTGTTTTATATTTGTCTGTATACATTATCTTGATGGTTGTGGGAGAACACTGCTAACTGATTTGTCCATCCATTCCAAATAATGAACTAAGCATTAATTTACACATTTTAGACTTTTTTGAAAATCATTTGTCATTTACACTTTTTTGGAATTGTTTATAATGGACATAACATTGAGAATATAGGCTCTAAATTGATGAGATAGCTTCTTGAATTCCTGGTTCCTTCCCATAATTGCTAGTGGTTTTCAGCCCACTGTTTGAGATACAATCTGCACAGTAGAAGAGATGTTGTGGCACAATTTTCTCAACTTCTGCATCACGTCGTTTTGTTCCCAACATTTGTCAACGTGTGTTTGTGTGTGCACCTGTGTGTGTTCTCTTCAAATGAAGCAGAAGTACTCGGCAGCCTCTCTCTGCAGCATCACCACCGAAGTGCTGAAGGTTTTGAACGCCACAGAGGAGCTGATCGGTGAGGCAGGAGGTGAGACCTACACCCCGTCTGAATCCATGAGTGCTTCTCCCATCTCCAACAGCTCCGAGACCCGCAGGCTGGACCAGAGGCTGACCAAGATGGAGGAGAATGTAAGCAGATGCTGATCCCTGTATTTCCACCCAGTGAGAAAAGGTTGTGGCTATTAAAACTTATTCTTTCTTCTTCTCTGTACAGGTGTACCTTGCTGCTGGTGCTGTGTACGGGCTTGAGGGGGCGCTGGGAGACCTGGAGCAGTGTGCCCGCAATATTAAAAGTGGCACCTCAGACACAGAGCTGGCCTTCCTGGAGGACCAGGTGGCCACCGCGGCTGCACAGGTTCAACAGTCTGAACTACAGGTACTGTTCAAAAGATACTTCCTTTTGTCCACAGCTGTTCCGTTTTGTTTGTGCCAAACTCCCAATCCCAGACATTCCTCCAAAATCAATTATACTATTGGATTTCTTATGTTGTATTGGACTTTAATGAAGTCTGTGTTTGTATTTTGAGATTTCTAACATTGAGGCCAGGATATCAGCTCTGAAAACAGCTGGCTTGAATGTGACATCCTGCAATCATTTCTCCAAGTTCAAGCCAAAGGCTAAGGTAACGCACTGCCCCTCGAGCACCCTAACAGCTCTCCCACGCAGCCACATGTCTGGTTTTGCATGATAACATTTTAACACAAAGTAGTGGTATGTTAAATAGCTTTTGCCTGAGGACAGACCAGCAGTCAAATGTACACTATCTGTTCTACTAAGGTTTTTTCCACAGACTTAAAAAATGTTGTATATAAGTTACCTACTGAACCTTTAAGTAACTAAACCTGATACTAAAAGAGAGAAAATAGAACATATAGCATCAAGTCAAGTGTCTAATTCGAATACTCTGATTACAGCCTCAAACCCTGGAATCATCACGCCATCAAAGGAGGAAGCTCCCAGCCCCTCCACTGAAAGGTACCCAACAAGTTTTTATTATGATCCAAACTATCAGTGAACACAAAGAAAACTATGATTATGCATAAATGTCAACAACTAATGCAAACAGTAACCAATAATACAAATAAATTAAACTCATTCAATATCTGGTTTACAAGCCCTGTGTGTAGACCAATTTTAGCTACCAAACAGATCAAGATAAGATTTCTCCCTGAACTGCCAAATTTGAAAAATGAATTATACAGGAACCTGCAAAAGTAGTTATGGAGTAATTAAAAACAAATCGTGCACACAAAACGTATTTTACTGATTATACAAACATATTAATAATAACATATTAATCCCTCAAATGTTCAAACTGTTTGCTCCTGTCATTCACACATCATAGCAACACTATTATAATACTGGTAATACTGGAATAATCCTTACTGTACTTTTGCATCCCCCTGTATACAGTATACCATCTGTATGTAGAGGGTAAGGCCAGGTAGGAGAAATAAATTATGAGAGGAGGTAAAAAAAAATGTCATTATGTACTTTGAGAAAAAAGTCGAAATGATGAGAAAAAAGTTGAAATACAATGTTGGGGGGGGTAAAAGCTTTTGAATCTGGTTAAGTAGACTGCAAACTACAATCTGATTTTTCTCAATACCTCTAATATATGTCTAAAAAATTCACATAAATTACATAAAAGCAGATTGTCCCAAAATAATAGCTGTAACCTTCTACCAAGAATGGCTAATTTATGTGTCGGGGGACTATAATATTGTGGTTATTGCTCATTTTATGAGCAACATTGATGAAAATCAGGTTGTAGCTTGCGGTCTACCTAACTGTTCAGATAGATGTGCCATTTCTTTGAAACAATGTTCCACTGATGACTTATTGACACAAGTACAACCAAACTGTGAATAACTTTCCAACTTATATTTCGACTTTATTTTCAACATTTCGGCTTTTTATGAACTTCAGTAATGAACTACAGTAATGGAAATCATTTTCAGTCATGGCCACATAACAAAATTATTTCACTAGTTTATTCATTTCAATCCTGGTACTGATTTGTTCTGGAACAGCAAGGAAAAACTCCATATTTCAATCTTCAAAAGTTGGCCAAATGACCTAAATGGCTGAATATATTTACAGGTGCATCTCAATAAATTAGAATATCATAGAAAAGTTTATTTATGTCAGTAAAAAAAGTGGAGTAACACATTATATAGATCATTACACACAAAATTAAACATTTTGTGTCTTCATTTATTTAATTTCTTCTAATTATAATGATTATGGCTCATTTAATGAAGACCTGAAATTCAGTGTCTCAAAACAATTTTAATATTACAAAAGACCAATTTTAAAAAGTATGTTTACTCTGGAAATGTTGGCCTCTGAAGAGTATGTCCATCGATATAACTCAATACTTGGTCTGTTTGACTTGAACTACTGGAAATGGACTTTTCCATCATATTCTATTGTATTGAGATGCACCTCTACTGATCGCCAACCTTCTGTACATCCCTCTGCTAATCAGTCATCAACAGGTTAACCTGTGCTGACTTATACAGTGTACTTCATCTGTGCGATCTCCTAATCAGAAACTCAGCCTTACATTTGCATCTGTGAGTGAAACAAAGACAGCTCAGGGTGGCGAATGAGACGGAGACGAGGGAACACTTTCATTCACCTTTAGTCAATATCACACATTTTGTGCTTTGTCCTAAAATAAGAGATTGGCAGCTGAATGGATGTAAAAGTGAATACATCTGCCAGAAAGGGACGAAGTAACTGAAAAGCTCCATTAGATGTAAAGCAGCCAAATGGAAACACGCACTGTACAGGAGGATGGGGCTGTTTTATCAACCAACAAGAAGTCGGTTCCTTTTCATGTCGGTGAATGGCCTTTTTCTGTTGGGGCTGTCTTTATTTTCATTTCTGTCTCTTTTCTTTCTTTAGCGTCATCCACACAATAGCTCTGATTCAGGGTGGCTTTTTCAGCACTGCTCCAAAGACAGACAGCAGGCAGGACAATGGGGCAAAATCAGTGACCAAGACATGTAATCATATCATTGATTCCAGCGTAGCATGTCCTGTTTGTGTCATATAGTAGGCTCAAAATTTATGGCTGAGAAGTCCTTCCTGATACAAGTCATCTCTGTCTGAATCTTATGTTATTAACAGGGGTGGAAGAAGTATTCAGATCCCTTACTTAAGTAAAAGTACTAATAAAACACTGTGAAATTACTCCACTACAAGTAAAAGTCCTGCATCTAAAACTTACTGAAGTAAAAGTATCAGCATTAAAATGTACTTAAAGTATTAAAAGTAAAAGTACTCGTTATGCAGAATGGATCCACTCTGATTGTTTTATATATTCTAAATATATGATAAGATTATTTGTATAGATGCATTTATTTAAGCAGTGTTTAATTTCGTAAAGACAGGCCATTTAATTACTTAATATAATGTTATAAGATTTAATAGAAAAAATGTTTATTCACTTTAAATGTGACCAAAAGTCACCGCCCTCCCCCAAAAGTCACCGCCCTCCCCCACCCCCTCTAAATCGACATACCTGTGAATCTCTAAATGACCCTATCTGTGAGTCTGACTGATATGTGCCGGGTCCAGACTCTGATATCAATATCAAGATTGCTCTGTTCCAGCAGCAGTCAGGGCCCCATGGAGTTCAGTCAGCTTTCTCAATCCCTGTGATAATAAGTAACAGAAAAGGGATCAAACTGGTGAGAAATAAAAAGAGTTCAATTAAATCTGCCAATCTACTGAGTATAGCATGTCATCCTCCAAACTCACCAGAGTCTCCTGTTAAGGATTTACATTTAGCTCTTTTAAATATCAGATCTCTGCTTGGCAAATCTTTCTTAATCAATGATTTTATTCACAAGCACAACCTTGATTTTATGTTTTTAACTGAAACTTGGTTAAGTCAGGATAATAGTGCAGCAGTTCTTATTGAGTCAACCCCCCCAAATTTTAGTTTCTTCAGTGAAGCAAGAGTACATAAGAGAGGAGGTGGAGTTGCCACCCTGTTCAAGGACAGCTTCCAATGCAAAAACATGTCTTATGGTCAGTTTGACTCCTTTGAATATGTTGCCATTCAGTCAAAATCACCCTATAGAGCAATCTATTTGACCATCTACAGACCCCCCAAATATGATGCAAGGTTTTTTGATGACTTTGCCAAACTACTGTCTGTTGTGTGCATAGATTTTGACTGTGTTGTTTTAGTAGGTGATTTTAACATTCATGTTGATAATCCTGAAGATGGGTGTGCTAAAGAACTTTTAAATATTCTGGATAACTTTGGGCTTTCTCAGCATGTCACAGATCCAACACATAACAGAGGACACATATTAGATCTAATTATTACCAAAGGTCTTAATATCTCTGAGGTTGTGGTCAATGATGTTGCTCTTTCTGATCACTACTGTGTTTTGTTTAAAATGACCACCCTTGCCAATCCAACAAAAGGTGAAGCAGAGGTAATCAGGAAGCGCTATATAAATGAAAACACTTGTGCATTATTCACCCAGGATTTTACACCATCACCAACCCTGCCCTCAGCTCTAGTTGATGACCTTGTTAACAGTTTTAGTTCCAATGTTTTGACTGTTATCGACTCTATCGCCCCAATTAAGACCAAAGTTCTGTCGGGGAGGAAAAAGTCACCCTGGAGAAACGCCAAACTAGTTAAAGTGCAGAAAAAAGTATGTAGACAAGCTGAACGCAGGTGGCGAAAGAACAAACTCCAAGTATATTACGATATTTATAAAGAGGGTCTTCGCAACTATAATCAAGAACTGAAGAATGCAAGGCAGTCATATTTTTCAGAGATTATCAATAGAAACAGTAATAATGCCCGCACACTTTTTTCTGTAGTAGACAGACTGACAAATCCCACAGCATCAGTCCCTCCTGAGCTGCTGTCTAACAAGTCATGCAATGACTTTGCAGCCTTCTTCACAAACAAAATATTACAGATAAGACAAGCAGTGTGCAGCTCCAGCTCAGGAATGATAACACTGGTGCCTTCCCATCCTCTAGTCAAGCTAGGACATTTTAGCCTCCTAGATTACACAACACTCACGGAAACGGTTTCAAAATTAAAGCCCACAACCTGCTGCCTTGATATTCTGCCTTCAAACTTTTTTAAAACTGTTTTCAACTGCATAGCTCCGGATGTACTGCAGATAATAAATTCTTCTCTCCAAGCAGGACAGTTTCCACAGACTTTGAAAACTGCAGTAATAAAACCTCTCCTAAAAAAATCTAATCTGGATTCCACAACAATTAGTAACTATAGGCCAATATCAAATCTGCCATTTCTGGGGAAAATCATTGAAAAGGTTGTTTTTGAGCAAATTCATGCTTTTATGATGCAAAATAATCTTTTTAACACATTTCAGTCTGGATTTCGGCGACACCACAGCACTGAGACTGTACTTATCAAAGTCTTAAATGATATTAATCTGAACACTGATGCAGGCAAATCCTCTGTCCTGGTTTTACTGGATCTCAGTGCTGCATTTGACACAGTTGATCATAACATACTAGTCAGCAGACTGGAACAGTGGGTGGGGCTCACTGGCACTGTGCTACAATGGTTCAAATCTTACTTACAAGATAGGGACTTTTTTGTGTCAATTGGAAACCATGAGTCTGAGCGAACTAAGATCACATGTGGGGTTCCTCAAGGGTCCATTCTCGGACCGCTTCTATTCAACATCTATATGCTACCGCTAGCTCAGATTATGGAACATCACAACATCTCCTACCATACTTATGCCGATGACACACAACTCTACATTTCAGTGTCCTCACACGACTACAGTCCCCTACTCTCATTGAGTAACTGTATTCATCAAATCAATGAGTGGATGTGCCAGAACTTTCTCCAGCTAAATGCAGAGAAGACAGAGGTGATCATTTTCGGCCCTAAAAATGAAAGATCTAAGATCAGCGCTCACCTTGGCTCTATGTCATTGACAGCTACAAATCAAGCCAGAAATCTTGGTGTAATTATTGACTCAGACCTGAACTTTAACAGCCATCTAAAGCTTATCACTAAGTCTGCCTATTACCACCTGAAAAACATAGCTAGAATTAAGGGTCTTCTGTCCAAACAAGACATGGAAAAACGTATCCATGCATTTATTTTTAGTAGGTTGGATTACTGCAATGGCATCTTCACAGGTCTTAACAAAAAATCAATCAGGCAGCTGCAGCTGATCCAGAACGCTGCCGCCAGAGTCCTCACAAACACCAGGAAACTGGACCATATTACACCGGTCCTTAAATCACTACACTGGCTTCCTGTGAGTCAGAGGATAGATTTTAAAATCTTACTGCTGGTCTACAAAGCTCTGAATGGTCTCGGACCAAATTACATGCTTGATCTGCTCCCTCTCTACGAAGCATCCAGACCCCTTAGGTCATCTGGAACTGGCTTGTTGCGTGTCCCAAAAACAAGAACTAAGCGGGGTGAGGCAGCTTTCAGTTATTATGCTCCTCACCTGTGGAACAAACTACCTGTAGATCTGAGGTCTGCCCAAACGGTCAGCTCCTTTAAATCAGGACTAAAAACACTATTGTTTACTGAAGCGTACTCTTAACTTTAACACTTATCTGCTCTACTCTACTGCCCTTACTTTTTAACTACACAATGTTTGACTTGTGCTTTTTATTATTTTATCTCTTTTTTTTATCCTGCTGTATCTTCCCTGTTTTAATTGACTGTTTTTACTGTTTTCAATTGTGTCTTGCTGTTTTTAATGTGTATGTAAAGCACTTTGAATTACCTTGTGTTGAATTGTGCTATACAAATAAACTTGCCTTGCCTTGCCTTGCCTTAAATCATGATTTAATTATAACCAAAATGAGAGCTGTGTCTGCATACGTCAAACACGTTCCCGGTGGGTGTTGGCCTCCGCCAGGGTTGCCCCTTGTCTCTGATTCTGTTCGTGGTCCTCATGGACAGGATCTCAAGGCACAGCCGGGGGAGGAAGGGATCCACTTTGGTGACCTTAGAATTGCATCTCTGCTTTTTGCGGATTATGTGGTTCTTTTGGCTTCATCAGACCGGGACCTCGAACCTCATTGGGGCGGTTTGCAGCTGAGTGCGAAGCGGTTGGGATGAGAGTCAGCTCCTCCAAGTCTGAGGCCATGGTTCTCTGCCGGAAAACGGTGGATTGCCCCCTCTGGGTGGGGAGAGAGGTACTGCCTCAAGCGAAGGAGTTCAAGTATCTCGGGGTCTTGTTCACGAGTGAGGGTAGAATGGAACGTGAGATGGACAGGCGGTTTGATGTGGCCTCAGCAGTGATGCGGGCGTTGTACCGGACCGTCGTGGTGAAGAAGGAGCTGAGCCGGAAGGCAAAGCTCTCGATTTACGGGTCCATCTATGCTCCGACCCTCAACTATGGTCATGAGCTTTGGGTAGCGACCGAAAGAACAAGATCGCAGATACAAGCGGCCGATATGAGCTTCCTCCATAGGGTGTCTGGGCTCAGCCTTAGAGATAGGGTGAGAAGCTCAGACATCCGGAGGGAGCTCGGAGTAGAGCCGCTGCTCCTTCACTTCGAAAGGAGTCAGCTGAGGTGGTTTGGGCATCTGGTAAGGATGCCTCCCGGGCGCCTCCTGTTAGAGGTGTTCCGGGCACACCCAAGTAGTAGGAGGCCCCGGGGAAGACCCAGAACACGGTGGAGAGATTATATCTCTCACCTGGCCTGGGAACGCCTCGGGGTCCCCAAGGAGGAGCTGGACGTTGTGGATGGGGCGCCTGGAATGCCCTGCTTAGCCTGCTGCCCCCGCGACCTGGCCCCAGATAAGCGGATGAGAATGGATGGATGGACTTTAAATTTATCATGTATTTCATGTTAAATCTAGACCTGAAAAGTAATTTAAGCCCTCAGCTAAATGTAGTGGAGTGAAAAGTATAATATTTGCCTAAAAATGTAGTGGAGTAGAAGTGAAAAGTTACATAAATGGAAATACTCAAGTAAAGTACAACTTTATCAAAATTGTACTTAAGTACAGCACTTGAGTAAATGTACTTGGTTACTTTCCACCACTGGTTGTTAATATTTATCTTTTCTGCACAACAACAGCTTTTTGGTGGAGTTTTTTATATTTTTTAAATGCTGCTTTACTTAATGTTGTTGTTGCTTTTTTTGCATTTCAGAAAAGTTGGAGCCAGAGCAGCAGGTGAAAGTGTTTCGGCCGTAGTGACAGTCAGCAGCACAACGAGTCCCTCAGGGCCACTTCTGAGCCCCAGGGACGGGGGGGCCCATCTCATCCAGTGCCTTGACCCAGTGTCCGCCTCAAGCTCCAGGCCAAGCAGGGGCCAACACCTGCCCTGTGTGACCCACCAAGCACTCAGCCCTCAGCCAGGCACGGTACCCCGCCAGTCAGATGCCTCACAGGAGAGATGACTGGCTCTTTCCTCTTTTCCACTTTCTCCTCCATCCTCTCCTCCTCAGCACGCACATAACATCAAGCAAGGATGACTCGACAGTCTGTGTCTCTGCCTTAAAAATCTGCAAACACTCCTCACGACCCAACTGAAAAGAATAACTGTACAGACGAAAAATAACTCTCATTTCCTTTTTCTATCTATTTGCAAGAGTATTGTGATTTACTGTACAATGAAGACGTGGAAAAATCATGTGAAACTTTCTGTGATCCAGTGTCCCGAAAAGAGGCCAAGCCGTGTTTTATACTGCATCTTCTTTCTCACCAAATGAAATGTCATGAGGAATCCTATCACAATGTAAAGCCCCTTCAGAGCTTTTTTGGATGATCGTCCGTTTACACACACAGCTATCAGATGGTAATCCTCATTTGGGGAATGATTGTAACACCTTTTGACATTTTAAACATTTTAAAAATACATGCACTTACCAGAAAATAAGTGTTTAAATATGCAGAGTATCAGGGCCAAAACATCTTTGTAATTCCTTCTTGTTGCTTAAATTGCTAGATTGCAACAATGGAACACAAAGCACACTTTAGAAATTTGACAGCCTAAAAAAAATATTAAAATGAATCGTTTGGGGAAATATTTGCTTTTTTACGGGAGGACAAGAGGGGAAGATGAATACCACTCTAATGTCTGCATAATGCACCTGTGATATCTTAGGAAATATTAGGAAATTTTATTTCAAATTATAAAATGGTCGAAATTTGAAACATGTGGCTAATGGTGTGAAGTGGAACAAATTGATAAGGTTTATTCATCAGAACTACTTGGTATATGGCATGGATGTATTATTAGAACTGGATACTGGACCTAAAGATGCTGCCTATTCAGTCCAATAACAATTGCTTGCGTGGCGCATAGATCAAAAAGTTTCTAGTTTCTGGGTTTATTCTGGGTTACACAGTTTCCTGAATATGCACAGTAATTTTTCTCACCTGCCAGCAAGTTTCAGCTCTGCCTTTAGACTTTACATTGTGAAGTTTTTAATCACTTTTCTCAGCTAGAAGAACATTTTAGATTTAAAACCTCCGTCGATCCAAAATGAATTATTTATTTATTAAGAGTCATTATTGATGTTTTATCATTTCTGCCCATGGGTAATCATAATTATGTAAATTATATACAAATTATAATGCAATACTTTTCCTGGGTAGGCTATAGATATGAGCAGTGGCTGAGAACAGCCAGTAGTCCTGCATTTAGTATGTAGCCTCTTAGCTTAGCTTAGCTTAGTTTAGCTTAGGATAAAGACTGGAAATGGGGAGAAGAGTTAGCTTGAGTCTGTTCAAAACAGGGAAAAGTATTACCCTAGCAGCACTTCTAAATCTCACAAATGTACTTTTTTGTTGCTGTTAAAACTGTACAAAAAGGCATATTTTGTTTTGAACCAAGATAGCTCTTTCCCACTGAATCAGTCTTTAAACTAATTTTAGCTAGCAGCGTTAGCTCCATATCTAGTGTACAGACACAAAAGTGGTATCAATTTTCTCATCTAACTCTTAGCAAAAAAGTGAAAAAGAGTACTCCCCATAATGAGTAACTAGTTCTTAAATACATGCTAACTGTTAAGATTTACTTGGGAAGTGCTGCCCAATTATTGGAACATAACTGCTCAGTACCATACACACACACACACACACACACTACAGCCTTACTGTGGAAGCTGTGGGCTTTTACATTGAAACAAGGTGTTATTATTAATGTCTGTTTCTCAGACACACTCAGCTCAGCAGAAGTTTCCATATAGGTTTGACATTCAGGTTTGATCTGACAGCCTTCCCTCATGCAGTATTCTTCAACCCAAAGTCATTTTCTTCCTCTTAGTCATTTTCTTCGTTTACTTTCAAAAGTTGTGGCCTTTTATTTAAACAAAAAAGTATTTTCATGTTTCCCCTTCATTGGGTTATGTCCGAACTTTTGTGTTGCATTCGGAAAATCTTTTAAAGATTTTTACATGATGAAGTCTGACGGGCTATATTACAAATGCCATGAAACCATGATTTTGTTACAAGCAATTTATTTTTGTACTTACTGAACGTTTTTATGCAATATCACTGAAATAAGTACTATTGCAAATTAAAGGCTTTATTCTCTCCTCAAAGGAGCCCTCCTCAGTCAATCCTATCAGACTCTCTCATGTGTGATGACTCAAAGTGCTTTCAGTGTATGCCTACATTTACCATTTGATATTCTGCCAGTAATGACGATGGTAAATGTTACAAAAACACGGGTGTCAACAGGCATTTTTGGAGCGGCTAGTACGATTCATACTATATTTGTACTCCTTAAACACTAGATTTGAGAATACTGCCTTTTATTTTTTGAGTTATTTTTCTTTACTCTGTGACCACTTAGAATATCAGTTCGCCATGCACACGGTTGTCAAAGTTTTTGCTGTGTCTACAGCTTCAGAGCAGAAGTGTATTTTCTGATGGACTGAACTAAAAGGTGTGAGGATCTTCTGAGTGAATGCTCTGCCCCTTCTATTAGTGACCTTTTCATCCCAGCCTTTCACTTCTCGGGTTTTGCACATTGATCCTGTACTTTTGTCAATCTTGTTCTCCAGAGGTGTCGATGTATAAAAGCATGTTTCTGGTTTTATCAAAATTGATGTAAAATTACCCATGAGAAGCACAGCCACAAGGGTCCAATCATCAGTGTCCTGTATTTTTCTAATGTAAAAAAATATATTATCTCATCACAGAATTTATTAATATATGTATATGTGTGAAAAGATGGATATGATATAGAATAATATGTGTACTGCCCAATCATAGTCGACCAATCTTTCCGTGTTGTGTGCAAGAGACTGTGTTTAATTGTCATGACTTGTAGGGCTGGATTCACACAGGAAGTCTAATTTACTGTAACTGTGTCCCAGATACTCCGAAATGATGAGATTCACACAGAGCTAAAAACAGATCTCACTTTTGTTCCTGTTTCAATCCAGTGTGAATGACTACGATGAGGTTCACTGTGCTCAGCTCCACAGGCGGGCCATTCACTTTTATGTGCAATTGTTTGTTGCGGTCCATATGACATGTTGGGGAAAATATTAACAACAGCAAAAAATACAGATTCTCTATGTGCCACAGTACTCTGAGACAAAAATGTATTATGAAATGAATAAAAATTTGCAAACTTAAAGCTTTCTGTTTGAAAAGAAAATGTTTGTTGTGCACCTGTAATTGCAGAAAGTATACAGGTAAACTGACAAACGGATATAATCACAACATCCTGGTTTATTAATCAATATAGAATGCATTTTTATGTACAGGTATGAAGGATCCTTTCAACCAAGGCCTCATAAAAGATGTCAGAGAGAAATACAGTTAAGAGCTATAACAGTATATAACCTCAATCAAGATAAAAAATGAAGACACTTGTAGATGAGGGGAGGAGGACACTCTGTCACGGTAACCACACCCCGTCTTCCTCATCCAGCACCTTCCCGAGGTTCTCCTTGTTTCTGAGGCTGTTGAGCAGCAGCCCTAACAGGACGGGCTGCACCCCCCCGCTGCCCAGAGCCTCCACGCTGCTGTGCCTCTTCCCAAAGCGCCCGATGGGTCTCACTCCACGCCCCACGTACCAGAAGGGGTCTATCTCTGGACCTGGACACCACACAAGTACATCAGTGACAAGTAAAGCAAAACATGCAGACAATTTTAACAGCTCTGGTCAATGGGTCAATGTTGGTGAGCACTAAAAGTCTCTTTCAATGGTTGAATACCATGACACAGTTATGATTATGATCGAAACTTTACTGCCAGAAAACAGTATGATTTTATTGTTCTTTAACTTCAATTAGTATATTTTGTAGTCCTAAAGAAAAAGAATTATAATTTTCATAGGAGGGTTAAAAGATTGTCCCACATGCCCCCCAAAAATTACTTCATATAGACTCATCTGCACACACTGTTGTCTATGTAAACATTTTCATGTTCAGAACAAGTTTATTTGATGCATTCAGGAAGTATACAGAAAAAATGTATTTGAAGTCATTGTGATGTACAAAGTATAATATAAAAATGTATACATTTATTGTGTATTATAGAAGCATTATGAAGTATATGGAAAGTAGTATAAAACGTATTGATCATCAAACCATGTGCAGTCAAAAGTAAATAATTCTAAAATATTTAGACATTTAATCAAATCCCTATATAATATCAATGAATGCAGCAATAACCGTGCTGTTTTTGTACAGTTAAATGTGACAAAATAGTCAGGTACCTGGTAAACTAGTCTGCCACAAATTAGAGGATGAGGATAGTATCCTTATTTTGAGCTAAATAAGTTTTGAGCATATCTCTAATTAAAAACAAACGGTTTTAATATTTGCATGCAGTAAATGTGACTCAGAGAGGTTTTTCAAACTTAAGCATACTGACAACATATTTCATTTTTGAGGTGAAAAATAATATTAAACAGTAATATAGAAAGAAGATATGTTTTCAAGTACCATGCAATAAATCCCGAGTGGAACACAAAGTAGAAGAAGGTAATTGAACTCACCACTAAGAGCCAAAAACCGACCAGAAGCAAAGTGATGTAAGCTTAAAACACCTTTGTTCTGTATGTCTGTCTTCTTAACTTCTATTCTTTTAAATCCCACCTAACTTCTTCGATAAATTCTGCATGTTCTATAAAAAGAATAAACCCAAGTCTTACTTCTGTTGTCGACATTGTGAACGATGTGGAAGTCGTGCTCCACCGTGGTGCTGTGAGCGCTGCTGAAGCTGCAGGAGAGGAGGAGGAGGAGCGCCAGAGCTGCAGGCAGCCAGCGGCTCGTCAGGACGCAGTGCCGGACATCAGCCGCTCTCCCAGGCAGCATGCTGTGGAGTCCTCGCTCAAGGCACTGGAGGGGACGGAGGGGACGCTGGTCAGTTCAGTACCACTCAGAGGACTAGTGAAAGAGAACCCAAGGACAGCTGAAACTCATATAATTACACATCAACATATCTTAATGGTAGGTACGACCATTAATTATCATTATGTCGATGAGATGAAATACATTTAATAGGATTAAGTTATTTAAACCGTATTAGGCTACTAAACACGGATGGCTCTTATAGAAATATTATGATTGAATTAACCAGGATATAAAAACACACTGTTGTGACCATTGTAAACTTTACCTCTCATTATTGCATCTTTTTTTTTTTTTTTTTTTTTTTTACAACTCAAGGACATTATTGGCTTGAAAGTTTAAAACCACTTTAAGTACACATTGATTCAATATGAAGACAAAACAATAATGGCAAAAAAAAAATTGTAAAATTACAAATGACAAAAACATTTTCCTTCCCATTAGTGATGTAGAACAGTAGTAATTGTTAAAAAAAAAAAAACAGTATCTCATCTAAAATAAAGATGAACAGAGAAGACAAGCAGAAGGATATTTAAGTATCTTACAATAACTCCTTATGGGAACATAAAGTTGAAGGTCATTGAACTCACCACTAAGAGCCAAAAACAGACCATAAACATACTGTATTTACAAAAGAAAAGACGAGAAAAGAAAAGAAAAGAAAAGAGAAAAAAAGAAGAATATTTTTTCAAGTATGTTACGATAGATACTTGAATAAAACATGAAAAGCAAAGAGAAGAAATATATCCTTACCCTGAACTTTGGTAACAGGCTGAGGTCAGTTGGCGGAGGTCTGAAGTCGTCGTTGTTGAGCAGGTGTGCTCCAGCTTATATATCCTGCTGCTCATCTGGTTGTTGGATGATGAATCAAGAACGTCAGTCACACACAGTGATCCCAGACTGCAGGATGCATCACCCCCTCATACCTCCCCTCCCCTCTCCTCCCCTCCTCCCACTCTTTAAACCCCCCCTCCCCACCTCTTTGACAAAGCAGGTTTGGTTTTGGAGTTTTCCTCATGTCTGTCACGCAGCAGAGCAGTCCATCAGGAAGTCAATGACACGTCGACGACTTTAAATTAGTGGACACGGGGAGACCCACCACCTCAAGTAGGTCTGTCAGACAGTGACTGGGAACTGTGGTGGGCGTTTTCATTCATCAGGTTGATTAAGGGGGACAAGACAGTCTGTCTTCTCACCGGAAACAAAGCTTTTGGAACTTTTTAATAACATCCAACTCCAAAGATTGTAAACAGCTCACTGCTTCTAAAGTCTGTTTAATATAAATAAACCAGTCTCATAATGAAATACCAGATTGCAGCTTTAGTGTTGCAGCTGGAAAAAGAATATTGTAAATCAGTGAATCCGAGTGTGAAACTGATTCAGGAGTTTAGGAGTGAGAGCTTTAAATATACTGTATGAATTCATACTATGGTATATTAAGCACTCGCCACCTGTGCATGTGCTGACAGGTGGAAGTGATAAATGACAAGTGAGAGGCCGAGGTGAGAAGAACTTCTCTGACTCAGATGTATTCAGGTCTAAAGTCACCTCAGGGCTGAAAACCATGTCCATAAAGGTCACAATACTGTGTGACAGTGCTGTGACATGTGCATCATTCATTCATTTCATTTGTAACTTATTGGAGGAAAGATGTGCTTATTTGCAGATCCAAGTCAGTGGATTCTGCAGTAAATGTAGACTTCAATTTACACTTACATAGTAAATACTATTTTCTTACAGTCGAGCGCCACCTGTGTTGTTTGTTTGTTTCGTTTTACTGTATACTTTGCACATTTCCTGCTCTTAGCCTTATTTTTATGTATCGATCACTGTGTGTCTTGTACATATGGAAAATTGACAATAAAGGTGACCGACTTTAAAATCATCTGTCAATGAATCAATTAGTCAATCAACAGCAAACCAATAATAAATAGTAATTTAAGTCTTTTTTTAAGACTTTTTACTGGTTTCATCTTTCAAATGTGAACATGAGCTGCTTTTCTTTGTCTTATATGTAAATTTGAACATATTTGTTTCAGTTACCAACATTACCCATCTGCTTAAGAATGAGATTGTGAGAAAAAAGGTGTACCTCAAAACTTAATTGAGAATGCATTTTGGTTTAATGGGGAGTAAGTTCTCATGAAAAAGTGTTGAGATTTAAGATATGTGGACCAATATGAAAACTTTTTTTTTTTAGAATATAGTTCAAGAAAAAAATATTTTGGTCATTTTAAAATGGTGTTATTGACAGACTGTCCAGCAGTCACTTCGACATTACTGAAGAAGCCCTCAACGCGGTATCAGTCCTTATAGTATCATTCAACACACAGGACTAACTATAAACCAGCACAAAAATAACATTTACCAGCAAAAGTCACAATGTTCTACACATGCTCCCTATTATTGGTAATCCAGTATCGCTCAGGCTCGACTTCTGTTATCACTTTCTGAGACTAATTTTGTTACAATGTGTAATTCTACTGGGTGAATCATTATGTTCCAGTTGAAATAAACTTTTCCTGTGTGTAAAATAATATTCCCAAACTGTATCTGTGACGTAAAAGTGTCTATGCACGTGAGCATGTGCATGTGCACCCTCAGGCAACAATTTGGTTCTCCTTCACACATTAGGGCCGCCGTAATTGTGTCATGGACTGAGATCAGATGGTGATGCAGACACGCAGACTGCCTGTGGGAGAGTAAATGGCTGCAATAATAAGAAAAAAACGACCAGCGGATGTGTAATCACACCACGACATGGAAGAATCCTCAACTAATGAAGCTAATGTGATTTATGATAGGAAGCCTTTATTTAAACACTGAATTTTTTGTTGCTTCTTTGATACCCAGCCCAGAGCATGTGTGATCATCCCTATTTCATGGTCTTGTTGGTGCTATTTAGAGACAGTTATTCTTAAACATTTTGTCATACATAGGCTCCTTGAATCATCACTGCTCAGAATTCACAAAATCATGATATTTGATTCAAAAATACACCGTTTAGGTCAACGTTGCTCTAGATTTCTTCTTTTTTTGTCATAATGCCGCCTCTGACATGCAACACTATGACATCACCATGTCATTAGTACCTGATTGAATGGCTTCATGTCGCCTATGTTATAGGTGATTCTGTGAATGGAGGCACAATGGATCTAACAGTAGGAGGTTTCTGGCTCGTTTCTACTTCACTGTACAATGAATCATGACCTATAAAGAGCAACCAAGGGAAGGCGTTTCATTCATAGAATTGAGGATATTTCCTTGTTATTGTGGGACAAGAGGGCTTTGAGGATTGTGGTATTGATTGAGAAACCCCTGCTTGCAGAATGATTAACAGCTTAAACCGGCCAAGCTTTGTGGTTTAAATCATTCCCGCTTACGTGCTACAGTATATTTTGTTAATGGCCTTATAATTCGTGACCCACAGAGTGTGTGGGCTGGGACATTCATTGACCGAGTTTGGTTGACTCCCATTTTTTAGAAAGACTTCGTTTGGAAAGTCAGTGGTCAGCAGGGAAATTTCTTTAAAGGTATTTCCTGTTGGTGGCAAGTTTCAAGTTCCTTAAACAAATGAATAAATGCACAATCAGACGTCAGTGTTACAAAGATTGAAAAGACATGAGGATCCTCCTAACCCACACGATACACTGGACATTTGTTCCTAACCAGCAGGAGCATTTCCTAAATTAGTGTCCTAGTGGTGGAAGCAGATCAGCACATCCTTGTGACAAAGCAGTTGGATTTACAAACATGGTTAATGTTGTGAAAGTTTCCCAGTTTGCTTAAGTTTGGGCACCAAAATTACTTGGTTAGGCTTAAGAAAACACAATTTTTGGGATAAAATAACTATGTTTGTTACAATATTAAAGATACATACGTAAATTAAGTCCATTATGTTATGAACGTACGTTAAGGCACAATGTATAGGATTTCCCCCCTGGAAAAAATCTAAAATAATCACTTATGACACATTAAAAGTTAGCAATTAATTAATTAAGCCTGTGACTTTTCATATGGGACATGAACATCGATCCTGACTGGTTTGTTTGTTTTCATCATAAATACTACAGCCACTAGAAGACATCCTAACAATAAATGTAAATATGTATGATAGTAAAAAAAACGAATTTATTACATTTACACTCGGCCCAGTGGCCTAATGGACAAGGCATCAGCCTCCGGAGCTGGGGATTGTGGGTTCAAGTCCCACCTGGGTCGTCTGAACAGAACCTAGATGAGAAAAACAATTTCTCTGAATGCAGTTTTTTTCACAGAATACAGTTTGACACAATCAAGCTCACCGAATAGTTTTTTTTTCACAGAATACAGTTTGACAAAATCAAGCTCACCGAATAGAGTTTTTATTTCACAGAATACAGTTTGACATGTCACTCTAAGAAAAGCAAGGGTGTTAATAAATAAAGGGATTATGGCTCATTCATATTAATTTGTATTGTGCATTTGCTTTTTATTCTGTCACAGGTCAATGGGCCATTTAATGATACAATGACCCTAATATGTCAAAGGCTTTGTATCACAGACGACTTTGTAAGGAGCCAAACAAATGAAACCATGTGAGACCTTCTAATCAAAACTATAAAGTAGCATCTCACACTGCATGCAGGTCCTGTTAGTCTAATACTGTGCATTATACTGCTGTTGTGACAAAAGACGTATTTGATGTCAGGCATGTTATCTTAATTAAGTATAACTACACACAGGACACAGCAAAGATTATTCTCTTTTGTTGCATCCTTCAATAGACATTTGTCTGTATTTTAGGTTTAATAAATATGAATCCTACATGTCGCAGCAAAAAAATACATATGTATGCCTCTCTGTTCAGATGTATTTTCTTTGTCAAATAGAAAGAAAGAAAGAAAGAAAGAAAGAAAGAAAGAAAGAAAGAAAGAAAGAAAAGGGAGAAAATTTGACTTTTCCTCAGCAAAAAATAGTATTAAAAGTATTGCAGAATTGCGAAAAATGGTGCCATTCAAGGTGTTGTATTGTATAAACTTGAATAGTTTTATATTGCTACACAATTTAATATATACAGTAAAAATGCATCATATTTTATCAGGGGGTCAAATGTATTTTAATGTACTTTTTAAGAGCTCAATTATTATTAGGAAGAGAGTGATGGACATGTAATGATTTATATGGGATGCTTTGCTGCCCCTTTGTGGTCAAATCTGTGCATATACAATTTCACGGTTTCTACTACACTGCAGTGGAAACAAAGGCTTTAAGCCCAGGAAAAATTCAATCTGCCAAAGATTGAAATATGAACAAAAAGTCTGCTAACTAATCTGTCACATGTTAAAAGTGTCATTGTGAAAATGTATCATTAGATGTGGAAAGATCGTTATTTGCAGGTGATGGGCCTGTTGCAAAGAAGGAGACTTTATCATTGAGAGAACACCTTAATATATAATATTCAGGTTATCTATAAATGCAGGTTTTTACTGATGGATAGAAAGATCCAATAACAGAGTCTCTATGCAACACACATTTTAAATGCATTAAGATTGTATACTGCTGAGCTTTGTGCCAATCTGATGACTTTAGAATGGATTGAACAAATTAAACAAAGCTCTAGCTTGTAGTGACTCAGTCTCTTGTCTGTTCAATCTTAAATCAGATACGTTAAATAATCGTTAGGATTTAAGAGTAATAAAACAAGGCACTGAAGTCACATTCATCTGGGTTGCTGCTCAAATAGACATTTCTGGGTAATGAGAGAGCAGAAAAACTAGTAAAACAAGCTATTAAAAAAGAAAACATAGACATCCGTATTAAAGTCTGACGGGAAACAAATTGTGGAGAAGAAAATCAATGCAGAGTGGCACTGGAATGATTTGGTATTGTGAGAAAAAAAAGAAATAGAAAAAAGAAGGTAGTGACCACATTAATAAAAGGACACAATGGGCCTTATCTGAACATTACAGGCTGATAGGGAAGAATTCAACCGGTCTTTGTGAAAATCAGGCACTAGAAACTGAAGAACATGTGCTTTTGAATTAAATTATTTTATCAGAGAGAAGTGACATGATTGGAGGAAAGATTAGTGCTAACAGCAGCAGAGCAAAGTAAACAGGGCAAAGGATATTTTGGTTAATTTCCCGAGGAGAAAGGTCTGACAGACCGGACACTGTAGGAGCTAAATAACTCCAGAAGATGTCAGTAATGCAACATTAAAGAATGGCAGCTGCCGCTGAAACTCTAAAAAAATATATTTGTTTTATTATTTATTAAATTAATTAAAAGGAATGTACAATCAGTCATACCAATTGGTTTAACAAAGACAGAAATATAGGCCTTACAGACAAAGAAAAAGTAGCTTACTAATGATAACAACAGCAATAATAAATGGGTTACGTTAGATAATTAATAAATAGCTAAATAAATAAGAATGATTCATTTTGGTGACACACTCTTTCAGACAAACACCTCTAAGTGAATTTAAGCCACTAACATGCACTTCTTTACACATTGTAGACTTTAAAATAACGTTCAATTTTAATTAAAAAATGTTTTGGGTTGAATTGTTATATATATGTTCAGTTTTATAAATGTGAAATAAAAAGGTTAACAACAGCATATAAGATTTTATTATCACATTGAAAATCGCAGGTGCTATTTTTACCTTGCACAGCACTCAAAAAAGACAACCTTCATGAATATTACAAAAGGGTACGTCATCCCACAGGCAGCGCATGCGCACTACGAAGTGAAAGCATACGCATCAACAACACACTCGGCGTCAAACTATTATCAATAAGGTTGGTGTCAGAAAGGTAAGGACCATGCCGAAGAATAGTGTTGTCGGTTTGCAGCCTAAAAGAAACACTAAATCCGCCTGAAACGACGCTGTAGCGAAAACGGAAGAAGAGAGAAGTGAAACCTAGACTTTTTGGAAGTCGCTCCAAACAGTTGACAGACTCTCTACGCACTTGCTTCCTGTTGTCAGTGTGGCTAATAAACATCCAGCGACGCGATACAATGTAAGAAAGCAGAGGACAGGTAACTACAGGAGGTGAACAACCCGCCGGACACCGTGTGTTTGTTTTCTACATGAGCGTGTCTGCAGGATGTCGCTGAGTTCAGGCGGCTGGACCCACACTCCGGACCAGTCCGCCGCCCTCCCCGCACACTATGGGGCCTCGCAGTCACAACTTGGCTGCCAAACCGTCCTCATGTCGGTTCGGGTGTCGGTGTGCCATTCTGGTATTCGGCCGCTGTGTCTTCCTGGAGCAGGTGATGAGTCACTCCGCCTGCAGCTCAGCATGGACCCGGGGAAATCCGGGGAATTCCGGCTGTCGCTCCAAGACAGCAGCGGGACTGGCCGGAGTGTGGTGAGTTCACAGCAGCAGTGCTGGGCTTGTTGTGATGTGTGTTTTTGGTGGGAAATCCCAATGTAATGAAAATATGCCCATTAAAAAAAGACTTATTATGCTAGATGTATCTACACTGAACAAAATTGGAGTGAGATTTACTTTTAAAAAAAGCTAGGCAAGTTTTTCCAGAAGAAAGTGTTTGTAATCTTTACTCAGGCTGTTTCTAAGTAATATTTATTTAATAGAACCACTTTTTAAAAAATGAAAATACACAAGTAAATTGCAGATTCACTGATGTCCCTCAATTACATTTTACTTGGAAATATCAACTAATTAAGCCAATGAACTGGTTTTGTGAATATTACTTGGAACGAATGATTCAATTTACATACAAAACTGAGGACACATAATAACAAACAATCACTAAATAATGCACTACACGAAAAACTGCTGTTTTAAAGTAAAAACACTGAATTCGTATCTCTTTGTAGAATTTATATAGATGATTGGAATAATAATTACAGGGTCAAAAAAATCTATTTTTTTCAGTGTAGGCTACATACAGTTTAAGGATTTGGTGTGTGGAAATAAAATCTAATTATAATGGGAACCAAGAAGTGCAGGGGTTATGTTTCAGATCCCTTACTTAGTAAAAGTAAGTTAAACTACTAAAACCACACTGAAATGACTCCATTGCAAGTAAAGGCCCTGCACTTAAAACTTACTTAAGTAAAAGTACAAAAGTATCAGCACTCGTTATAAGTATAATAAGTACTCGTTATGCAGCATGGCCCCACTTTGTTTGTTACATATATTCCAAATATGTTATTGGATTATTTTTATTATTATTATTATTGATGTATTAATGTTTACAAGCAGCATTTTAATAGTAAGGGTCGGTCTCATTTAACTATTAAATATACTGTAACAATTTTAAATTGATCATGTTTTTCATGTTTAATCTTGAGTCAAAAGTACAATATTTGCCTCTAAAATGTTGTGGAGTATAAGCATAAAGTTGCATAAATGGAAATACTCAAACTACAAGTACCTCAAAATTGTACTTAAGTACAGTGAGTAAACGTACCTTGTTACATACATTTTATGTGGATTGTTGTGCAGTGATTTTGCACTGATTAGTTGTGCAAAATGCACTAAGAAGAAGGCGGCTTTCTTTAACTTATTAAACATTATTATATAGAGATGAAAACTGAGAATGCATAAAAAATCAAATAAATATCAGTACTGTATGTTCATTATCAGTTGATTGATGACCATTAAAAAACATTGAATAATCAGCAAACACCATTTCTAAATCACCCCAAGCATCATATACTGTACTATATCACTAAATGGTCGGGATCTATATGGGACCCTGTGATACAAAGCAGTGTCTACTTATGATCTCACATTACAGGTTGTCAATTATCATACAAAAATAAATTACAGGCCAGAATAGGTAAAACTGTCCAGTGTCACACAGGGATACAAGAGAAAAGAAAACACTTTGGATATTACACTTTGGTGTAGCATAACTGTTTTGTTTTCTTCTTTAGTACCTGTTTAATCATCTAGGGATCCTTCAGATTTGGCTTCTTATGCCTTGGAGCCTCCCGACCCTCAAGTCAGAAATCACTAACAAAGAGGGCAAGGGTCGAGGTCACTGTGTTTACAAACCATCCCTTTGAGGAGTATGAGGAAGCTAATGTGCAGCTGAAGCCTGATCTTTCAAGAAAATGCAAATTAAGTGTCACACAAAGTGTCACACAATACCCTCCCAAACCTGAAATCAACTGGTCTTATTATTGTAATAATAATATTGTAATATTGGTCGCATCGAAAATGACATACAGAGCCTTTAGTCCCAGTGTATGAGGTACACACAGCTAAAACTGATGCAGTCTAATACAGTTCAACAGCTTGGGGATATTCCATACAAAGCCTTCATTGTTTTCATTAATTGCATTTTTACACAAATAGTAATTGTTACATTTACAGATTATTTCACATTTGTTTAATTGTTTTGCAGTTTCTTGCATACTTTAACAGTGAATCTGTATTTAAGTTTACAGATTAATGTAATGTTAAAATAATCTTTCTACCAAAATAAGGGCACATATGCAGAGATGCACATAGTTGGCATTTTGGTGTAACCTTACCTATGATTTATTTACCTTCCTCAGTTTTTCCTGCCTCATTTTCTTGCTCTCCCTTCCTCTTTTTCAAGACCATCGCTGAATTTGATTTGAGGACAGTAAACTATGAGGTGAAGTCACCTAAGTGCCACGAGCTGAGTTTGGCAGCGCCTCCACATGACCGCATTAGCTTCAACTTCCGCTGTGAGCAGGAGGCCCAGGAGTGGGCTACGGTGGTGATGTCCTCACTGAGAGAAGCACACAGAGGTCAGTTAATAATTACTGTTCTTTTAGATCACAACAGCAGCAAAAAGGCTGAGGAAATGTAGATATTTCCTACTTTGTAAGAATATCGTTTTAAAACCTACAGTACAATGTTATTGGAATCCCCCTGATGTGTGTGATTTGGTGGAATTTATTTGCCCTTTAGTGAACTTAAATTAATAACCAGCTTGACTCCTTGAGCTCAAGTTGCATGAACTATTTGAACAAAAGAGCTTTTCACTGCCCTGTTCAGTGCTTGTTGACAACACAACAGTCCATCCCAACCACTGTAACCAAGCTTCATGTTTTGACTTTGAAGGGGAATTTCAATAAATCGGTCTGTGCATACTTGGATAATAAGCCCTTGTTTACTCACTCACATGTGTGTGAGTAATAACAGAACAGAAAAGAAAGATGAAAGAAAATAAAACAAACATGTATATGTCATTTTTGACAGGCAGGCAACCTGCGGCTCTGGAGCCATAAAGAGCCGCTTCCTGTTGCATTAACATAAAAGACAATCTAGAAGTATATAAAGATAATTTTTTTAACATTTTAATTTATCGTTGCTGTAGGCCAACAGTAATTCTTACATTCTCTAATTGTGAGGATGTGAAGCCTATACACCAAATTAAAAAATGCTGTAACATTCTAGGCAACTCATATGTGTGTCATAGTAGGGCTGAAATGTAAGGTATTTATTTTCTACTGTTTTAGAGAAGTTGATTTCTACTTTAAAACTAAAATGTGACATTTTCATTTCAAACGATGCATTGATTTCAGTTTGAGATATTCAGTAAATAACCACAACATTGTTCATCTGTGTGTTTCCTTAATTTCCATAAAATCACAAAATATGCACTCTTTTATTAAAAAACATATCCCATCTTTAATAGTCGAGCATGTCAGTGATATATATATATTTATATGAGGTTCTATCGTCCAGCCCTACATAGGCTATGTATGCCTACGGGCCAAGCACCTTATCTTCTACATTTTGCTGACCCAAAAAAGCGGTGGCTAGTCTTGAGTTTTCCTAGCGAGGCTAACTTGGGTTCCAAAGCTCCTGAGACATTTCTTCAGTGACCTGGCTCTCATTTGTACCTAGGTACTCACTGCATTCTAACAGAACCATATTAATAAAAGTTCATTTAGACCTTTTAGCAATGTTGATAGGCTAATTTAGACTTAGTAATAGGCTATGTTAGAATCAAACAAAAATTATGAATTATTTTCTATCCATTTGTTTATAACATTGCTTTGTCTGGTTTACGAAATTTCTCATTGGCAGTCATCCCTCAAGATAATGGTCCACAGCGCCCCCTGGATGGTCTCCATCTTCAGAAAACCTTGGCCTTGCAACGAACAGGTGTGTACACTCAACGTCTTCCTTCCAGTTAGGGCTGGGCGATATTGCCAAAATCTTCTACACCCTCAGTAAAGCATAGTAAAAATGACATAAATATTGCTGTAATGCAGTTCGGCTTCTGATGTTTAACATTGACGCGATATATATAAATTAAAAAAATACAATAGACATAATTTTGATGATAGATATTGTGATATCATCCTGTCCTACTTTCAATATAAATGATTATCTGATCTTTTTTTCAAATGTGATGTAACTAATTCAATGATTCCTTCACTCATTTTATTCATTCATTCATTCATTCATTGAATCACTTTTAGCCCTGTAGTGGCTGTTTGGAGGTATGGCAACATCCTCTGCACACACTTGCCCGTATGTTCACCTGTGCGGGCTTGTCTGTGTTTCCTCTTGCGTGCGTGCATGTGTGTGTGTATCCATCTATAGAGGAAACCTGCATAGAGCTGACTCGAGCCATAGAAGCAGGTGACATGCAGTCTGCTTCTCTCTTTGCTGCCACACTTGCCCGACAAAATGTCGCACTCAAGATTCAGCCCTCGACCAAAGACTATGAAGACACTGAAATCAAGTAGGAGCATCATCATTATCAACTATGATCAATGCTTGTTGTGTTTTATATTTTAGGACATGATATAAAGTTGATTATGACACAGATTATTCAAAAGATGTGGCTAAAGGCTTGTATTTCATTGTATATAACAGCTTGACTGTAGCTGTTGAGGATTCCTCTTCGTCTTGTTGTGTCACTGTGAAAGTTTTCCCACATATGACCACCGCAGCACTGAAACAGCAGGTGAGTCTGAACAACAAATCTCTTCTTCATTTGTGCTCTAAAAGAATCCTGTCAAGTTAATTTCATATTTTTTATATACCAAGACCACAAATTACATTTTCCTTAAGAAATCACTAGCAGTCTCACTGACTTCCTCTTTCTTCATTCGTTGTTTGTTCTTTTACCACCTCAGGTGTTTCTTGAGTATGGCTTTCACCCGCGGGTGCAGCGCTGGGTGATCGGCCAGTGTCTTTGCACCGACCAGCGCTCTCTGGCCTCATATGGGGTTCGGCAGGACGGTGACACAGCCTTCTTGTACCTCCTGTCTGCCCGTCATGCTCGCTTGACCCTCCAAGTCCTCCAGCAGGACCAGGAGAGTGCTCTCCTGCTCAATCCTCCCGGTCTGTCATCTTTCACCACTCCTAACCTCACTGCTGCCTCTGCAAATGGCCCTTCATCTTTAGACCGGAGACCTTACTCCACTCTGCCTCCCAGACTCAGCAGCGGCAGCACTGGTGAGTGGAAGCCTCTGTGGGGTTGTGACAGTGTTTCCTATCGAATGATCGTGAAATGTCTAAACCTGCTGGTGTATCTATTTAAAATGTACTATAATCCTATGTATGTCATGAAATATTTTACTACTAGGTAGCCTAAAAATGTTATCGCTATAACCTGCTTTTGACCTGACCTATTAGATCAGCTGTAGCTACAGCACAAAATAAGAGCAGTGCTTTACAGTATACTGTATAAGAAAAATCAGATGGTGCGACAATGCTACGACATTGCCTTAGCACTGCAACCCCTTTGAATTGAGAACTTTGCATTTAAAAATACTTTGGTACTTTGGCTGACTCTGGGAGAAACGCAAACAACTTCCAATGTACCTGAACAACCCTTGTACATAACAATGCACAGTAATGGAAAAGCTAAAATAGACCAATTTAAACATACTAATATAAATATAATAAATTTAGTCATGTAATAAACTCTCGTTGGAAACTTTTGTAAAAATGTAATAATTTGATGTTGTTTAACCCAATGTATCATATTTCTTTTAGACCTATTTTTAATGGATAATTCAGAAATAAATAGTGCACATATTGTCACTGGTTTCTCATTCTATACTGGTTTCAGGTGGGTCAGAGAGAGGAAACATCAGTGAGATCAGAGATCTCATTAACCTAGAGATGCCACAACTCAATAAAGCACTGAGCCCCAACACAGCATCATCCCAGGTAATAGACAGCAGTTACAGTGGCTTCATTATGGTGGTGTTCAGAATGGTTGGATAGAAGTTGCATGTAGTGCTGTTTCTCACATGTTAAAGCATACTCTTCCCTGCACTACTCTGTGCCTCAGGGTTGGTCGTGTCCTTCTTGCACTTACATTAACAAACCGACTCGGCCGGGCTGTGAGATCTGCAGCACAAACCGCCCTGAGAACTACATCGTCCCAGGGGGATACCGACCTGATGCACTGGAACTCAGACGGATCCAGCAGGAGAAGGAGGCTATCAGACAGTACCAGCAGGTAGAAAAACTCACTCATACCTGTAC
The DNA here is from genome assembly GCF_030273125.1 of Centropristis striata. Taxonomy (NCBI): domain Eukaryota; kingdom Metazoa; phylum Chordata; class Actinopteri; order Perciformes; family Serranidae; genus Centropristis; species Centropristis striata. The sequence goes on from NC_081539.1 coordinate 19,799,973, forward strand.
CAGCGAGGGTAACATGCACCAACAGTCCTACATCAAACATTGCTTTTACACATATATACTTGGAGTTAAACCTTAGTTGGTGCACCATTTGATGACAATTACATAGAAGGGTTCAATAAAAAGCCTGGTTCAAATAATATTTTGTAAAAAAAAAAATAAAAAAAAGCTGCAAGGCAACACAGAGCTCAAAATTACACAAAATATAAAAGAGAAGGAAGTATGAAATAGATTCAGAGTTGATATTTGAATTCAAATTTGCCGGCCCTCTCAGGTTGACTCTCTTCTCTTCTGTCTCTGTTTTTTTAAAGGAGAAAGGGAGAAGAGAGGTGCTGAGGAGTGCTGGGGCTCAAAACAACTCACTCCTGTATAACCTGGACCAGGACTACTGAACACACACAAACACAGGCACACATACACTCCATTCACACACAGTTTGAACTTGTAGCATCATTCTGTTGCACTTATCAGGCACCTTTAGATCATCAAGAAATCATCATGCAAAGCCTACGTATGACTGTAGGTTTGGGTGCTTGAACTGAAAACATATGGTTCTGTTATTTCTGCCCTGAAGTTGAATGTTTGTTAAAGGAACACTTCACCCTTAAAATGACCAGTTGTATATCCGTTACTCACCCCATGTTACCTTGAAGTCTTGAAGAAAACTTTGCTTTTGTCTGGTGAACAGAGAATCCCAAAAAGTAAATCCTTGATGATTTAAAGTTTTACAACAGCAAAATTATATAAAACATCAATTTACAAACTCTTTCACTACCCGTGAAGTATAATCCAGAGCTCATTTATACAGTAGTAATTATCAATACTTCACAAACGCATGCATTTAAGCTAAAATCTTACTATTAACACGTCTGCCAATAGCTGTCTCACACTCGAACAGGAGCCTTGTGAGTCTTTGTTCACCGTGGAAGCATGTGAAAAAAAAAATGTGTTTTAAGAATTCACAGTAACAAGGGTTGAAGTGTTCCTTTAGAGAGCGTATTTAAGAGGCACTGATACCATCAAAGCCTGTCACAGCCTATTTCAGCCTAATAATGGTGAAATAAGTTAAACAGGTGGTGTCACAGGTGCTCCCTGACTCCAGTGTTTTGTATGTTCGTACCATCCTCTTGTACTGCAGGGAAACTGTATGAAAACAGTTTGTTACACATTTTATGGAAATCTGCCAAGTCTACTGTTGTGAAAAGTAGAACTGGACCGATACCTACCTTTAGAAGCCAATATTGACATTTGAGCTTCTTTTTTATCTTTAAAAGATGGTTTTTGTTTGTTGCGCAATAAATAACATTATTTTGGGTCCTGGGGCCTATATCTCAAAGCAAGTGCAACTCTAACTCACTCCTGGTGGGAATCACCAGATGCCAATACAACATCAATTGCCACACAAAATTATGAAATTATGCTGTACTGATTTTTCCCCCACCTCGAGTTCAGAACAAGCTAGCTATATACCAGCAGATAACCTGAGTAATGCCCAAAGATATCCTACTAACCCAAGCCAAGTACAAGTCCCTGGTAATATAAATGATCAAACTCTAGTAAAAAGGTCCTGAATAACTTACATTGACCATCAAGCTGGATAATCACGGTCGCTGTTGACTTTCACCATCAGGTGGCTTTTTAATGAACTCCTGAACAGCAAAGATTGCCACTACATTGAATGTATTAGCCTGATTCTTCATTTTGCACTGTTAATTGTGTATACTCTGTAATAGATTAAAATAAAAATGTTTATACAGGATGTGTGTGTATGTGTACATTTGGCCTACAGTACTTAGATTGTATGTATTGCTAAACTCATTGTGCCCCCATAATAAAAACTGAAGGGAAAAGGGTTTAAAGACTTTAGGTTTAACCATCCCAACTACACCATCCTTCTGCCAGGCGAGGGAAGCGGAGCGCAGGGAGAATTTTGCCCGGCTGGTGATGATGGATGGACAGGACCTGCTGCCTAACCCAGAGCCTGTGGACTGTAGGATCTGCTACGTGGACCTGCAGCCTGGACAGGGGGTCCTGCTGAGGGAGTGTCTCCACTGCTTCTGCAGGTAAGATTCAGCAGAGAAGAAAGACTGAAGATGAATCAAAACGGGTGGAAAGGTGGTGTCAGAAGAGTCAACTCAGAGAGGGGCCTCACTGCTTCTGCTGGAAGTGATTAAATATCCAGGACTTTTCTCTTGATTCAGACCTGTTTGTGTGTTTGTCCTCCCAGAGAGTGTTTATGTTCAGTCATCATGCTGAGTGAGGAGCCAGAGGTGGCCTGTCCCTACAGAGATGACACATACTCCTGTACCTGCTCCCTGCAGGAGAGGGAGATCAGAGCTGTGAGTTTCACCAACAGATACAGTATTTGCTCTCATATGTAGCATACACTACCTATATATATACACTACCTTTTATAACTGGTATGTTATTATATAAATCAATCTTACTGAACATTGTGTTTTAACTTAGCAAGAAAAGCTCATTTCAACACTGCCAGTAGCAGCCAAGGAGCCGGAGCTGCTGTTTGTTTTCAGTCCAGACTTTGACCTCTCTTCCTGTAAACAGACTTCAGTTACTATGAAACAACACTTTCCCAGCTGCGTTCAGCAGCATTTGCAGTTTCTTTACAACTCAGAATATCACTTGTTAATTGTAATGTTTTATAATAATAATAATAATAATATCTGTCCTGTTCTCCTTTACAGCTGGTGCCAGCAGAGGAGTATGAACGCTGGCTGCAAAGAGGACTGTCAGTGGCAGAGTCTCGATGTGAGGGCAGCTACCACTGTGCCACCCCAGACTGTCCAGGCTGGTGTGTGTACGAGGACACAGTCAATGTCTTCCACTGCCCTGTCTGCAGGAAGCACAACTGTCTGATTTGCAAGGTATACAATATATACACACAAAAATTACAGTATATCACATAAGGTTGAACATTAAATGTATATATGTGAGTGCACAACCATGGTACAAATGGGGGTATAGATCGTACCGTGCACTCTACAGTCAGTCAGAGTGAATTAATAAAAACAACTCCTTTAACAAAAGCAAGTGACACAGGAGTCACATGTCTTTAATTTGTCTGGTCCCCTTCATCTAACTGATGTTTAAAGACAGAAATGTTTCTATCTTTATACATCAGAGACGTTCACTCATGTTCTTTTTCTGTCCCTGTTTCTATTCTTCCTCTCTCGTCAGTCTATCCACGAGGGAATGAACTGTAAGCAATACCAGGATGATCTTGCAGCCCGCGCTATAAATGACTCTGCTGCCAGGAGGACGACACATCTACTCAAGGCGAGCTGTAATACATTAATGTTTGCAGTTTGGAGGAAAAAGACATCTTTTAAGCTGTCTATTAGGCTGCATTTAAAGCTGCTATTACATGTTGTATTAGCTTAATTTGAGTTCAATGTGCTTACAGATCAAACATAAACTCATTTTCTGTCTCACAAACAGACTCTTGTGCAGTCAGGGGAGGCAATGCACTGTCCCCAGTGTGGCATCATAGTGCAGAAGAGGGATGGATGTGATTGGCTGCGCTGCACTGTCTGTCACACTGAGATATGCTGGGTAACCAGAGGACCTCGCTGGGGGCCACAGGTAACAAATCCTTCCATTCTTCTCTCATTGCTTATTTCTTTTTTTGATTTAGGGCCCACATTTTGTTTTTGGTCTACATCTGTGGAAAGAAAATATGCTTCATAAACTGTTTGTTTGATCTCTCAAAAGAACAAATGTCTGTTTGTTGTTTCTCCAACATATTGTGAAGCTCAAATACAGCCAAAACCAGAGTGGTTAAAAAACAAGATGTCAAAGGTTTGATAACTCTGCTTCTGATCCTTTCCAAGGGTCCTGGAGACACCAGCGGAGGATGTCGCTGCAACGTCAACAACCAGAAATGCCATCCTAAATGCCAAAACTGTCACTGAAAATCTCAAGAGTGGTAAGATTATGAAAGGGAATGAGAGACGCAGCTTAAAATCTTTAATTCTCTTAAACAGAGAAAAGAGGTGAATAAAAAAGTATTTAAGCAGAAACTGCAGGACTGTTACATACAACACATCCTCCTTGTTATAACTGGAGACATTCTCAGCTTCTTCTCAGCACAGGTCTAACCACCGTTTCTCTTGGCTTTTACTGCCATCAGAATAATGTGATTTTTAATAGTCAATTTTCAGAATGAATGATCACATGTGACTGTAGTGGTGATAAGAGTGGTTATAGGTATGCATGGAGAGAGTATTAACTTTACAATGACTGCATTGCAGATGTAGAGGTGTGTTGTTTTCTGTTTTGGTAGTTGCATACCAGGATGCATAGCATTATTAAACTGAAAAGGCCTTATTCTTGTGCACAAACGCTGTAGCAGGGTGTTTAAGATGACATTTTCTGGGAAACGTGACAAAATCCTCGTTGTGTCCTTGATATGCAATTTTTCTGCATAGAGACAGATCAAACTAGTGTGTGGAGTTACATATATAGTTATTTTACCGTGTGAAAGTCTGACTGCCAAAGAGGTTTGAAATGTGTCTGATTGTTAATCCGAGTCTCATGTTGTTTAACCACCTGACTCTGAGTGGAACGAGTTTGTTTGTTCATCACTCACATGCTTCTGTGTTTGACGAGCGGTGCAGGAGACGCTGACGTACTTCTGACCAGGTGTGATGACATCATCAGTGATCAGCAGAGTGTACTGATTTACAGGCGCATGTTAATTGCAATACTTGAATACTTTGTGTGGAGGCACATGTAAACACATTTTGTCAATAAGCTCATCTTCCTGTTCAGTAACTCAAAAATGATTGGGTGCAGATGGTGATATTAATAACATGTTTTTTAATAATGTGAAAGCTTTCTTACAGTGATAATATTTTAATATTAATTCATCTATGCATGAATATGTTATTTTAATGGAAGTCAAAAACGTATCCACTTAACCAGGATAAGAGCATGTAGGCTCACAAACTGCAGTGTGTGTGACCCTCCAGACTCTGCCCTGACTACACTACTGCCCCGCACTGACAAGCCATCAACCAGTCTTCACTGTTACTGACTGTTAATATATCAGCTCTGTGTTGCTGATGTACAGTTGTGCCTTAATTATCAATAAATACACTCTAAACTCACACACTTCTTTGCTGTGTGTTTATTTGAATGACAAATACCTTTGAACCAAGATAAATACAGACATAAAGGTTTGTTTTACCCATAGAAATGTGATTACTGGCAGTGTGGAGAAGGTTTTTCCTCTCCAGGTGAGGCGGTGGCCTTGCAGTAACACACAGAAATGACTAGTTGTTCTCTGGTCTCCCTTGGCTGGTTTTCCACCTTTTAAGAGTTCAAAGAAAATGTGGTTGTCATCAGCCACGCTTTATTTGATTGACTTTGAAAGAGTGAATTTAACATTTATTTTTATGCATTTTAAAGCCAGTACAAAATAATTAAGTAGTTATAACTCTCTGAAATGAAGAAAGGAGCACCAAAGAGTTAACTCCCAGGAAACCTGAGATAAAACAAGGACAAACCCAAATGAATGCTGTTAATGAAATGCTCATGAGGTTTTAATTATATAGCCACCAGAGGGTGCTGTTTCATTGATGTGATGTACTTTTGACAGATGTATTCAAAATGTGCTGACGGTGATGCAGTCATCAAAACTGTAAGTGTTGTCGTGTGAAAGAAAAACACCAGGTTGGTAAAAAAATAAATAAAATAATAATAACAATAATAATAAAAAATTAGGGGGGGGAAAGAGAAAACGAAATTCGGGAGATATGGGTGTGTGCAAGGTCTATGCAGAGACAACAGTTGTCCAGCTATGTCCCTGAGACAGAAAGGATGAGGACTAGTAATGGTTAATTGTTAATTATAATATAAATGAGTAAATAATTTCAAAATCGAATCACATGTCAATTTCTTGACACTTGAGAAGTTCAAAGATCTCTGCAGACATTTTTTTTAGCCCCGAGTAGTCTTAGTTTGTCAAACAGATTCTGTATGGCACTTCTCATTGGATGTGTGTACATCTAATAATTACGATGAGCTAATTTTATAAACATGTCATGATGCCATGAGTCAAAGTCTAGTTATCGGAGCTTTATTATTTTAGTTATGTATGTGGTGCTCACATAGTGGATATTAACAATGAATTTAGATTTATTGAAATTGCTACAAACTAACAAATATTCCTGTTGTTTGAGTAAATAAGACATTTTGTTTCAGAGGCCCGAATGATTCCATGGTTGCTATGTTTGGTCTCCAAGTGCATCTTTTGGACATGTAGGCCTACGTCATTCCACCCCAGACGAATTTAAAAACCGGCTGAAAACTAAAAATTTTCTCTTTTCACTCGACGATTTCTCTGCAGAGGACGCTTCAAACCGCAATTTTTGCACTTGGACGCCTGATAAAGAGCTACTGTCAAAGACTACAGGACGTTTTTCATGAAAGAAGTGAGATTTTTTATTTTATTTTAATCCTTGTTGTTGTCTATGTATTTTACCATTGAGAGAACTCCCCTCCCCGACGCACTGACATAATAAACAATATTGACTATAATATTTTCAGGGTAAATTAATCAAATAGGATTGACGTTTGACTGCTGTCACCAACTTTGTATTTCTTGGTCTGTAAACTGTCAGTTTCATCTGTTGAACAAATACTAATAAAACACAATTTACACATTTGTATGTAGCCTACCTTTTGGCGATCTATGCCGTCAGTGACAAGCGTCGGGGATAGTATCTTTATTATTTAAATATGATAATCACATATTTCACTCTGTAAATGTAAGTGGGTTAACGGTGTGTCAACAATATAGCATCCAGTCTCTCAGCAGGATAAAATGGGATTATAAATATAATAATGTACATTTAACTGTATTTATGTTATTTCGTAAATCCAAATATCTTGAGACAAAAGTTGGTAGGACTTTAACCACTAGGCATTATTATCTTATCTTAGGCTGTCTCATTCTTCCTGAGTTACTTAATTTCCCCTCAGGGATAAATAAAGTAATTTTGATTTGATTAAAATTATCATAGATCATAGAAGTATTAGAAGCGGACTGTTGAACAGATAGGCCTACTAATAAAACACAATTTAGTACACATTTGTATTTAATTTTTGGCTATGCCGTGAGTGACAAGCGTCGGAAATAGTATTCAATATTTATTATTTGAATATGATAATAATTCACATAGTTCACTATGTAAATGTTAATAGGCTATGCCTACTTAATGTAAACTGTAGCCTAATATAGCGTCCAGTCTCTCAGCAGGATAAAATGGGATTATAAATGATATAATGTACGTTAATAACTAGGCTATATTTATGTCATTTCGTAAATCCAGTTATCTTGAGACAAAAGTTGGTAGGACTTTTGCCACTGTATAGGCCTAATCATTATTAGTTTATCTTAAAATGATCATAGATCTCAAGTATTAGAAATGGATGATTTAATGAGGAGTAGCCTATTTTAATATCTCAACGTTTTCTAAAACAAAAAGACCTTCAAAATATTCAGTTTCATGTCATCGTGCCACGAGCGTCAGAGAGCAGTGAAATAACTGCAAAAAGAGTTTTTTGAAGAAAAAGCGGCGATAAAGTGGCGACTTTTGTCAGACAGTAAGAGAAATAAACATGTTGTTGAATAAAGTCTTCCCGAAAATTGCTCTCTGTAATAGGCCTAAGTTACTATTTTGCATATATTTGTTTGTTGATCAGGTTATTTAACACAAATCGTCATTCAAATTACAATTAAAACTAGAATACGTAAATTTCACCGGAGATTTATGTATATTCCAAATTTAAGAAGTTTTTGAATATGATAAAGCCCCCAAAAAGGCAATTCATTTGGGAGATTATTATTATTATTATTACTAATAATAATAATAATAATAATAATAATAATAAACGAACCAATTACAATAGGGTCCTCGCACCGTTTGTGCTCAGTCCCTAATTTTATGTCATCTTCCCTGAACACACCGGTGAAAAATAGAGGTTTGTTTCGAAAATACACATGTAGGCTGTAATAAATGTTCCAGATGTCCCCTAAATTATAAACGGGATTAGAAATAAATTGATGTACATGAATAACCCAAGTCATTTCACAGTTTCCTGAATCCAGCTGAAAAAGTTTGTATGCAGGGCCAATGATACATGGCTCTCACTCCAGGTTACGAGGACATGACAGGTCATGAAGCTCATACAGCCTAATCCTTCATATGTTCTTTTATCATGAATTTAAAAATATATTCTGGATATCAGTCGAGGTCAGGTGCTGTTTTAATATGTTTTCACAATTAGATTCTGACTGAATTTTGTGAGTTTAGCATCAACATTAAGAAATGTGAGATACTTTATTCAGTAATGTATTGAATGCATGATATTTCATTTTAATGGAGTAAAAATTAGTCAAAAGAGTTTAACTCAATATGTGATGTGAAGTCATGTTGTTGAGCAGTGGTCTGAAGCTTGTATTTGTTTTGATCTTCAGATGGACCAACAACGTACCCCACCTGGCCCCAGCTCTGCCTGTGACCCTGGTACCAGTTCACTGAGGAGCACAGTAAGTAGCTCAAAAACGCACCTTATTACTCTATGTGATGACCCTTCCAGGAAGTGTTCTGAGAGTTGTTTTGGTTTTTACCTTCAGGTGGTCCGTGCCTACACCTGGGAAAGCATCCTCATCCCCAACCCTGAGCGGCCTGACTTTCCACGTCACATCCTGCGGAGGATTCCAGTCCCAACCTCCAAGAGAGGCCCCCTACCTGGCTCCTCCACTCAGGCTCCCCCCAGAACTCTCTCTGACTCTTCTTCTAACTCCTCCTCTAGCTCTTCTTCTTGCTTTCCCTCTAGCTCTTCTTCTCGCTCATACTCAAGCTCTTCTTCTCTCTCCTCCTCTAGCTCTTTTTCTCTCTCCTCCTCTAGCTCTTCTTCTAACTCCCCCTCTTGCTCTGCTTCCAGGCCTCCCCCTGACACCCCCGCCCCAGCCACAGAGGAATGGACCTTGGTGCCATCAGCTCATCCAACAAAGATCATCCTGAGGAGGCGTTTGGCATCAACAGTAAGAAATGTTACAGTAACTATATTCTGTAAATTAAACCTTATCAGTGCTGACTGTGTGCTCATGGGCTTTTAACTGCAAACACCCATATACTTTTGCTTTAGTATTTAATGCATGATATATAATTTTAATAAAGTTAAAAAAGTGGAACTCATATGTGATGTGAAGTCATTTTGTTGAGCTGTGGTCTGAAGCTTGTATTTGTTTTTATCTTCAGGTGGACCAACAGCGTACCCCACCTGGCTCCTCCACTCAGGCTCCCCCCACAACTCTCTCTGGCTCTTCTTCCAGCTCCTCCTCTAGCTCTTCTTCTCGCTCCTCCTCTAGCTCTTCTTCTAGCTCCTCCTCTAGCTCTTCTTCTAACTCCTCCTCTAGCTCTTCTTCTAACTCCCCCTCTTGCTCTGCTTCCAGGCCTCCCCCTGACACCCCCGCCCCAGCCACAGAGGAATGGACCTTGGTGCCATCAGCTCATCCAACAAAGATCATCCTGAGGAGGCGTTTGGCATCAACAGTAAGAAATGTTACAGTAACTATATTCTGTAAATTAAACCTTATCAGTGCTGACTGTGTGCTCATGGGCTTTTAACTGCAAACACATGTATACTTCTGCTTAAGTATTAAATGCATGATATATCATTTTAATAAAGTTAAAATTAGTTTAAAAAGTGTAACTCAATATGTGATGTGAAGTCATTTTGTTGAGCAGTGGTCTGAAGCTTGTATTTGTTTTTATCTTCAGGTGGACCAACAGCGTACCCCACCTGGCTCCTCCACTCAGGCTCCCCCCACAACTCTCTCTGGCTCTTCTTCCAGCTCCTCCTCTAGCTCTTCTTCTAACTCCCCCTCTTGCTCTGCTTTCAGGCCTCCCCCTGACAGCCCCCCCCCAGCCCCCGCCCTGGTGCCATCAGCTCATCCAACAGGGATCGACCTGAGGAGGCCCCAGAGGGTGAGTCACCAACCTCCGCTACCCAGTGAGTCTAAAGTTTCTCTCCCTAGCAGGCCTAAGCCCCCCAGTCAGCCTCGGTCGGTACGTCCCGCACCTCAGCTAAGGTGGGTAAAATCTTTATTGTCTCTGAGAAAGCAGTCTAGCAGCAGGTGGGGCAAGAGAGCAGCTGGACCTGCAGGTAAGTCAGCAGGTGAGTCAGCAGCTAAACGTTTTCGTCCTTCAACTTGATTTTGAACTTAGTTTTTTTCTCATTTAACTGAGCTAAGCTGAGTTTAATTTATTTGAATTATTTGAATGGACTTGTTTTATCAATCAAATGTATTTGAATTGTCTTGATTTGCACTGAACAGAGTTTCTTTGAATCCATTGAACTGAATTTTCTTGAAGTACTCTGGACAGAATTTATTTGAATTACTAGACTTGTCTTGATTTGCACTGAACAGAGTTTCTTTGAATTAATTGAACTGAATTTTCTTGAAGTACTCTGAACAGAATTTATTTGAATTACTAGACTTGTCTTGATTTGCACTGAACAGAGTTTCTTTGAATTCATTGTTTGATTTATTTGAATTTACTTGAGATACTCTGGACAGAATTTATTTGAATTAACTGACTTGTCTTGATTTGCACTGAACAGAGTTTTTTTTAATTCATTGACTTATTGATTTGAATTTACTTGTGATTTTTGAATTGACTGTAACTGAATGAGAGCCGTGTCCTTGTTGCTGCTCCATGACTCAGTCAGGGTGTCTGCACAGAAGGAGAGTGATCTGGGGGGGATAGCGTGAACCTCCAACGTGTTTCGCCCTCCCAGTGAAGCTCCTCTGTGCAGAATAATAATAGGATGGCCACACCATGTCAAGGGGGTTCATATGTCTGTCGCCGCCCACCTTAGACCACAAAAAGTCTGTAGTAACAAGGACCTCAGTGTACAGGTCCTTAGTTTGTTTGTTTTTAAGAGTTTTAAGATTTGCACTGAACAGAGTTTCTTTGAATTCATTGTTTGATTTATTTGAATTTACTTGAGATACTCTGGACAGAATTTATTTGAATTAACTGACTTGTCTTGATTTGCACTGAACAGAGTTTCTTTGAATTAATTGAACTGAATTTTCTTGAAGTACTCTGAACAGAATTTATTTGAATTAACTGACTTGTCTTGATTTGCACTGAACAGAGTTTCTTTGAGTTTGAATTTACTTGTGATTTTTGAATTGACTGTAACTGAATGGGAGCCGTGTTCTTGTTGCTGCTCCATGACTCAGTCAGGGTGTCTGCACAGAAGGAGAGTGATCTGGGGGGGATAGCGTGAACCTCCAACGTGTTTCGCCCTCCCAGTGAAGCTCCTCTGTGCAGAATAGTAATAGGATGGCCACACCATGTCAAGGGGGTTCATATGTCTGTCGCCGCCCACCTTAGACCACAAAAAGTCTGTAGTAACAAGGACCTCAGTGTACAGGTCCTCAGTTTGTTTGTTTTTAAGAGAAGCGAGGAGAGGAGAGGAGAGGAGAGGAGAGGAGAGGAGGAGCAGGAGGAGGAGGAGGAGGAGGAGGAGAGGAGAGGAGGAGGAGCAAGAGGAGGAGCAGGAGGAAGAGGAGGAGGAGAGGAGAGGAGGAGGAGCAAGAGGAGGAGCAGGAGCAGGAGGAGGAGAGGAGAGGAGAGGAGAGGAGAGGAGAGGAGAGGAGAGGAGAGGAGAGGAGAGGAGAGGAGAGGAGAGGAGAGGAGAGGAGGAGGAGCAGGTGGAGGAGGAGGAGGAGAAGAGAGGGGAGGAAGGAGGAGGAAGAGGAGGAGGACGGAGGGCAACCGCAAGTGTCCCCTTCAAAAAGGTAAATTTCAATTCTAATTCTAATGATCTAATATCATCACCAGATTTCATCAAGTTTAGTTCATCTGATCATAATTTATTTTAAGTTTTTAACCACTAAAACCTGTTGTCTTACCTTTTCCAGAGAGGAGGAGATGGTCTGCATTTGTTTTTTTAGGAGAAGCAACGAGACGACATGAGGACACGACAGGAAAGGAGATGAGGGGAGAGGCGAGAAGAGGAGGTGGGAGGGCACAACTAAGTGTGAACTCTCTCATTTAAAAGGTATATATAATTTGCTTATATTTTATTTCATAATTCATCTGTTCACCTTTATTCTCTTTAGATTTTAACTGTTATTTTCTGTTGTCTGCATTAGGAGAGGAGAGGAGGCTGGCTAACTGGTCATTGTTAGATTTGATTGATTTTCAAAATATTAACTGCTATTCTCTTTTGTTTACTTTTATGAAATGAATGCAGACGAGAGGAAAGGAGGCGAGGAGAGGGGAGGAGGTGGGAGGGTAAGAGCATGTGTCCACTCTCCTATAAAAAGGGAAATATAACTTTATCTAATGTCATCAACGCATTCCAGTTCATCTGATCACATTTTATTTTTCCTTTTTACAGAGAAGAGGGGATTGTCTACATTTGTTTTTTAGGAGAACCGACAACAGGACAGGATATGAGATGAGACAACAGGAGCCGAAGGGAGGGGAGAGGAGGTTGGAGGGCAAAACTAAGTGTGAACCTTCTCATTTAACAGGTAAATATCAATTTCTCTAATGTTATCAGAATATGGATAACTAATTCAGATTTGAACTTTTATTTACTGTTGTCTGTATTTGTGTTTTTAAAGAGACGAGAAGAGATCACAAGGAGGAGGTGAGAGGAGAGGATAGGAGAGGAGGTGGGAGGGCAACAGCAGTGTTGTTTTTGATCTACCTGCCATGGTAAAGGGACCACATACCTCTCCAATCACTCAAGATGATCAAATAGTTTAAAGATTTTAAATAAAATTTCAAAACAAGAGCAAATGTCTGTTTGTTTTTTAAGGTTTATGTTTTGTCTCATGGTTTTATTTTTTAATTGATCATGTATGGTTAACAAATCCAAAGTTTGTGTTCATATTGTTATAAAAAATGTGTTTTGTAGAGAGCACAAATTTTAAACAATGCTCAAGTGGGATGTGCCATTTCTGTGCCACCCATTTCCGAATGCTTTAATGACAATCTCTCTGTATTACCTGTAAATTGTCAGCAGCTGTCAGTGTCGCTGTGTGGACGTTTAGACAGCATGCATGCAGAGGCATAAATAGATAATCCTGTGAAATAAACCATGAAAGAAACAAATGAGATGTTATACACTAACAAAAATAATCATGGACTACTTTAATTCATGCATAGAGGTCACTACAGTGTACAGCTGTTAAAAAGTGCTTTTTCTCTATATATGCCTGCAATTTTGGGCACTGCTGCATATAGTCCACACTAGTGGAAGCTATTGCATCATCCCATACAAAAAATCCCATTGGCTGGTCATTGCAATGGGAAAAAGTAGTCAGTGAAACCAAGATAGCCGACAGGCAGGGAGAAAGACCAAACACCTCAGCTATTTCGGTGTCTAGCTTCTATAAAAAGATACCACTGCAGGTAAAAAAATATATAAGTACATCAAGTAATATCTAAGGTGACATATTATGTAAAGATTTTCCAAGTTTTGATTTTATATTTGGAGGAAATACGGATTAATCATCTGTCCATTCAATTGTACATCATGCATCACTAGCTATGTTTCAACTTCAATGCAATGTCAATTACTACCAATGTTGTTCTTGAAAATAGTTCATATCCTATAATGTTTTGGCTGTAGATCAACTTCTTTATGTTTTTATAATTATAATAATTATATAATTAAATTTGAGATTTTTTTATATATCCTTGTATTTTGTAGAGCTCAAAAGTAGTAGTAGAGCTCGTGCTCTCATCAATGCAGGATCCATGAAGATACACACCAGTGGCCGACCCAGTGCCACTCCACCACTGGCAAAACTGAGAGCAGTGTCTGAGGCCCCCCCTTAGATCTGGTTTGCCCCCAGAAACCACTGGCCCCAGCTCAAGGAAGCAAAAAATGCCAGCAGATGCCTAGATGCTGCATGCACACAAAGAACCAAGTACATCTGCGTGCAGTGTCTTGCAGCTTCGTGCCCCGGATGCTTTGGCAACTATCATAGAAAATAGTCTCTCAAAAATGAGCAACAAGCATGATTTGACAGGAAATATGATACATGCTATAAGACACTATGAGAGAATATCCTCAGTTCAGAGACTTAACAAGAATACAGTATGACATCCCTAAAGATAAATAAAAACGCAGAGTGAAAAAATAAGTTTTATCTTTATGTTAACTTTTATATTTATAAATAGAGCTCAAATAGAGAGGCCTACAGAGTAGTGGAGGAACCACCATTCCAACAGAATACCATATTACAACTGTATAACTAGATTACAGCTATACCTATATAACTACTATGTTATTACATTGATGTGTTTTTACAGTACAAAACGCATGAAGTACACTTGAGTGGACAAATAAGTTTTACATCCCTAATGATGTATAAATAAGTATAAATATATATTGAGTTTATCATAATTCATGCATGAGAGGGTTAATTTATTTTAGGGACCTTTATTTCCTATCTCAATCCTACCGCCCCCCTTAATTTGATAGCCATATTTATTAAGTTCATAGTCATAGTTCATAATTATTTATATGTATCTAATATTAACAGCATCCCTTCTGGTGTTTGTTCAGCAGACAATTTAAATTAAGTTTTGATATATCTGTTTCAGGTATTTCAAGCTGCTTAAATGTTGGTAATAGTATAGTAAAAAACAAAACAAAAAAAAAACACAGTCTCTCTTCATCACGGTCTGTGTGATTCAGATCCGTTAGGGGTCTTCGTATGATGAGGGAAAGCCCCTCTGGTAAAAATAATAAATAAATAAAAACTGTGCGGGTCTCGGCATAAACACCGGCTCCTCGCAGGGGGGCGGGGTTTAAATCCCAGGCTTCAGCACATAGCCACGATTTCTTCAGTGTGCTTCCTGTCGGCAGAGAGGTGAGGGGGGAAGAAACTGACAGTTAACGGATTATCAAAGATTAACACTCTGCCAGTGCAGCAGCAGCGGCGGACAGGTGAGTAAACATGTCGGCCACCGTCAGATCCGTGAAATCTTCAGCTTCGTTGCTTTGAATCCGACATGTTCATGCTCCGCTTGTACACAGACTGTGAATGTGCTGTAGCCACAGCATGTATTTCTGCTGCTGACCCTCCGAGTGTTTAGTTTAGTGCTCGATTACATAGAGTCAGTGCAGCTTGCTCATGTATCCGCTGCTTATTGTCTGTGGAAGAGCCTGGAAAAGAAAATAGAATAAATTATTCGATTCCTGCAGAATCCGGTGGCCTGATTTTGTTCTTGGCCGTCTGGTTCATTTAAATTCCTAAAGGGTTCCTCTGGGATTTGCATGTTTTTCTATGCTGCAATATCCCTGAGAATTGCATGTGCATTAGTTGAGTTTTTAAAGGAAATAGGCCTTTGTCGACTTAATAGCATTTTTGAACAAAAAAAAATGTGTTGTATATCATTGGCTGCTTTTATGTATTATTATATTCTTCATCCGTGCATATTTGATAGTTCTATCTATCTATCTATCTATCTATCTATCTATCTATCTATCTATCTATCTATCTATAACATAATGCAGAAAACGTCTATGAATGATCAGCCCCACAGTGGGTGACAGTGAGTGAGACAAGTGAACTGTGTTGATGAGTGAAGAATGTGCCTGCAGCCTTGGTGAGAGAAAAAGACAGAAAGAGGAGGAGTGGCTTGCATTCCTTTAATGGTTTATTAGAAAAGTAGTATTAGTGTATTGATTTTGTGATGAACAGGTATGTAAGCTGTTCCCTGATCAGTATAGTGTTACAGAGTGGATGGAGTTAATCTGCTCTCTCTCTCTGTCTGCAGGTAGTCATAGACTCTTATCTCTCTTCACTATGGCTGAGACTCTGGGGAAATTCGACTTTGCCATCGACCGGGGGGGCACCTTCACCGATGTGTTTGCCCGGCTGCCTGATGGTCGAGAGAGAGTCCTGAAACTGCTGTCCCGGGACCCCCAGAACTACAAAGATGCTCCCACTGAGGGAATCCGCAGAGTCCTGGAGGAGGTAAACATGACCGGATGGATGTGTTAATGCATAATTAACTGGAATATTGGCAAGTCATTTATAGTTTATATTCCATTTATTCAAAAATGTTTGATTTTTCAAGATAGCTGTTTTGACTTGGATATCCCAAATCCTAAACTTTTTAATTTTGGTCACAGTTTTAACATGGGTCTGACTCCAGTCACACGACTTGCGTTTAAACTTCTTCTGATCCCATTTATACAAATGAAGTTGTTATCATTGCCAAAACAAAAACAACTAGCAAATAGAAATATGTGCAACTTTGTGAGTATAAAGTAGACTTCATACAGACTTCTTTAAAGCAGACTAAATATACCTAGTTTAAAAAAAACAAAGACGGCATTAAAACCTGTGTTGTATGTGCTGCCGGCATGAAATGTGGTCCTGACTATATACAGTCATGTGTATGTAGAATGAATCTGTTGCAATGATCCATGCAGCTTCTGTAGGTCATTAGAGTAAAACTGGAGACTCTTTGTGTATTGTTCGCTCATTAAATCACCAGTAAAGCAAAAGCAATGTGTGGCTTAAATCTGCAAAGCCAAATAATGGTCAGTTTTATTATTGTTATACTTAAGATTATTAATGAGCAGACATCATGAGAGTAGATACAAAAAAGACAGCATGTAAAGTCATATGATTTATTATCATGTTCACCACATCTGTATGAACAGTGCATGATGCATATATACATGTTTGTGTGTATTTATTGACAGGAAACCGGGCGGGTATTTCCTCGTGAACAGCCTGTAGACACCTCTCTGATTGGCTGGATCAGAATGGGCACGACAGTGGCAACCAATGCGCTGCTGGAGAGAGAGGGAGAAAGGACTGCGCTGCTGGTCACACGGGGCTTCAAGGACTTGTTGCACATTGGCACACAGGCCAGGCCAAAGCTGTTTGATTTGGTTTGTAATGCTTCTTTTTATTAACACATTAATGTGGACATATTAAATATTTCTAGGTTTATCCTACATGTTTACTGTCAAAAAACACACATCTGAAATGCTCCGTTTGAGCTATTGTCTCTTTAAGAGCCCCCTTCCCAAAACAGCCCAGTCTGCTCTGATTGGTCAGTTTTTCCCACACCTGCACTCTCAGGGCCTCTGCACCATCATCACCATTTTCTACTACTACTACTTTCTTAACTGTACACATGTTCATATACAGAGGTACAAACAGATACATAGATACTTACAAAAACAAAAAGGAAGACAAAGCCTTGAAAAACAAAAATAACAGAATACATATGCATGTTACAATGCCAGAGTTTGAGGCCTTAATAATTTTTTTTGTTTTTAGCATTAAATAAGATGGTGTTATTTATATATATATATATATATATATATATAAACAAAATGTAAAGCCATACAGACGCAGCCAGCTTGTGAATAAGCCACAGATGGCCACAATGCCTTTTTGACTATTCAGTACTGTACGTGGTGTTCATGAGTATCAAGGTATCAAGTCTCGTGTCTAGTGTTGCTGCAGCACAATGTTTAGATATTTTGTGTTCCAGAAACAGGGGACAAGTCTTGGAGCCTGGAGTTTGCCCCCAGACCAGTTGTACCATTATTGGTTTAAATGGTCACTTATCTGTGAAACTGTTAGATACCCAACCGCCTGGATGTTCCTCCTGTTAGCACACCAACTTCCAATTCACATGCCTCGCACATGTGTGTGTGTTTGTGTGTGTTTATACAGGAGGTGGCAGTGCCTGAAGTGCTGTATGAAGAGGTCATAGAGGTGGATGAACGAGTAGTTCTCAGGCAAGATGGCTGCCAGCTGCCCAGAAAAAATCCCAAACGAATTGTCACAGGTGTGAAACTACTTTGTTCTATTTTTTATAAAAGTCATAAAGCTTCATTTTTAATACAAAATGAGTCACGTGTCCAGTACTTTGGGGTACTATTCAATACTTTCTAAACCTAAAGCATTTACATCATTAGCCTTAGCTGTACTTTGTGTTTAGTGCTAAATAGCCAATGTTAGCATGATATCACTATAAACTTTTTTTAATTTAAAAAAATGTACAAACATAAAAGCTATCATGACAATTATACAGTTTTCATCTTCTGTACTTGATGAAACATAAGACATTAATTCAGACATGCTAGCACGCTAAACTAAGCTGGTAAACATGGTAAACATTGTACCTGCCAAACATTAGCATGTTAGCATCATCATTGTACATTGCAAGTATGCTAACATTATGCTATAAAGCACCACTGCAGCCTCACAGAGCATGTAGGGGTCTTATATATATATATATATATATATATATATATATATTACACATTAAAGACAGTTTTATAGAATTTAAATAAATATAAAACATTTTTAGAATCAGTAATTTAACTTTCCTCAGCAACTTTAAAAAGTTGTAGTGAACAAACAAGACTATGCGTCAACACAGACAAGCTATTGCAGCTCTGAGGCTGTAATTCTTGCTCATGCATGCATTATTTATTATTTTGTTTAAATTACTGTGTAAATTGCATGCACAGATACCAAAACTATTTATTAAATTCAAGAGTAAATTTCCATTTTCTTTGGTGTGCTGAGGATTAAACTTTTCAATGATTTTCCTACTCTTATACTACTTTTACTTGCAAATCCCAAGTCTAGTTTTAATCAGCTTTTGATTCTGCTTCTGTTCTTAACACTTACGCAACTTAACACTAACTAACTAAATGCTTAATTTTTGGGTTTTAAATGTAGGAATGTAAGGCCCTGGCACTCACACACAGATTATCAGGATTATTGCAAATTATGTAAAAATAAATTCAGGCAGCGTGTGTGTGTGTGTGTGTGTGTGTGTTGGTGTCCGTCAGGCAGTACAGGAGATTCTCTGGAGGTGTGGAAGGAGCTGGATCTGGAGCGAGTGGAGGAAGACCTTCAGGGAGTTCTGTCTCGTGGGATCACCAGCCTTGCAATTCTACTGCTGCACTCATACACGTTAGTAGTACAGCTTGTTTCTGTATCTTTAAGCATAGAGGCATATTTACTCGAGATACTAATCTGATACCTTGTTTCTCTCCGTCCTGTGCAATCTCTCAAAGCCAATTTTTTTTATACTTTTAACTACTTACTATGTTTTTTCCCTTTGTCACTGTATACTCACTTATGCAACTTTTTCTCTTTGCCTCCCCGTCTCTGTGGGAGTAGTGGTATGTACACTGTACATGTCAGAGGTGTCTGGTGTCCTATAGGCTGTGTCTATTGTATGTGTAGGCCATGTGACTAACTGGGTAAAAGTTCATGTGATTCTTCCTATTTCTTCTCACTTAATGTCTATACTGTTCCTTTGTATTCCTGGAAACCCATTCACGTTTTCTCTGTTGTTACCTCTTATTCACTTGAGTTGAAAAGGCACTTTCAGGACACCAGCACTTGACCGACATTTTTGCTTCCTTTCACATGTCACAGATAAGGCTTTTAAGCGATAACAGAGACTTAATAGACTGTAAAGTAGCAGTCAAATTGCCTGATGTTTGACCACCACATTCCTCCCCTCTCTCTTTCAGATGGTCCGACCATGAGAGAGCAGTAGGCGCCCTGGCTCGCCGTCTTGGCTTCACCCAGGTGTCTCTGTCCAGCGAGGTCATGCCCATGGTGCGGGCGGTACCTCGGGGCTACACCGTGTGCGCCGACGCCTACCTTACACCCAAAATACATCAGTATTTAAAGGGCTTCACCTCTGGGTTCAACAACAGCCTGAAGGTTTGTTTGTGTCTGTATTTGTTTATGTGTTGACACAAAATACCACATTGTCTTTAGTAAAGTGTTCAGTGTAGCTTGGGTATACCCATACTGCCTTGCATGCTCGAATTTCATTTCGAATCTCCATCCAGTCTGGCAACCAGAGAGGTTTCTTAGCCCTGTTTTAGGGATCCAATCACAGAGCGGAATCCAATCACAGTACTACTCGGCACTTGGAAGCTTGTAGTTTTCTTACGGATCCAACATGGCTGCTGCAGACGCGAAACTCTCTTTAGCTGTAGATGGTATTTTAAATAGTTTAGAGCGAAAGTTGAAAGGCGAAAGGTCTCTCGGCGGCTCCGCTGTCCCCCGGCTCGTAGCGAGATCACCGGCGTTACGGTAGCGGGGCTATTAGCGCCGCGGCTAATAGCCCCGCTACCGTAACGCCGGTGATCTTGCTACGAGCCGGGGGACAGCGGAGCCGCCCAGAGACCCGCAGCAGCTTATTTATTGCCCATAAAATCAGTGGATGTGTGTGGCTGAATGACATGAGGGGGAATAAAGCGTGAAAATAAATAATCTTGCAGAAAGCGAGAACTGGAGAAGCAAAGCAGCAAGCAACACTCTCTCACAGACACACACACAACAAACATCCATTTCTGTTGCTCTACTACGTCATCTGGTATAACTGATACGATTGGCTAAGAGCTACCTACAGACGCTTTTGATAGACATTCTAAGCGCCCAATAAACGGCTCCGGAGGATCGTAAACCACACCTCCTCTACAGAGAATTGAATGGCTGGTTGCCAGACTAGATCTCATTTGAGATTAGTCTGGTGTTAGCCAGGCTATGTTCAGTGTACCATAGAGATATAAATCAGGTCACCTAAACCTTCAAGATCACAGACAGGTTTTTCTAAATTTTACAGTAGCTGAGTGTCAGTTCATAACTTTAAAATGAACTCCGCCTTCTCTTATTTCCTTGTGCCCTCAGGATGTGGACGTCCTGTTCATGCAGTCAGATGGCGGTCTGACTCCTATGGACCAGTTTTGTGGTTCACGGGCTGTTCTGTCTGGCCCAGCGGGGGGTGTGGTGGGATATGCCATCACTTCATACAGCCAGATGGAGAAAAAACCTGTGATTGGCTTTGACATGGGTGGTGAGTAAAGGGAATGCTGGCAAACGAGGATAATTTTGAACAATAACTGAGTTCACAGACTCTGCAAGGAACTTCTCGCTGTTTTGTAGTCTGTTTAAATTGTCTCAAACTGTATTAAATGCTATTAAGTACATAGATTAATTGCAGATTTTTAAAAAAGGGGCACATTTTTCTTTCTGTGTTTGTGCCTCAGCTTTAATGCTTATTGTCTTTTCTTTAACTCCAGGAACATCCACTGATGTCAGTCGGTACGCTGGCCAGTATGAACATGTGTTTGAAGCTACCACAGCTGGAGTAACTCTGCAAGCACCTCAGCTGGACATCAACACTGTGGCTGCAGGCGGAGGATCACGACTCTTCTTCAGGTCTGTTAGTCGGACACCAGTCTGATCCTTCTTCTGGAATATATTTGGGTATATGACTTTGACTTAGTTTACTTAAGATCTTTGGAATTATTGCTACATATGTGGGGGGAAAGTTGTATAAAGCCTTTATGGCTCCAAAGGAGGTATGCAAAGTCTGATAAATTAACTCAAATTATGTCCCTTGAGTCAACAAAGAAAACTGGCAGGTTCGAAGTTGGAAAGAAGTGAGTTTGCGAGATATCTGTTGCTCCTCATCTCTGCAGCTACATTAGCCACTTAAAGCATAACACAGCAGAATCTCTGACCCAACTGTTGGCAGTTGAGTTGCACTGTGGGTAATGTAGGACCAGGTTGTGACAAAAAAAGAAAAACATGACATCTCTAGTTCTCCTGCATCTATTTTGTTCCTTTTTTTAAAAGCGTTTGTTGTGAGTATGATGTTATAGGATTGCAGTGCTAAATTGGTGGAATGCCCTTTTGAGAAATGTCATAAAGATTTGTCAATACCCAACTCTCCAGAAATCCATGTTCGCTGACATGATCCCACCTGGTTATTTGAAGTTCACATTTGCTGGATGAGCAAATGAGCAGTTAAAAAATACCGAAAGAGTAGACATGGAGCATGATCACAAATGGATGTACAGTGATAAAAAAAAAGTTAATTGGAATGATAAATTATTAAACTTAATTACTTAAAGTTTGCTAAATGTTTTCTCTTTACTTATCTTGTACTTGAGAATAACTGTCTATTGAGTTGATCACTTTTGAAGTGGTCAAGGCTTCTTTTTTCAGGATTTGACAGTCTTACCGATTCACACAAGTCTGGCTGCTAACTTTAACATTTGTTATAATTTTTACTACTACTCTTCTGCATCCAGTTGTTTGGTTTAACTTTTATTTCAAATGTATCAAGACTTTCTAATGTGTCAACTGTGTTTTTCCTCCTGTTTTACTGTTGGGTGACCTCTCTCTCTTTTCTTTACTTCCCTCTCAGATCAGGGATGTTTGTGGTTGGACCAGAGTCTGCAGGTGCTCATCCAGGACCGACCTGTTACAGAAAAGGTAACAAACTGTTTGTGTTTCCTTCACCATCCCTTTTATTTCTATTTAACTCTCTCCAATTTCTCTCAGTGCTTTATTTTGATTTCTTCTTTCCATAGCCTGGTGGATATTAAGCTATACATTTCTAATTCACTTTCCCTACATTTCATGGTCTCGCCCACTCTATAAATCAGTAGATCTGGCTCCATGCTGTCAGACAAAAATCCACATGCAGATCTGGGGTTTCTGTGTTCCATGTTCTGTTCCCTTCCCCCTTTTCTGGATTTATAATCTGGTTTAGCTACATGAACATTAGAAATTGGCAAAAGTCCAACTGTCAGATGATATAACAGAAGCTTGACTCATCGTTCTCAGTTTGAACTGCGATGTATGCTAACAAAATGAAACATGAGTCTGACTTCATGGCTGATCTTCCCTGTAGGAGAGTTTCATACAGCATAGTCTCCCGTTGCGTTCATGTTTGAATGTTGAAATAACAGACTGAAACACCTGGCTCCCACACAAAAGCACTGAAAACATTTGTACTTAAAGTATGAGTATGGGAAAAAATAATATGAATCCCTTGTTGAATTTTCCTAGGCGGCCCTCTGACAGTTACTGACGCAAACTTAGCCCTGGGTCGACTCCTCCCTTCCTTCTTCCCAAAGATCTTTGGGCCGGGGGAGAATGAACCACTGTCACTGGAAGAAACCATGAAGCATTTCCATCGCCTGAGCCAGGAGATCAACCTGTTCCTGTCTTCTAACCAGTCACAGGCACTAATATTTACTGAAATATTACCCTTGTGCATCGCTTAAAAGAAACAAAAATGTTCATGTGAAAATTCTATAAATATTATAATGCTATAAAATACAATATATTGATATTGTTTCCCACTTTCACAGAGTAAAATTTTGTGTGCAATTCAAAACTACGGAATATTTATTATCAGAATATTAACCCCATAAATGCCAGTTTGTTTACGCATTGTCACTGTGATTATTGGAAAAAAACATTTTTTAATGTATGCCATATGCATTTACACAGCTAAAATATAATAATTGCAAAATAAAACATTTTAAAAGCCAAAATGGTCTCTAAGGATGCATTAGGGTTACTAGAGTGTCAAATCTTAATGAATATAATGATTTTATAACACTGATTAATGTTAAAACTAAAATATGTTTTATATTTATATTCACAGGTTAATGCAAACGGGGCCAACCACTCACACAACAGCACGACAGAGATGAGCGTGGAGGAAGTTGCGATGGGATTCATTCGCGTTGCAAATGAGGCCATGTGCCGGCCAATCAGAGCTCTCACTCAGGTATTTTGGGATTTAAAGTCTTAACTCCAGCTTGGTATAAATAGTCATGCTAAATGCAATGGTGGAAAAAGTATTCAGATCCCTTACTTAAGTAAAAGTACTAATACCACACTACAAGTTAAAGTCCTGCATTCAAAACTTACTTGAGTAAAAGTAAAAAAAAATGTAGTCAAAGTCTCAAAAGTATTTGTTATGCAGAATGAACCCACTCATATTGTTTTATATATTCTAAATATATTATTTGATTATTAGTATTTATGTACTTATGTAAGCAGCATTTTAATTTTGTAAAGATGGGGCTCATTTTAACTACTTTACATACTGGTATGGGGTTTAACTTTTTTAAAAATATCTAATCACTTAAAATGTGTTGTGTTTTTTATGTTACATCTCGACCACAAAAGTAACTACAGCTGGCAGCTAAATGCAGAGCGTCAAAATTGTACTTAAGTACAGTACTTGAGTAAATGTACTTAGTTACATTCCACCCCTGGCTGAATGTTTTTTTTTCTTTCTCTCTCACCCTGTGGCTCTCCCCCACCTCCCATGCCTCTCACAGGCTAAGGGCCATGATACATCTCAGCATGTGTTGGCTTGTTTCGGGGGTGCAGGTGGCCAACATGCCTGTGCTATCGCCCGAGCCCTGGGGATGAAGACTGTCTTCATACACAAGTAAGAGTGATACTGTAGGTTGTGTTACCATGTTGTGTGTGTGAGCAATATTAATGTTCAATGTGTGTGTGTGTGTGTGTGCTGCAGATACAGCGGCGTGCTCTCTGCCTATGGTCTGGCTCTAGCTGATGTGGTGGAGGAGGTGCAGGAACCGTGCTCGCTGCAGTACGAGCAGCGCTGCTTCAGTGAGCTTGATCGGAGGGTGGAGCAGCTCTCAAAGCGCTGCTGTGATACACTCTGTGCACGCGGATTCACCAGGTCAGCACCCACAAAACACTACATGGTTTGGGGTTAAACTTATACCTCTCTAGGTGTGGGATAATCCCTGTCTTTTCACTGTTTCCTCACTAGATACTTTACAAGCAATGATACAGTGCTGCCTTGTGTTTCTTGTCCTCTTCAGCGGTCAGATAACCACTGAGGTTTTCCTTCACCTGCGTTACAAAGGCACTGACTGCGCCCTCATGGTTACGGCTGCCGGTTACCCTAGCAACCCCCAGTCCTGTCTAGCTGGAGACTTCCGCAGTGCCTTCACCAAACGGTTAACTCTTTGTTTACTCATTTGCTCAATGATAAGTGTTATGCATCTATGAGATATAAGCTTGAATATTCACTCACTCTCTCTTGAATCATTACTTGCCCTTTCAGTCCTGTGTGCCTTTTGTTTACATTATATAAGCAAACACACCAAGTTAATGTGTCATTTTTCCATAGGAGATAAGCTTAGTAAACTTGCTGACATTTGTTTACACGACTGCTAATGTTCCTCTAACCTTAATCACTCACTGTGTTTCTTCTCTTTAGCTATCTGAAGGAGTTTGGATTCACTATCCCAGACAGACCCATCATGGTTGATGACATCAGAGTGAGGGGTTGTGGGAAATCTGGCATCAAGTCGGTGTATAAAACAAAGATGGGGCAGGGGCAGGCCAAACCAGTCACGGTACACAGACTTTTTATACAGCCGAACATGTTGTATATGTAATCTGTAATCACATGAGGACACTCTTATTCTAAGAGAATAGTATTCTCTTTTTCAAGCCTGCATCTTTTTCCATCAACATTAAATTCCCTTCTCTTTCCATTCATAAACATACAATAGATAACAATGTTTATCTTAATAAAGTATGAAACAGTTACCTTGTGGGACCTTTATCTGTTTTTTCTCTGCAGATCACTAAGTGTTACTTTGAGGAAGGCTACTTGGACACCAGTGTGTATCTATGGGAGGAGCTGCCTTGTGGTCACAGCATCCAGGGACCAGCCATCATCATTGACAAAAATAGGCAAGCATCTTTAACTTTGCATCAATTTAAAAATGTTATAAAAAATCTTTCCTGCCACATGGCATCACACTGTACAATAACAAATAATAGTCTGGTTCATTACATACAGTCGTTATGCACTTTATGTGTTTTTTATGCACACTGTTCATTGCACCTTATTTGTTTCATGGCACCAGCATTTTTATACTGCATATTCATATTTATTCTGCACTGGAATTCTACTCCTTCTTTAGACACTTTATTTTTTATTGTATTTTATATTTTATTGCTTGAAGTATGCCTAGGTTGTTCTTTTTATTTAATTGTGTTGTTATTGTCTCTGTGTGTAATGCTGCAAGCTACACTGTAATTTCCATGCTTGGGATAAATAAAGTATATCTATCCATCTATCCATCTATCCAACCAACCGACCAACCAACCGACCAACCAACCAACCAACCAACCAACCTGTATAAATGCATCTTTTTTCCCCTTGCTCTTTCCTCCATCAGCACAATCCTGGTGGAGCCGAGCTGTGAGGCCCGTCTGACAGAAGGGGGCGATGTTTGTGTGACAGTAGGCTCGGACCCTCACTGCGCCCTGGGCACTGAGCTCAACACTGTGCAGCTCTCCATCTTCTCCCACCGCTTCATGAGCATAGCAGGTACACCAACAGAGAAGAGAGAATAAAAAAGAAGTGAAACGTTTTTCTTATTGCTTGCTGAGTAGTTCCACTTCATCCTCTACAGAACAGATGGGTAGAGTTCTCCAAAGAACCTCCATCTCCACCAACATCAAGGAACGTCTCGACTTCTCCTGCGCTGTGTTCGGACCAGACGGTGGTTTAGTGTCCAATGCACCGCACATCCCCGTCCACCTGGGGGCCATGCAGGAGACTGTGCAGTACCAGGTGCAGAAAGTGTAAAACTTGCATGTAAGACATGCTTAAACACTAAAAATGAACACACCAAAGGATGTTCTATTTGTTCTTTTCTGTGCAGATGAGGTCAATGGGGAACAAGCTGAAAGAGGGCGATGTGATTCTGAGTAACCACCCATGTGCCGGGGGCAGCCACCTCCCAGACCTCACTGTCATCACACCGGTCAGCTGAGTGTCTGCATGCTTGCTCTCCTCATTATCAATCTTTTCTTCTCACCATATAACTCTGCTTTTCTTCATTATCTTTCCCCCTTTAGGTGTTTAGGAAAGGGGTGAGCAGGCCTGTGTTCTTTGTAGCCAGCAGGGGGCACCATGCTGACATCGGAGGCATCACTCCAGGCTCCATGCCCCCCCACTCCACCTCCCTACAGCAGGAGGGGGCCGTCTTCACTTCCTTCAAACTTGTCACTGGTGGCGTCTTCCAGGAAGAGGGTAAGAGAGGAGGAGGCGAACCAAGAATGAATGTAAGAGACTGATGAAAGGAGGTAAAGAGATAAAAAACGGAGCTGTATGTTGTCAACAAGTCCAGATAAAGAGACATACCAGTGCATACTGTAGCCAAATAACTACAACAACAGCTGGTATTTAATGTTACTACCTTCCTTTTTCCAACTTACTTTACATTATTAACCCTTAGTCACCTGTATTGTATATTAATTATGTGGTAAGAAGGGGCAAGTTTGGGAAACCAAGAAAATGGGAGCATGAATGCTATCAATTGGATTATATGAGTTTGGTCACTTCTCACATCTCACAGTTTCTCAATTTCAATGCAGCTTTTAAAATAGCAGCTTTTAAAATAGCCATTGTTTGCAACTGTGTTTCAGTGCAACAATAATGTAACTTTAACAAGAAAAATAAAGGCATTTATTTTATTATTACGTATCTTGTTGAATTATTTTCTTAACAAATATGGGACATAAGTCACCAAATTACAATCAATAAATATAAAACGCAACACATATCAACAGACTCAACGACCCAAATAATCACAGAAGCCTGTAAGAAAACAAAAGAGGAAATCAGTCACCACTGTGGCTGAGTGGTCTAAGGCACTGGATTTAGCCTCCAGTCTCTCTGGAGGCGTGGGTTCAAATCCCTCCAGTGCCATTAAAACCATGTACCAAAGGGAGTATATTCCTTTAAAAATGTTTGATCTTACTTAACATATACTACTTAATTTAATTATTGAACAGGTACTATTTTGCATATTGATGTGAATGCAAACTAATGCCTGGAACGTCTGAAATCAATCTAAACACTTACTTTTTGCTTTGGGAAAAATCAGCTGTAAACCTGACCTCTACAATCCAATGCAACTGCTCTTCCATAAAGTAATTATGCCTATTATGTTATTGAACATGTAATGCATGTAAATAGAGAGGACAAAAATATTTAATGCGCAGTACAACCCCACATTTAAATAACATGTAATTTACACAATTCTGACAATGTCAACAAAAACTGAACATTATAGACTTTGTAAAGAGCTGTTGTTTGGATTGTATTCGATTGTACAGGTTTAACTTATAAAGTGCCACTGAGTATACGTGCAAAACTACCAGTTTGATCCTGTAAAGAGAGCTTAGAAGAGATAACTGAAACAAATGGTGTTGATTTCTAACAGTCACATTACTTTCTTCTCTCTTCTGTTCCCATACTGCTTGTCTCTTTGTCTCTTTTCCCCCTACTGGATTCTCTCTGTCTCCATATCAGCTGTAACTGAAGCTCTGATGGCTCCGGCCCAGTACCCAGACTCCTCTGGGACTCGTAATCTCCATGACAACCTGTCAGACCTGCGGGCTCAGGTGGCGGCCAATCAGAGAGGCAGCCAGCTGGTGGGGGAGTTGATTGACAGCTACGGGTTAGCTGTGGTGCAGGCCTACATGGGATACATTCAGGTAACTCTGGCTTTAAGTGATACAGTATCACATGAAAACAAATGCTGTAGCAAAATAGTACTAAGGTGTTTGTGTTATTGTTTCAGAGTAATGCAGAGCTGGCAGTGAGGGACATGCTGAGAGACTTTGCACGCCGTAGACGGCAGCAGACCGGCTCCTTGGACGTGGAGTCAGAAGATTTCATGGATGACGGGACTGCAATCAGACTGCGTGTTCAGATTAATGAAGAAGAGGTGAGCAGGGAGAATCTCCTCATGGTAATCCTGACTTTTTGTCTTGAATGAACTGATCAATTTATATATAAACCTCCATCGCCACAGGGCAGCGCAGTGTTTGACTTCACAGGGACGGGACCAGAGGTTTGGGGGAACTGCAACGCTCCACGCGCCATCACCCTCTCTGCCCTCATCTACTGTCTACGCTGCATGGTCGGACAGGATATTCCCCTAAATCAGGTAAGGAATTTTATTTCAAACACTGGCTGGGCTTTAAGGAACATGTAGGGTTGATTATAAAGTAATTTTTCCTGCACTTAAAAAATAATATAAAATTCCATGTAGTTAGTATTACTCAGGTGTTCCTTTTTCTAATTTCAAGGGCTGTCTGGCACCAATCAAAGTCATCATACCGCCTGGCTCAATCCTTCAGCCTTCCCAGAATGCAGCTGTGGTTGGAGGAAATGTACTCACATCCCAGAGAGTGGTTGATGTCATTTTTAGGGCATTTGAGGTGTGCGCTGCTTCACAGGTGAGAAAAAAATGAATTTTTTACATTTAAAAATTCCTTTCTTGTGCAGTTTAGCCAGATCGTTATGATAAAGTGTAGAACACGTAACATCTTCATCATCAGAACACCACAACCTGGTATATGAGAGGCATGTTTTCCTCTTTTTTCCCCCTTTTTTTTAAAAGGTCAAAATGACAATTTATTAGAGCAGAAAACTGTCAAAACAGAACTTATGAATTAATTTTCAAATTCTAACCGTCATTTCACAAATAGCGTGTGTGTAATTAACGTTTCTGTGGGGGAAAATAAACAAATTTAGGCTCAAAATAATGTTTTTTTTTTTTGTTTTTTTTAAATGTCTCATTTATGAACCATTAAATAAACAATTTGCACGTATCAGATCGGTTGAGCTGAACAGTCATGACAAAAATTCAATAATTCTTCAATGGAACTGCAGCCTGAATGAGGACAAGAGAGGTTCAGGTTAGAGGTTGTTAAAATATAAATATTTCAATGGATGGAAAATGAACTACATTTAATAGTACCCATTCCTCTACACGTTAATACACTTCAAGGTAGCGAATCAAACCCTTAAATGATCATAATGGCAGTGGTGGGATTTGAACCCACGCCTCCAGAGAGACTGGAGCCTAAATCCAGCGCCTTAGACCACTCGGCCACACTACCATGTATTGCTATACATACAGCATGTAAAATGCTGACAGTTATAATATGGCAACGATGGGATTTGAACCCACGCCTCCAGAGAGACTGGAGCCAATGCCTTACATGCCATGTAGTAATTTTGAGTGAAATTGTGACAGGTGCACCCTAATCACACACATAAATGGTTATAATCGAAGCCGTGGGATTTACACTTTATTTGAGAGCTGACGGTAAGGAAAATGTGACCTGAGCTAAAAAATAAAATAAAAAAAGAGGGTTTATGGTTGTCAAAATCAACTATTTTTCAAAACTTTGTATGCATGTTTACAGTTTCTTTGTGTTATTTGCATATTTATTATCTTCCCTCTTTCCATCAGGGCTGCATGAACAACATTTCGTTTGGCAGTGAGAATATAGGTTACTATGAGACAGTTGCAGGGGGAGCTGGGGCGGGGCCAGGCTGGAATGGTCGGAGTGGAGTTCACAGTCACATGACCAACACCCGCATCACCGACCCTGAGATCCTAGAGAAGAGGTCAAACATTTGTCTGAAGTTTAAATGTCCTCTAATAATAATAATAATAATGTCATTTATATTACTGATGTGTATGTTGCTGTGTGTTCAGATATCCGGTCATTTTAGAGCAGTTTTCTCTGCTGCCTGGCTCGGGAGGTGCAGGAAAGTACAGAGGTGGAGACGGGGTGATCCGGAAACTTCTGTTCAGGAATAAGGTGGTTCTGTCTGTGCTGACCGAGAGGCGATCCACCCGTCCCTACGGCCTGCAGGGTAAAGCAGTCATTTTTCATTTTGCAATTTGGCTTTAAAATGATAGCGTTCAGCTTTCTTTCTGCCAGTGGTTGACACTCTGTTCTCTCTGGGTTAGGGGGTGAGGACGGTGCAGCGGGGATGAACCTTCTTCATAGAGCAGACGGTCGAGTCCTCAACCTGGGAGCTAAGACCAGCGTCAGCCTTCAGCCTGGGGTAAGAAATACTGTCAAATATTAACCATATAGTGTATAGCATGCTATAAACAATAGTTGTGAGAACCTGAATGAATGCATGAGTGAATATTGTATTCTGATTACAGAATTTAATTGCAAAATACTGCAAGCAGACATCCTAAAATGCCTTCTGACTTCAGATATGAAACCTAAATAACTCCTGTCTGTATTAAAACATGTAAATCATGTTTGTGCACTTACCTGGAAATAGTTTTTGTATAGCTTTGTATTTGTTTGTCACTCTGAAATTGGTTAAATCTTTATATTTGATCATTTTGATGAGGTAGCTGTTAGTAAAAACTGATCTTTGTCTGTGTCTCCCCCTACAGGACAAGTTCTGCCTCTACACCCCTGGAGGTGGAGGATATGGAAGGGAGGAGGACGCCAACAGAAGACCCCAGACCAAGCGCAGGCGCTTGAACCAGTCTTTCATTGAGAGAGGCAGCGTCTTTGAATACCGAATGGCACAAGAGGGAGTGTGAAAAGAAAAAAAAGAGAGGGAGAGCTTACAGGCAAGATACAAGATGAGAAGAGGTAAAAGAGGAAATCACAGGAGCTGAAGTCAAGTGACAGACAGAAAAAACAGGATGGGGCAATTTGTCAAAAGTGAAAAATTCATCAAAATGGAGAAAAATGGTAACAACATTTTACTGTGAGAATTAATGAAGGCACATTAAAGTTAGAAGGGGAAAAACATTTCAAAATACAGACAAAGCAACAGTTTAAGAGTTTCTACCAACAGCTATCATCATAAAACAACACCACTAGAAAAAATACTCAAATAATACTGATTTGTAGAATCTGTGTGTTAACATATAGTCAAGACTATAAGGTTGTGCTAACAATAGCTCTAGCTGAGTGAGTGAATTCTAATACTGTAACACAATGTCACATTCCACTTGTTAGTTTAAATATTTTTCTATAGCTAAAGAAAACCTCAGCTGATTTTACAGTCCTATTTTGATAATACATTTCATTATATAGAGACCCTAAATTTTGCTATAAGATCAGACAAAGTGTATTTTTGCCTACTGAAATGTTTTTAAATGAATTGCAGTAAAAAATAAAAATAAAAAGTTAACCATGCGAAGCAGCTGCTAATCTGTCTTAACTGGAACAACCACGTAATCTAAAACCACAAAGTCACAATGTTTTTACTGGAACTGGAAAGACAAATAAACCTCATTTTTACTAATTAGATTGTCTTTTTATTTATTCCCCAAAAAATATATATTGTGGTTTAACTTTTTTGAGTGTCGGACAGGACGGATCTGTTTGGAGAGTATGAAGAAATTATGTGAAATGGTTAAAAATGATCAAATCATATTGTGATGCCAGTCTCACGAGAGGGAGCATTGAGATGCAGCCCAGAATAGTTGTGTGTGTTTGGGGGGAGGGGGTCATGTCCCTGTTTAAGTGGCGTCCCCTCCTCCCATCTTTTGGGTAAATGACTGATCTGGGAGGAGAGGAGGAAGATGGTGAGGGAGTGCAGGCATGCGTAGGCAGCAGATAAAGAGATAGTGGCCACAGCAGAGCAAGCAGCAGGAGGCTGACGACTGCTGGACTGTTGATGTAAATCAGCTGTTTCTCTGTGTGTGTGTGTGTGTGTGTGTGTGTGTGTGTGTGTGTGTGACTCTAATGCGGATGCCATGGACTGTGGATCAAAGATAGTTTTTCCTTGTTTATGACATCAACAGCCAAACTGTCTGATAACAGAAAAGCAATTGCACAATATTTGCTGTCACATTAGAGCAGTATATAGTTAGTGGACAGAAAGCAGAGGAGATGTGCCGATGTTAAGTAGGTCAATGCAAAACTACTTTTGGAAATAGATGTAATCGTGAAGCCAACTACTGTAACATTTTCAATTTATGATAAAGATGGTATTAGCAGGTTGTTGGTCAGTTGTTTCAAGTAAACTAGACACTAATTTATTTATTTTTAAACCTGCAAATACACCTCAAAGGAATGTTACTTTATACTTTTTTATCCCAAGATTTCAATGGGAAATCTTAAAGCTTGAGCTTAATAAATGCAATGAAATTAAAATATTGTACTTTAGTAAAACTGTCAAATGTAGTTATTGTACAAATGAAATGTATCTAATTTGTAATCATTATCTATATTATAAATAAAATACATTTCCATGACTATTAGTAACTAAAGTAAATAGAAAGTAGTTCCCACATGAAACTGCATGGATTATTTAGAGTAACCAGCAGTGGTGGAAGAAGTATTCAGATCCCTTACTTAAGTAAAATTACTAACACCACACATTGGAAAATTACTCCACTACGAGTAAAAGTCCTGCATTCAAAACTTACTGAAGTAAAAGTACAAAAGTACCAGCATCAAAATGTACTTAAAGTATCAAAAGTAAAAGTACTCATCATGCAGAATGACACACAATCGTTTTATATATTCTAAATATATTATTTGATTAATATTGATGCATTTTTGTGAACAGCGTTTCACTGTTGTCAAGGTAGGGCTCATTTTAACTACATAATATACTGTTATATGCTTAATTTTTTTATATATAAATAGATCAAAAGAAACACTAAAAAATACAGCAAAAAATGTAATATATATACAATTTTAAAAAATACAAATAAAAGTCAACAGAATTAAATAACAAAACTCAAATATAATTAATCATGAAAAACCCATTAAGGCTGCGGCGGACCAGGGTTTGAATCCGGCCCCTTTCTATCTGTCACTATCTAATAAAGCACTAAAATGCCAAAAAATAATTATCAAAATAAAATAATAATGGAAAAGCCAGATGTGTGTTAATATGAATGATAATTTAAAATTAATCACATTTCTCGACCTGAAAAGTAACTGAAGCTGTCAGCTACATGTAGTGGAGTAGAAGCATAAAGTTACATACAATTTTAATACTGAAGGAAAATACAAGTACCTCAAAAGTGGAACTTAAGTGTAGTACTTGAGTAAATGTACTTAGTTACATTACACCATTGGTAACCACGTCATGATTTCTGAAAAGGGGCATTGTTGTTGTGTAGCTTTAGTTTTGCACTGAACCCAAAGCTCTGTGACTACTTGTGATCTATAGATTGCTGGTAACATTAAAGGGATAGTGTGACTTTCTGAGTGGGGTTGTAAGAGATACTTTTCCATATCCAGCAGACGTATTCAGCAAAGTTTTAAGCTTATGCTATATTTATAATATTTTTTGATCTATGCTCTCTTCAAAGCCACCAGACTTCTTTGATATTAATCAAAGGACAGCCCTGTAAAAAAATATCCATTTAAGACAGTTGTTAGTCTAATGGTGCAGAACTATAGTCCAGCTTTGAAGACATGTCGTAGAAGGTTGAGCAAATAACCCAACCAGCCATCTGAACAAACAAAACTGTGTCACATATAAATAATAAAGTGATGAAGTAGAATCCAACATGTACAAATGAAAACCACAAAAAAGTAAAGATTTAGTTAACTTATTGTCATGTACAACACTGAGCAGTACTATTAAAATAAACATCATTTTATTACATACCCTGTTCAACTCCATAACCTTCTTTTGATACTTTAAACTGCTGAGCTGTTTTCTTCAGCTCAGCTCTGTACAAACCTTAACAAGACCACGGCAAAATGGCGTAAAAAAACAAAAACATTCACCTGTCGAGGTAGGCAAACATTTACAAGCAATTTCCTTTGGAAGATGATCATAATGACACAAAAATAGTGCAAATAACTGGCAGTGCAGTGTCCACAGTAAACATCTTAGCCCGTTTAAACCTGAGGTAGAGACTGGTGATGGTATAGTCTCTGATTGTCCCCAGTGTCCTGAGAACATACAGCATTTTCACAGAATTGTATCCAAAATTTAGCTCATTTTCTTAGATTGTTTTGTCATGTGAAAAACAGTAAGACACATAAAAATGAAAAAGACACTTAACATTTAAGACAGCAAAAAAACTTTACGGTAAATGATGGGACCTGTATGTTTTATCATCTGGACAAATGGACTAAAAGTCACAAATAATACAATAGAGGCATACATTCATCTGTACACACAAAAAGGACAAAATACAGAGGTTTTCACTGAAATGATGCTCCTTATTTACCTAACAATTCTACATTCTGCCGGCAGAGTAAACTGTAAAGAAAGATATTGCATTTGATATTTCAAATTTAAAAACTGACTGTAGAATTCAAGATTAAATCCAGCAATACATTCAGAAGTCACAATAGGTAGACAACATGCAAAAGCAATTTCTGTAGGAAAGCAAATTCATGCCAATAGTAAACAGTGCAAACTGGATTGGCAGTGCAAAGACTTCAGTTCATTAAAAAGCCATTGAGGTAGATATTTGTTTTGTTGTATAGCTCCAATGAAACTGAGTAATGCACTTTGATAGGAAACGAGAAGGTGTTGAAAATCTTGACCTTAAAAAAAAAAAAAAAAAAAAGGCTGACTCCACTATATCTTGTTAAAAACATGAATCCATCAGTTTCCCATCTGTAGTGTCATGGCCTGGAGGTAGTGATTGAGACTGGATTTGAAGAATTTGCACAGAAAGTGCAAATTCCCTTTGTGGATTTTGATTAAACCTCCCATCCTGAATCATAGTGGGTAAGCATTTGTGCATTTTTGAGTGACAGTGTGGCAGTTTCAGTCAGTATTTCAGAGTCAGTACTGAGGATACCGGTTGAGTGGAGGCCCATTTTGCAGGGTGTACTGACTGGGTGGTTGATGATGTGGGTGAGAGTTCTGATTGGTTGGTACTAAAACGTCAAACACACTCTTGTTCGGAGGAACAGATTGCAACATATTGTCCAGGTCCATGATGTGGGGAGGGGCTTGGACAGAAACTCGTCTGCTGGGGAGGATGGGCCAATAGGCATGACCCAAGAAGTGACCGGGTGCCACAGGAGAGCTGCTGTAGCCGTAAAGGGGAAGTCCGCCATGTAGGGGCATTAGGGGACTTCCGTTGAACCGCATGCTAGGTGGGGCAACAGCATTGGGGGGAGCGTATTTGGCATAGGAGGTAGGGAGCTCCCACGGAGGTGCAACAGTCTCTCGTCGGGCTGATTTGTGCAGTGGGGGTCTGTAGTCCTCATACCCGTCTGATCCAGCTTCACCATCAAGAGGAACACGCTTTCCAGACAGAGGCATCCCTTTCCATTCCTCATCAGAGGAGGAGGTGGAGGCTGGACTGGCAGAGCTGGCCGAGGCACTACGGGCAGAGGAGGCGTAGCGAGGTCGTGAAGGTGGTGAGGCGCGAGGACGCTCCACCTTACCCCAGCAGTCCCTGCTGGACACCTCCACATCCCCAGGGGCACTCGGTGGCCGCAGGCTGTGTAAGAGTGAGTCGATGGCGAAGGATGAGTCCAGCTTGGGTCGGAACAAGTCCTCCTGTGGTGGGGAGGGGTTGTCAGGGAGGGGGGTGACTAGGGCAGGGGGTGGCTCAGATTCTGGCTTGTGTCCCTGTAGGATGTAGGGTGCCAGATCCTGGGCGAATATTGTCTCATCCTGGCGTGACACAGCCGTGTTTTGCCTCTTTAGGAGCTCTAGAGGAACACGGCTCAACTCCACGGCCCAGAAGTTACCTTTGCCCTGAGGCTTCCCCGGGTCCTTCAGCACCTGCAGTTGGAGGGAGGGTGGAGAGTGAGATGAGCACTTGGCCTGAAAACCTTGTCAGGCAGGACTAACCTAGTTTCACCAGTTAATCATCACAATAACAGTGGATAAAAACTGGTTTTAGGATTCAATCCAAAGCCCTCAGAGCATATTTCAACAAAGGTTACCAAACCTCAGTTCAGCATAGTGCAATGCTCTATCGGTCAAGACCACTGACAAGACTAAACCAATTTAAACTGGAACAGTTACATACCTTCACAAAGCAGTCATAAGAGGAGAGGTTGTGCCGCACAGAGTCCCGCCAGCCCTTGTAGTTTCCTTTGAAGAAAGGGAACAGAGTACTGATCTCTTTGAGGATCTAGAAATAAAACAAAAAACAAGTTTACGATGCAGCAGGGGTGGTACAAAAATTTGATATGGAAATCTACAATATTACTTCCTCTTGGGACACATTATTCATACCTGCTTTTTGCCTTTTTCTGGATATTTGTCTAATAAACTGCAGATATTGTGGTGTATCATAGATTATTGTGTTACAAAGAATCGAGTATAGCAGAATCGCTGTATCATGGACAATGTATCATGATATGAGTTACTCTGTGGTTCCCTCCTATACTCTACAGTGGGCCGATGTTATCTAAATGCATACTGATGTGGTGACTGATAACGTTAGAGTTTAAACATTAGTATGAAAGTGAATGTCATCTACAATTTGAAAGTTTTTCATGAATTAAAAGCAGGACACAAAACAGATAACCAATATGATAATTAAGGTTGTTTGGGCAGTGTGTTTACAGTATAACAACAACTGAAGTGTACTTTACCATGCCCTGTATATCACTATGTTATCACTTTTCTGATACAGATCAGTGTCTGGTTTCACTGCAGTCCAACCTTATCAAAGCAAACCAAGAATGGTATGGATGGTAGGCACTCAAGTGTCACCAGGAAGAGGCTGCTGTTTTGTGTCACTTTGTGAACTGTAAGTGATCTGTCAGTGTGTTATAGATGTATTTATTAGGAAGGTTCCAGACATATTGATCATACTTGCTTCCCCTAAAGAACATTACAACAGTTTATTTTTAATAAGATGTATTTCTACAAAATACTGCGGAAATAAAGTGAACATCAGAAGCAGCACCGTGCGTAAAAACACACCATGCGCTACTTCTACCCAAATTATCTGTGGTATGGCAGGAGACACTCAAACATGTATACATATACAAGCAATCTAAACTTATTTTTACCTCGGATAACGTGAGTTTCTTCTCTGGGGATCTTTGGATCACCATCGCAATCATAGCGAGGTACGAGTACGGTGGTTTTGGATACCGCTGATAGTTCTTTTTCTTCCCACCGCTGCTGCTGCTCTTCTTCTCTTCTTCACTGTTCCAAGAATCCCGGGTAATAGTTTCCTGTTTACAGTGGGCATCTTGAGGATTCGAGTATGATGAG
Source organism: Centropristis striata (assembly GCF_030273125.1). NCBI lineage: Eukaryota > Metazoa > Chordata > Actinopteri > Perciformes > Serranidae > Centropristis > Centropristis striata. The sequence continues at coordinate 19,837,880 of NC_081539.1, forward strand.
TCCGGTGGCACGACTTTATCCATGAATGCAGTGAGGTGTTCGTTGCGCGCTGTGGGTTTCTTCAAGCGCGACAACTGCTGGGGAACCATCTGAGCCAGGTGCTGAGGCCAATGTTGGGCTGGAGAGCTCCGCGCTACGACGCTGGTAGGAATACTGTGCTGCGCATTTCTGTGGAAGTCAAGTTGATGGTCGTGATGTTCTCCAAGGTGGGACAGAGCTGGCGCTGGCAAGAGGATCTGCTCCGGCCAGTGCTTTGTCATGCTGATCAACCAGGGGGGAGATAGGCCCCGCACGTTCGGACAGGAGCACGGAGAGGGGGAGGGAGGTCAAAGAGTCGGTCCTTAACTTCTGGCAGACTGCTGGCTCCAGGCTGACTCTATTTGAAGAGCAAACAATTAACAGTTTCATGTAAATCCCGCTGCGTAATCGAGGGGAGAATGACGCGTTATCTGAGAGCAGAATGACTGATCGCCCCGGGGGGCTGGGGAGGGTCTGTGTACGAGGAGGGGCGAGAGAAGGACAGTAAACCTGTAAATAACCCTTATGATAATATCAACATGCCACTTACAACGCAGAGATTCCAAGTTTGTTTTGGAATCAGTGCTTGGAAGATTTACGCGCGAAGGCCTTGGGCATTAAGTGCGTATTTAGAGTAGATAATACACTTAAAACAAACACATACGTTTATTTTACAAATTCTGGAGATAATTGGAACATCTCCATCTTAATATCTCTATTTAAACCACATATATAGTGTTGTTTGGGCTATATTTAATCAAGAACACTTCTCTCGAGAGTGACACTTGGGAGCAGAGGCGAAAAGTAAAACTCATGGGGGATGGGCGGGGTACAAAAAAGAAGTAATTTCGATTGAAGCTTACATGCAATCAACAATTTCTGCTGAGCAATATACAAAGGGGATGGCTAATATACAAATGTCCAAGCATTAATGCTTGGACAATCGTTCATTCTAAAAGGCTGCATCAAAGTAATTACTCTCAAATTGTTTGAGTCATTTTCAGTAATTTGGAGTGTGACAAATACATTGAAAGTGTCAAACTTGCAGAGCTTATTGTTAATTCAGTTTAGCCTTGTTCCAGAGAGGAAGTCATGCACATGTAGCTCCTTAAAAACTTCTATATTTTGCGTAAAGTGTATAAATTGGATTTGGACAGCTGACGCAGCATAACTTATTTGGAGACATTATGGTTGGTCCTCAGACATTCGGGGAGAGTTTTACGCACAGTAGGGTCTCCTTGTGACTATGCAGGATGTCATTCAGCATTGAAAGACGTAAGTTTCGGGAATGCATGTCTTTTGTTCAAGTTAACGTAGTGCTAATGTGCAGACGCTTTTTTTCCCAGCAAGACAGTGAAAACAAGTTGGATTAGGAGGAACCCCATTGGCAAGCTGGAGACTGTCCCTTCCCAAACAAGCTGCTTAGCATGTGTGGAAATACGGGGGCTATTCAACACCATTTGTGGGTTTTCCTGGCGCTTACAAGCTGCTAAGTGTCGTGGTTGGGTTGAACATTCACACCTCAAACAGGAGCAATCATCTTCTCCTGAACCTCAAAATATGTCTCAAAGAAAATATACTTTACACACTGCACAAATCAACAAGCTGCATTATGTGTCTGTATGGTGACATGTAGTTTTTAATTATGTTCATTTACTCGTCATTTTCACCCCAATAATGGATATATTACACCTGATAAGATAATGAAACACAGGTCTTAAATGAAGTGATTGTGCCAACAAGATTTGTCACAAGAAGGACAAAAGAATTGGAAACAAGTCGATTTTCACATTGTAAGACTTTAACTGATATCACAACTGAAACTGTGCTACCAAATCCATAATTAAGTGCCAATTAACCTACATTTTGTCATGTGTGTGGCCTACGTGCAATATTCTAAGTGCTATTGAGCGTTTTCCTTGCCACTCCATAATTTATCTTTACCTTTCCAAGTCACAGGGCAAATGATAGACCCTGTTTATCTGGTGATTACAGATATAATAAGGACTATTTGTTTTGCACAGAAGCATCCTTTTCCTGAATTATCCACCGTGTGAAAAACTTACCACATGGGTTTGCAGCTTTTGTTATATTTTCAGTAAAACACAAACTTCTTGGGCTTGTTTTCCAGGTCTGATAGCTTCACTACCATGGTGAGCAACAAACCTTCTTCACCTGCTGCAATTTGCATCGGCGATTTTCTTCTCTGGTCGCCTCACACTCTGTTGCATAGTCACAAGATGTGTCCCCCTCTAGTGGTTTCACTCAAAATTCAGTGAAAAGCTTTACCCATACTTTATTATGTCCCCACTAGGCCTGTCACTATAACTTCTTTTGTTCAATGATATATTTTCCCGGAAAGAATTGTAAATGTTAATTTAATTTTAAGGCAATTTTATGCCATTTATATAGTGATAATATAATAGCATAATAATGCAAGTACACACTTTCAAAGAGGAATGGACTTTAAATTATTAAGAATATTCACATTGGAATTTGAATGTGGAAAAAACCCTAAAAATATAAAATGAAATATAAAAATATAGAAATATAAACAAAAACAAAAAAACAAAAAACAAAAAAAAAAACAATTAATACAATCTGAACAAAAATGCCATTTTAAAAAGGATCTGCACCTGAGTCTTTTTGAGTCACCTCATTTTAGTGGTAAACCCTGCTGTTTAAAATGTCTAAAATGCTTATATATATACATTTTTCATAATAACCCCATGTTTACCCATGTAAACACAACAGGCAATATCTATGGACATGAGATCCATCTTTTTTTCTGTCCTCAATAATTATGGTGACAGGCCCAGCCTCCAAAAGACACTTAAAAGACATTCTCTCTTCAAAAAATGCATTTGATGGAATGTCATGACAATGAGAATTATCTTACTGTTTGTGAGCCTAAAAAATAAACATGTACAGACAAACCCCTGAACCTTCATACACAGTTTGTTTGGATCTGATTTACATGTCCTCTCATAGAGAAGTGCTCACACTGATTTAAATACAAACTGTCAGTCTATCTCTTCCTGTCTACTGGAGTGCCAGTTAATAGGTTTGGCCTGGATTAGTGAGCCTTGCATGAGAAGAATGGGAGACCATATGAATAGGATAGTATGGCTGTTCACATGGGCTGATTGTGTCTGGACAAATCCCTCCTAAGCTGCCCTGGGATACATCCTGAAACTGAGATGGAGAGAAGGAATGATGTTTAGAGAAAGTTCAGAGAAAGTGAGATGAAGTTTTCATTGTGCTGTCACAGCGTCATTACTGCAAACTTGTCACATATCATCAAACATGTTAATTTGTTTAAGTACTGTTTAGTTTAATTTTGATTGTTTATTTAACAGGGACAATGCATTGAAAAGTAACAGAAAAAGTTATCAGAGGGATTATTTCTTCAGTAAAAAGAGGTTCCAATAAAGCAAAGTCTGTATTGTAAATTATTAAGAGTATCTGGACAAAGTTTGGGGAAATATGCATTTCTGATAAATGTTTTAAATGTTTTATGTAATTCCATTTCACTCAATTCTGCTGCAGGGTACGCAGCCACTTCAAATATGGATATCTACAAATCTGTGCACCTAAAACCAAAACTATGTGCACAAATCAACTGCCGATTATATAAAAGTTAATGCATTTGCTTTGACCTTGGCTGGTTACTACATGGGGACATTTCATGCATTTGTTCCTTTATTTTCCACATTATAATATATCTATATATTTTGTATCTTATCCTGAGGACCAGAGATGTAATGCATTCACTGTGTCTCTGCAGTGTCCCTGCTGTGTTGGTTGGCCAGTGACCTACAGGGGTCAGCAGATCACAGCATCAGCACTGTCTGTCTGCTTCTAGATATTACCAGCTGAATCTCATGCTGCTTCCTTAACATTAAGAAACCAATAAGACAAACCAAAGGATGTCAATACTGGTCTTCTGCATGGTTGGTTGGCTTTGTTTAATAGATATTTAATTATGGGGATGTTAAAGGAGCATGTGTTCAGGCTTGTGTTATGAGTGTAACCAAGAGGTTGACACCCTGACAGTTTATTGTGAAAAGACTGAAGAGCATCTATGTTTGTCAAACCAGATATACAGTATTATAGCTGTCTTTATACACTCAAACACACCCCTTACATTCAGCTTTATAAACAAGGCTAGGGTGCTTTTGCACTGGGGCATGTCACACCTACATGTTTTTTCCTCTTTTCCATGTTCACTTACCTGTGAAAAATAAAGAGCATGTAGTTCAGTGTTGTAACACAATTTCCAGTAATACAACTTCAATCATCTAAATATTATATCACACTTTTTTTTAATGAGGAAGTGAAAATAATATCCCCAAGGAAGAAGGAAATGGAAAAATGTTACATATAAATGCAATAGTATTTATTTTAATATGGGCTTGTTTTGCAATAAAAAAAACCACCTCTGTGCAAACTTTTATAAATGCCCAAATCTTTTAAGACAGGGGGCAAAAGTTAAGTGTAAAAGGGTAAAAATACTCTGTTAAAGGTAAAGGCCATGCGTTCAAAATGTTACCTAATAAAATTTTAAAAAATGCCCAAACTTTTATAAATGCCCAAATCTTTTAAGACCGGGGGCAAAAGTTAATTGTAAAAGTGTAAAAATACTCTGTTAAAGGTAAAGGCGATGCGTTCAAAATGTTACCTAATAAAATGTACAAGTAATAGCATTAAAATCAACTTAAAGTACCAAAAGTAAAAGGAAGCATTATGCAGAATGACTCATTCCAGAATAATATACCTATATCAAAATATTTTAATTATTGATGTATTAATGTAGATATTTTGCACTTCAATGGTGTAGCTGGTAAAGGGGAAGATCATTCTTCATATGTTACACACTGCTGGTTAACTATAATGATGTATCATAATTAATTGTTTTATTATATTTTGTATTAATAATCTGAAACTCAGTGGGGGAATGTAACTAAGTACAATTACTCAAGTACTGTACTTAAGTTCAACTTTTGAGGTATTTGTATTTTCCTTGAGTATTTCCATTTTATGTACCCTTATACTTCTACTTCACTACATTTAGCTGCCAGCTTTTACTTTTCAGGTCAAAATTTAACATAAAAACATGATCAATTTAAAGTGATTACACTTTTTTTATTTATTAAACCTCATCACAGTATATTGAGTATTTGAAAACCTTTAGAAATGTAAAAACACTGCTTACATAAATGCATTAATAAAATAATGATATATTTGGAACATACTGTATAAAACAATCTGAGCTGGGCGATTCTTCACAATCAGTACTTTTACTTTTGATACTTTAACAATTGGATGCTAATACTTTTATACTTTTCCTTGAGTAAGTTTTGAATGCAGGACTTTTACTTGAATAATTTCACAGTGAGGTATTATTACTTCTACTTAAATAAGGGATCTGAATACTTCTTCCACCACTGCTGAAACTGCAAAGTAACTAGTTGTCAAATAATTTTTTGGCCCTGTAATTATTATTTCAATCATCTATATACATTCTAAAAAGAAATACGAATTCAGTGCTTTTACTTTTAGCAGTTTTTCATGTAGTGCATTACTTAGGTGATTACTTACCTAGTGTTTTTTTGTTATTATGTGTCCTCAGTTTTGTATGTAAATCGAATCATTCGTTCCAAGTAATATTCACTAAACCAGTTCATTGGCTTATTTAGTTGAAATTTCCAAGTAAAATGTAATTGTGGGACATCAGTGAATCTGCAATTTACTTGTGTATTTTCTTTCTTTTTTTTTTAAGTGGTTCTATTAAATAAATATTACTTCGAAGCAGCCGGAGTAAAGATTACAAACACTTTCTGTGTGGAAAAACTTGCCTAGCTTTTTTTTTTAAAGTAAATGTCACTCCAATTTTTATCAGTGTATAAAGCTTCGCATAAATATGAAACACTAAAGTAAAGTAGGTGTTCTTCGTCGCTTTCCACCAATGTGACCAGCCTGCAGAGCTGGTCCACAGCCTGCACACTTTGCCGCCCTCTGGCGGAGCGTGTCCTGCGGGAGGAGAGGGCGCAGGTCCGGTTGTTATGGTGAAGCATTTCCCCTGAGGGCTGACTGGAGCAGGAGCAGGAGCAGGGGACAGCAGCTGATTCAGTTTCGCAGCCGCAGACCTGCAAAGGAGCTACAACTGACAGTCAACTCAACAGGTAAGAGGTCGACACGTTGTTTTCTGTCGTTTCACGCCGGTTTCGTGCATCCTGCTCGCGTGAACTCGTGTCAGACGAGGTAAATGGTTGAGGCGGCGTAACATTTAATTCACTTAAACAGCAGCCTGTGTCTGGCTGTCGTGGAAAGCAAGCTAACCTGAGGCTAAGGTAACGTTAGCATGACAAAACATCAGAGGGAGCAACTTTATCGCAGCGCAACAGGAGCTCTCACCATATTTAACAAGTAAGAGTCGCCCGGCTGGGATAAACTCGCCGGCGTTGACTTTATCTGCACCTGGAGGCAATGAATGAAGCCAGGTAGCTTAAATGAACTGCTTACGTTACCTGTCAGACTAGCCACCTGTTGAGCCTGTCTGTTTACCGCTAGGTAGGTTAGCTAATCTGCTGCTCACGGTTAATCCCAAACAGTATGAGACAAGAGCTTCCGTTGTTGCTCCAAAGCTTTATATGGTCATTTAAAGTGATTGGGCCAGACTGTTTTACAGAGTGGTGGTATTCGCCTACATTTACTAATTTATATCTAATCTAATCTCATATAGCATGGCTACGTGGTAGGTGCAAAGTATTGTTACTATCAGTTTATAGGCTGACATGCATCTAAAACGTGACTTTTATAGCAGAAGCTGCAGCTCAGAGTTCAGTTTGGACATTGGTGCAATGCCACCCTGTGCTGTACTGTTATCATAGTAGGTGGATGGGCAAAATTATACAAACTCTAGCAAGCAGCTCATATAAGTTTTTCTATGATTATTTAATTGGTTGGCATAAGTCTGTATAATTTGTCATGTTTTTGTGCCAACTCCCTGTGTATTGTAGAGGTGAAACAATTATTTAATAAATCAAGTAGTCATTTATAGAGCAATTAAGATGATAAGATTAACAACTGATTAACTGATTAGTTTTCAACTATTGAATAATTGGTAACTATTTTGATCGATTAATCGGTTTGTATTTTAAAAAAGTGACAGTTAACTGAATCTCTTTCTAACAAGACATTTGAGGACGTCATCAGGGGGCTTTGGGAAACCCTTATCGATATGTTTCACCATTTTCTGACATTTAAAAGATCAAACAACTTATCGGTTACTCAATTATTCAATAAAATAATCATTAGTTGCAACCCCAGCGATTTAGGCAGCAAAAATACCAAACATTCTCCGGTTATGTTAGGAGTTGCTGCTCATATAAGGCTGCAAACTCAATATCATTGTCTCAATTAATCGACTGATCATAAAATAATTAGAATATTAATAAACAATGAAAATGAGATGTTATTTCAAGGGGAAAATAATTATTATCCCTGCTTTTTGTTTCCCCTCTGATGATCACTGACTGCAGGATCTACTGCAGTTTTCTAAATATTTGACTTTAACGCTACATCACTGACTTATTAACCTAAATAAACTCACAGTCATCTATTCTTGTCAAACCAGCCTTGCCGGTCATCCTCACAAGTATTTCCACGTGTGGTCAAAGTACTTCTTCAATAGCATTTACTTGGTATGTATGGTCAAATATTTGCAGGTTTCACAATATAAACCAAGGGCCCACTGACAGCAAACACAGTCTTACACAGTCTCTGATACTCTCGAAGGAAAAAGGTGAGATAACATTGAAACAATGCGTTTATATTTAAGTGGACTGTAACCCCTGTGATCTTGCATTGAATTTAGATCCAAGGTGTTCATCCTCCCTTGCTGCTTATCTCGACTGAACACTTTATTATATACTGTAGAAGGACAAAGATCTGAACCCAGTGTATATCTTGAGTTAATCATTAGAGAAAGGATTTCTTTGTCATCCTAATATAGTTTTTTCTTCATGATAAGATAATTCCAACAAGTCAAATGACCCGAGTATTTCTTTAAAGGTCAGGTTGTACTTGCTAAGGGTTGGCTCCCTGCTACATTCCTTCTCTTGTGCATAAACTCCCACTTATTTTATCTCTTGTGTTTTCTTACTGAGGCATTTCTTCACTTTCACATGTGCATGTTTAAATGTGAGAGATTCTGCAGGCAAATGTCATATACATCACCACATCGTGTGGGCACAATTTAAAGGCTCTTTATCCCTATTTTTCTCTCCACCTCTGTCCCTGCATGACACAAAGACCCTTCTTCCTGCTCAGATAAGTTAAAGTAGTCTGCCTGTCTCCTCCCCATCCTTCTTCCTCCTTCCTCCTCTATCTCCTTCACATTCTTTGCTCCACATCCTCTTGCCCTCTCATTCCATATCCTGTTCTCCAGAAAAAGCAACTTCTCTTTGTCTGTTTGTCTACATATTTCTAATATATCTCCATCATACATGCACACACTTCAGTTTTTCCCATGGCCTTAGCTTGCTCCCAACTCTTGCTACTCTGTGGCATTACTGAGATTGCTGTGTGATTATATGAAGCAGCTCAAACCACTACACATGACAGGACTTAATGTGCCCCCACACTCTTTTGCAGCCATTCTCTCCTTCCCATGAGGGCTCCAACTAATGTGCAGATTATTTTCTCAATAATGATTAAGAGTTTGTCCTGTAAAACAGCCACTGTAGCCTCTCAGAGGTGTCATCTTCAAATGCTTTGTCCTAGCACAGCTAAGTGAGTCATAGACGACCCATTTGACCCATTTTTATTTCTGCTTACTCTATCAACTAATTTGAAGTTGCACAGTGACAGATAAAAACAAGCTTTCCGATTATTAGGCAGGCAGTTGAGGTTAGTTGGCATTGACGGGCGGGACCGTTCCCGAATCATCAAGCTGCATTGACTCAGCATTGTTTGTTTCAATCAACAGGAAGGTCCTGCAGGTCACATCAAACAGCACACTGGGCTGGTGGTCGTATACAACAGCTGAGCACTGTCATTCCATCATGGCAAACTATGAAAGAAGCCCAGAGGCCGTTTGCCTATTTCCAATGAAGCCAAATTTAGGGCTGAGCCGGAGTTTTAGCAAGTGTTCTGTTGGGTTATTATAGGTTCAATCACAAGCTTTTACACTAAGGTACCACCCACCTGATGAATGTGTGAGCTTAAGTTTGTGTATTCATACTGGTCTATTCATTCCAGCTGTTGAAAGAAACTTTATGTTCCTCAGCAGCTGCAGACAGCCCTTCCTGTGAGGTCATTAGGTGGGAAAAGTCGACAAATGTCATATTGACGCGGGAACATTTTTATAAATACACAAAATGTTAAGTTGTATTTCTCAGTGTGCATGTGCAGTGCTGCCATGCCAGAGTTTTTACAATATCCGTGATCTCACATCGCCTATTCCCGTCTGTCTGGACTCTGCCTGACTCACAGAATCACAAGGCTCTTAGTCTCCAACAAATTCCCCATTCTGCCTTTTTGTAGGGGCTTAATTTAGAAGGTACAAAAGTGAAGCTAATCAAATGCTAGCTTAGCATCAACTGATAGCAGACCACGCGTTCTCACTCGCCCTCTTAGGGTGTTTATAAGAGCTAAATTTGCAAGCCACAGAGGGATGCATGAGGTAAGATCACAGCCTCACAGAAAAATTAACGTTCCTTCACCCAGAGTAAGCATTTGCTACCTTTTAATATATGGCTATATAAATATATAATGTGGAATAGGTTAGTAAGTTTGTAATTAATAAACCTGGACCTGTTGCTCTTGTCAGTGCAAAAATAGCTGTTTTGGCCTCTCCTGTGATGGATTTCTCCAATGTTTGTTTTTTTTATTTTTGTGCTGGGAAATTATCTACTCAACTCAAGGAAAATGAGGCAGGAATGTACCCACAAAGGCTGTTTATCTTTGTTTATCACTCTTGTTTGCAGTTTGCTGCTATTTAGTGAGGTACAGTAGGCTGATTAGTGTCAGACAACAGGCTGAGACTGACTGAGCTGCTAGTCTGTCAGACCAAGACAGCCATCTCATGCTGAGAGGATCTTGAAGCTTTTTTTTTCATTTCCACCACACCCTAGCTTTTACTTTGTTTAGTTATATCCAAATGATGGCCCTCAACTATAGCTCCACGAGGCTACTTTCAGGCTCTAAAGAAATATTCAGAACTCAAAGGTTATACTTAAGACAGAGTAAAATTTAGAACATGGCCCTCTTGATGCAAACAGTTGTGTTAAGTCTTTGTTTATACAGACAGAGAGGAGAGAGAAAGGATGGTGGTGACTGACCAACAGTTGTTCAAGGCTACTACGCACAGCAGGAGTGTGTAAAGTATTTGATACTACTTGTTTGTAGTTTTGGATACATAAAGGTAATCTTGTGTATGACGATTTGTTTGTTGGTGAAAGAGTCTGGCTTTCAGCTCGTCACATCCTTGTCTGAGTGGAAGCAATGAAAGCCTGTGATTTTTATAGAGATGGCAGTAGAGTCGTGTTTCAGGAAGCAAGGAAATAAATATTATTATAGTCATATATTTAAATGGCACTACTAGAGTGTGTGAAAGCGGAGCTGCTCTACTACAAAGTTACAATGTCAGGTATCTCTCTTTTGTATCTCTCTTCTGTTGTTTGTGGTAATTTCAATTGTGTTTTTGGATCTGACAGTTTTGTCTGTAGTCATCATGTTCGGAAATAGAAGAAGAGATCGAAAAAAAGAAGTATCAAGTAATCAGTATCATTAACAAGTTAGTTGAAGAGGAAAGTCTGTTGTTTCTCTGACGGACCAACTCCTGCTGGGAGATGGAAAACGCTGATTCTGATTCTGATTGTGATACCCACTTTGTAGTACAGAAAAGTGTGAACCATTTGTAAACCATAAATAATTTTCCAATACTTTGTGACATGTATTCACATGAAAACTGCACAAAGGAAGTTGATTTTATGTTCAAACTAATTTGAATTTGGTGCATTATGTTTTTATTTAGGTTTTACTTAGCGTCCCAACTTTAACTCACTGCATATATTTTGATTAAATTAAAATCTTCGAGATTATTACTTTACACAACAAAAAAGTATGTTTACTCTGACCTGTGTTCTTGGTGGGTCTTTAATTTACCTGGACTAGTCGGTAAACATCGTGTCTGAGCCTCTGCTTCAGCTCCATTCCCCCGATACCCTGCACTGATTGGCTTTGGCCAAGATTTGTCTTGTCTGGCTCGCTCTGCCAAGATGGATAATCAAGAGACATAGTCCTGTGGCCTGAGTGTGTGTTTTGGAAGTAAAAGAATAATGAGTAACAGAATGAGAGGCATCTGTATAAATGTGATTGGTGCATGTGGCAAAGTTGGCCTTTATGTACACGTGCATGTCTTGTAGCAGGGTTTTTTTTTCCAAATCTGCTTTTATGCGATGAGTGAGTAAGCCTAATTAGTATTACTTACCTAACCAATGACCCATCGGATGATTTTAAAGACCCACATTCTGCGAAGCTGATCGCTCGTCTAATGTACCACCATAACAACAGGTTTAATTTACCTTAGTTTGCTGGCACAGCATCTGTGAAGGCTATTGTGATCCATTAAGAAACACTTCAAGGAGTCTATGGCTTTTAGTTTATGTGTCATTCAAGTGAACGACACTACGGTTGTTTGAGAAATGATATTTGGACCAAAAGCTTGCTCATGTCATATAAAAAAGTCTGTGTTGGTTGTTGCTGTTCTTAAGAACATGATGATGCTTTCAACCAGCAGGGCCAGAAATGAGTTTATATGTAAATAACTTCTCAACAAACCAAAGCTTCACTTTGTTTTCTAGGTTTGAAGCAACATTTAAAAGTATGTCTGATCCAACATCGAACAGAAGTAGTAGCATTGCCATTAACATCCTAAAGAACTGTATTATTATCGCTTTACAGATCTTAGATTTAATAGTCGGTGGGATTTCTGTATAGCTGAATATAACAGTGTGAGGCACGGCACAGATCCAGCAGTCAGGTGAGGCTGTATGGGTCAGGGTGGAAACACAGTAAACTGGTTTAATTGTCATGATCACATGATCAGGGATTGTCGCTAAAAGAAAAATAGATGGTGACAATGGGACACACATGAGTCATCTGCTCAGAATGTGTACCACACTTTAGTTTGCCAGCTGTATTATATCACATTGATTTGGTGTGAGTTTTAGATTTAAAACAAAGAAGTCTATTCACTGACAACATTACCAATTTCCAAAGAAGGCAGCCTTCATTGTCACAATGTTAGGTAATATTACAATTCAAAGTAAGGTCATTTTACATAACAAATCTGCCACACTATTTCAGTGCAAGACCATCAAACCGGAGGTGAGAAATCTTAAAATTCAACCAATTTAATGAACACATGAAGAAAAAATGTAAACATTTTATTGAAGCTTCTGAACAGATGAATGAAGCAGCTGTATTGTAACATGCAGATTCCCTAATCTGTGTTTTTGGTTGTTTATGTCTGGGTCTGTTTCGAAGCCATTTTTCACCACTGCACTTGACAGGAACTCTAACGTTGTACTAGTGTTGTACTAATAAAGTCATACGAAATATCAGTCAAATGCGGATTTATGAGAATTAACTCTTTTAAAAAAAGAGTTTCTTTTCTGACCCACACAATACTAACATTTAAGACTGGGATCTTTATTCCACTGATCTTTCAGATTGTGTCTGGTATTATCCCACTAATACAGCAGTTAAGTTCCTGCAGGGATTTTTCCCATTTGTCCAATCCTTTCTCCCTTTAAAGCCCCTTAAAATACCACAAAACCTGTTCCCATTTTCATTTGTTAACTGTGGTTGAAAAATAGTCAGGCTACTAACTCTATAAGGCCTACTCTTTATTGTTCCTGAAGGGTTTGTTGGTTTCCTGTTGACCTTTTAACAAGAACAAGGACTTTGGACACTGTGGCTTTTTTCCTGTAAGAGGAAGACGGGTTAAAGAAAGTGGCTTTATGGATCAGTTGGCATTATAAATAAACCTTCGTCATCCATGTCTCCATCATTCCAAGTCATTGCTCATGTGTGTTGTTTGAATGAATGATCTGTGTGGTGGCCTGTAGTCTTTGGGTAGAGTTAAGCTTATTGCCTGAGTCTAAGGAAATCCTTACATTGTAGCTTGTGACAAAGGGTGAGAGGTCAGGTATCCTGGAAATAGTAGTAATGTATAGTAAAGGAACAGTCTGTCTGTCCTCAAGGCAAGAACTATTGAGATGTTAGTAAGTAAGGAAATTGTCCTCATGGAAACTATGACTGGTCATTTTTTTCTCTTTACATATGTGTGTTAATGTACAGATTTTGCCCTCCATCCTGTTATTCCTTTGTAATATTTACAATCATTGGCAGGTATGTTGCAAATACGACATTTTTTTAGTTTCAGTTTAGTTCTACTTTTCATTGAGTCACGATTAACATATGATTTATGTTTGTAACTAGTGAATTTAATAATGGCTTATAACACCTTCTGGAAAAATGGCTTTCTATAAAGTGTTGAATACACAAACAATTAAGAAAAGATCCATTCAGTTGTGAATAGATTCATAACTGCATTATGGCCAAACCAAGAATAAACAGAAGCCAGAGGAATTCTGCTTTAAAACTGGTCTATAAACTATTAGGCATAGTAGATTCATTACTTACAACTTAGATGAAACCTGGCAATTGTATTCACTCTTTGTTTGCTCTGATTGCAACACTATGGATCCAATTATTAACCCACCAATCAAACAGATTAGATGAAACGTTGTTCCACCTGGATGCTGGTTGATCTAGATGTGTCTAAAACATTGAAACAGTTACTTTCCTTTAAAGATATAGTTAGAAATAGTATATATATATATATATATATATATATATATATATATAATCAAAATGATAGTCTGTTATACATATTTTATTTTTTCTATATCGTTTCTATCCCTATGTCAAAAACCAGGAGCCCAACTACATTAAGGCAATATTTACATGATTTGGACAATGCTTTACATTCTCCTTCTTGCACGTGGGAGCAAAGCTAGAAAGAACCATATATGTGCTGTTTTAAGTAGGCTTTACCTTATGGTTAATTAATATAGACTATTTAGTTATTTAATTAACAGAAAAAATGCTTTATTGTGATATAAATATTAAGTTATCGACATATGAATCCATGTGATGACTTTTGTATTGGGCTGTTAAAGGGCTCCACCATTCTGAATGCATCTATTGATCCAACAAATCTAAAAATGAATGCTTATGAATGCTTTATTATTTGTTAAGAAAGAGTCATTTGAAGATGTAATGTAGATCCGAAAACAGTTTTAAGCTCAAGTTACTTTTACCTGAATATCTACTAAAGAGGAACCAAGTTATTATGAATCACTTTGTATCTGTTTGCTGTGTTATCAGCTGATTTATGGAGCGCTGTGGTCACCCCGCCTCCCACCTTCTCAGGTAGTTGGCTGCCTGTTGCAGTGGCTCTGTGGCCCAGGACTACTGTCTTGTCAGTCACTCTCTCTATCTCACTGAGTGCCTCTAGTTGACCTTCCTCTCAGCACTCGCAGGCCCAGGCCTAAATAATAAATGAGTCACCTGGAAAGAGCCAAGTGTGTGTGTGAGCTACGTAACTCACCTGGGAAGTTAACGAAAGGTAATGAGAGCGAGGTTGCGAGGGTTAGTACTTGCACTGAAACATGTTACATACGGGCTATTTAATGCTTCTCTTCTACATCCCTCACTCAGCTTTGCCCCTTGTGTATGTTAACAGTGGCAAAGTGTGCGTCAGGCTGCAGGGTGTGTCAATCATTAATGAAAAGCGTCCCACCATCTCAGGTTTCCTTCGGGAGAGGAGTGGGAGAGGAGGGAGTAGGTGGAAGGAGCACCGGGGTTAAAGATAACAGGATTAGGAGAGCAGTGTGCGTACATTATACTGTAACACAGCACTCACATTTTCTCTGCCTGCATTTTTTTCTCCTCTCTCCCTGTCCACAGTTGCAGCAAGAGGACAATGTCGTTGAGGGACGAACTTTTGAAACCTTTGTTCCCACCTCTCTTCTTCTGAAGACCTGCCAGAACGTGCACCACCACCACCAACAACAACAACAACAACAACAAGTTGTCCAGCGAGGGATACTTACATGTCACTGCATTAACTAAAGAAGGCCTTGTGTGAATCCTGCAGACACCCTTTTTTGTTGACTTTGCTTAAACTCCCCAGTTGTTCCCATCTTGTGGATTTGTTGTTCACTGCCACCATATTCCAATAATGGATTCTCAAAGACTTTTCCTTATGTTGGATCCAAGCCTTGGACATGATCACCATAATTTTGGATTAAAAGCTCAGATGGCGCATCCACACTGGAGAATTGTTTGACTTCACCTTTCTAGCACTCTCTCTTCTCTCTATATATCTCTGCTTTATTGGCCAAGTTGCCAACAGTTGATATGGATGGCAGGACTGACATTTGGTTAAAATCCACTACTTGGATGTTTTGGACATCTTTCTCTCTCCTTTTTTCCATGGCACGATAAGAGTTGTTATCATTTGAAAGATGGGAAAGAGACATTGCAACAATGTGTTGCTTACTTCTGAAATCATGGAGATATCCATCACCTGATTGCACAACATAAGTTGTTTTGTTTCGTCATACTTAGGATATCTTTGCTGCTTGCTTGATTTCTTTTTTTTTTGTATATTTTCGGATAAACTGCAGTATCTGCTTGGATTCTCCCACAGGCCGTAACGCAGGCCTGCTTGAGCTTTATTGAAGGGCCTCTTTAGGGGCTCAAGAGAAGTATAAGAGAAGTTTGGAAACCGTTTATTTATAATATCCTCAAAGAAACGAACCGGAAAGGAGAAAACCACCGTTACAGGTCACAGTGTTGTGGTGGCATGGCAGCAGAGCACAGCGAGCTGCTGGCTGAAATGGCCACGGTTGGTCGTCTGAGTGCCACCGAACGCCTGAAGCACGCACAGAAACGGCGCGCTCAGCAGCTGAAGTCATGGGCGCAGATGGAGAAGGATTCAGCAAGGGGGTCAAGGGCCAAAGCAGATAAGAAGAAGACGCGCACCACCAAAGTTAAATTCCCCGAGGCCATCACCCTGCTGGATGCAACTGCACGCAATGACCTGGAGGAGGGTTGGTAGAAACGCACACACTCAGAAAAAAGTCATGTTTCAGAGCCTAACTGAAGAGCTTTAACACTATTTATTAAAGTAGAAGTTAATCAGTCAAGCATACTATTATATACTATTGATCTATGATCTTCCTGCCTTGACCAATCAAAATCCCAATACCTTACTCTAAACATCAGGGGACCTCTACATTTGGCTTCTTTGTGCCATGTTGCTTCTGGCCTTTCCTCACACATTTCTCAGCTGGTGACATGGTGCTCTGAAAAATGCAGTTTAAAGGAAGTGATTCATGAATATTTTACTGGATACGTCATCCTTAAATGTAATAGGAAAGGTCTTTTGTTTTCGTTGGTGTTATTGTAAGCCACAGGATTAGGCTAATTATAGTGTCTTGTAAATTCATTGTTAACACACATACAGACAGAAACTCCACATGGATATCATTTATGTTTTTATCTATTTTAGGCAGACAGATATGTGGCAATTTTTTATAATGTTAATATGAAAAGGCACTCTAGCCGGGTAGTCAGTCATAATCTCTGTGTGCGCTTGTTCCTCATCTAGTGAGGCAGCTGCTGAACAGTGGGGTCAGCCCAGATCTGGTCAACGAGGATGGACTGACAGCGTTGCATCAGGTACACCACACACACACACACACACACACACACACACACACACACACACACACACACACACACACACAGAGGTGAAAGTCACCAGTGTAGTGACAAGGACATGATCCACTACTTGGGATATTATGTTGAGGTCATTTTCCCACCAAGTACATTTACTCAACTACTGTATTTAAGTACAATTTTGAGGTACTTTACTTGAGTATTTCCATTTTATGTAACTATATACTTCTACTTCATTTCACTCCACTACATTTAGCTGACAGCTTTAGTCACTTTTCAGGTCAGGATTTAACACAAAAATTATGATCAATTTAAAATTATTATGCATGTCTATAAAGTCCACAACATAATAGTATACTAAGTAATTCAAATTTGCCCTAGCTTGATGACAGTAAAATGCTACTTGTATAAATGCATCAAAAATAATAATGCAATAATGTAGGGTTCTCATAAAGTTGGAATGAAATATTTTTTCCCCTCCTTTCCATTAAATGATTCTGACAATGTGATTTATTCTTGACAGATAAAGTGTATATTGTCTCAAAACTTAATTATTAAATCGCTTCCAAACATATCAAAATGAAAATGAAACCACAATTAACAGAGGATTGTGTCTGAAAACAAAATTATTCTAACTTTATGGGCGACCATGTATATTTGGAAGAAAACAATCTGAACAGGGACAATCTGCATAAATAGTACTTTCACTTTTGATACTTTGAGTAAAATTTGATACTTTTGTATTAAAGTAAGTTTTTGAATGCAGGACTTTTACTTCTAGTGGAGTAATTTCACAGTGTGGTGTTGGTACTTTTACTTAAGTAAGGGATCTGAATACTTTTTATACCACTGCACCGGTGTTACCTATTATACCAAGAAAGACTGTCTGCAATCTGTAAACTTAAAGGACTGAATGTTTCCCCTTATCTTCTCCTTCTGCTATAACAAAGCATCATCCGGCCCATCCTCACATACTGCTCCTCCTGCTTCTTCAACATGCTAACTGTCACCAACTGGACCAAACTCACACACATCACCAATACTGCTGCCAAAAGACTCCCAACACCCAGTCTCACAGAACTGAATAACAGGGCCATCTCACACATTGCAGCCACAATAGAACAGGACATTACACACCCACTCAACCAGTACCTCACCCCACTGCCTTCCGGTCGGAGGTACTGAACATTAAGGTGTAAAAGGGTTCGCCTTGGAAAAAGCCTGATCCCTGAAGCCATTGCTGCTCTAAACAAAAGAGCGCGATGAGCACGGAGTGGATGTTTATTTGGTCATATAATGTTTCTATGTCATGTGTTTTGTGATGTTAATGTTGAGCGTCTGTGATATCTTTTGAATGTACAGTGATGTGAAAATGAATTTCTCCTTGGGGACAATTAATCTCAATCTAAATACCAGACATTTTACAATAAAAGATATTCGTTGATGACACTCAACAGCAATAGAGAGCTTACTTTGACCTTAAATGATACTTGAAACTTTGAACAAAATGGAACAGTAACAGTTCATGTGGCCCCGGCCGTGCCTGCTTCTATTTGTCATTCATTCATTATCCTTAACCGCTTATCCACATTCGGGGGGTTGGTGCCTATCCCAGCTGAAATTGAGCGAGAGTCACCAATTAAACACATGGGGAGAACATGCAAACTCCACAGAAGAGCCGCTGGAGGCTGGAGTCAAACCAGCAACCCTCTTGCTGTGAGGCAATGCTAACCACTACATCACCGTGTAGCCCTGCTTCTCTTTTTAATAAACATAATAAAGTTTCAAGAAGAGAGGGAGATGAAGGGGCCACTTTTTCCTCCGTCATTCTCTTGGTCTCCTCAACATTTGTTTGTAGTCACCTCAGTGGTGCATAAAGTCCTGGCTTGCTTCTGGCAGAGCTCTGTGCTGTTACTCTGATAGCAGATACCTTTAGTTTAATATTGTAGCATCCGTCACCTGACTTACATGCCGACTACTACACAAATTAGACATGTTTTATTTGAAGAAGTTTGGTTTTGAAATGCAAAAATGAACTAAATAGGTTATTTCTTCTTTTATTTTAAAGCAAAATGTTGGTGGCCAACTAATCTAATCTGTGTTTGTTACACCATGTAATAGCGGTAACACCTACTACCGCAACAAGTCTATCCCTCACTGCCAATTGTGTTCACTGGAATGCACCACTAAGCCAGTGATCTGGTGACAGGGAATCATAATTGAGCCTCTGTGCTGCTTGTGTGCTCCAACTAATCATTCCTTCATATTCTAGCACCTCACTCAGTGCTGGGACGAGGTTACCTAACGAGGCAGGTCACCTTTTGCACAGCGTGTGTGTTTATGTCGTGTGCGGTCACGGCTCTTAGCTCACTGAGCACTGTTTGCCTTTATTTTGTCTGAACCGTAACTTATCTTAAGTCAGTTTACATGAACACACTGATTCATTCCCAACGTTTCAGTTTGAGCGCTGGTGTTTTGAGGAGCGAGGGCAATTTGCTTGGCTTACATTCCTTTCCTGAACAGTTAGTCGGATTTAGAAGAAGCAATCACAAGAACCCTGTGTTTTATTTGTTGGGACCTTGAAACACACAAATCTTTACGATTCAGATGGGCACTGTCTCTCCCTCATGTTTTGCTCTCTGTGAACACACACACACACTATAATTCATGAGAGGAGTATTTGTGAGCACAGAGAACTCTTTATAAAAGCTGTTGACTCGGATCATTCCCTGGAAAACTTTGTGTTTACTCAGCAGAGGGCTGGGCCATGCATGCAAATTTTTACGTTACTCAAGCCAGTGTATTAGCTGCCATGAATAATTTTAAGTAGATGTTTTCATTTTTTTTTAATGTTGTTTGTCTGTAGTATATGTTTTCTATCGTTTTCAATGCCTGACTGCACTTCCCTTTGCATTCACATCTATGCACGCTTTTACACATTTACATCTACCCTCTCTCCGCAGTGTTGCATTGATGACTTTGTGGAGATAGTGCAGTGCCTGTTGGATGCTGGTGCATGTGTGAATGCCTGTGACAGTGAGCTGTGGACGCCGCTGCATGCTGCTGCCACCTGTGGACACACTGGATTGGTGCAGCTTCTGATTCAGACGTGAGTCATCCTATGAAGTTCAGTCCCACTTTTATGCATTGTTTGTATCATAGCATGTTCTTCTTCCTGTGATGATCAGTGTAGAAATGAATGAGCTGATATATTGTGGATTTTTGCTCGACCTTGTCAGGATAAATGTTGCTTTTTATAGCCTTCGACTTGCTCGACTGAAGTATAAACAGACTGAGAGCCTTCTTGGCAAGAGACTAGTTTACATAAACAATGCAAATATGGCTGCAGCTTGACTCTCAAAACACTTTGCAAGCCTATGAGTATGCCTGAGTGACTGAGTACATCAGGGTGTGTCACAGTATGCCGCTCTCATCCAACTGTCTTTGCATATGGGTGTATGTGTGCTTGTGTTTGTGTGTGTGAATATGCATTCTTCTAGTGGGGCTGACCTGCTGGCTGTCAATGCAGATGGCAACATGCCCTATGACCTCTGTGAGGATGAGGCCACCCTCGAACTGCTGGAGATGGTTATGGCTGAGCAGGGTCAGTGAGAGGAGTCAAATCTTACCTGTTATTGAATCATCAGATGTTCTAAAGTCTTCGTAAAAAAGATACATGAAGGGCAAATGTCTACACTTTTAACACATCTCCCTCATTTGAAATTAGGTGGCACACATTCATTTCCAACCAAAATGAAAACTTTAACAGGCTGAGCGTGAAGCTGTCAGTGTCTGTGTGCTAACAGTTATTACTGGTTCTGTCCCTGGGCGTGTGTGTAGGGATAACTCAAGACCGCATAGATGAATGTCGAGGGGCTAAAGAGACGGTCATGCTGGCAGACATTCGGGCTCTGGTTCAGAGCGGAGCAGACTTGAACGCACAGGACGCTAATGGAACAACACTGGTGAGAGATGTTCTGGAAACATGAAGAAAATTTAAGGACAAGAATTTCACACATTTATGATCACGTTTTGAATAATCAACCAAAATCATAAAGCTTTGCTTAGAAATGAAGCACTGGACATTTTCAATAAATGATTGGTTGGGCCCTTGTATTTTGTTTCATTTTTCATTCAAGATGAGCAGAGAAAACACAAACTTTAAGAAATTTCTGCCATTCTTCTTAGCTGTGTTTTTAGCTTAAATTTTGAAAATCAGTATCAAAACAAGGTGGTGTACCTGTCAGCAGTAAAGTGTGAAATGAAAGGTCTCCAGTGCAGGTCTAAATTAGGAATATAATTTTAGTTTAAAGTTGGAGTAGTGTAACAAAAATGATATTGCTGTGTTTTATAAAGACTTCGATCCAACTTTCTGCCAAAGGAAACTAGACTTTAATTTAAACCCTAAAATTTTGAAGTGACTCCCTATAGGTCGACACTTTAATGAAAAAGTTGCCCTCTCTCCCAGCTTCATATAGCGTCTGCTAACGGCTACGTGTCAGTGGCGGAGCTGTTGCTCGAGCACAGAGCTCAGGTCGAGGTGAAGGACTCTGATGGATGGACGCCGCTGCACGCTGCCTCCTGCTGGGGACAAGTAAGTGCTGCATTAAAAAAAATTATAAAAGCTTTCCACTTTTCTTAAATGACAGATTAATAGGGTTGTTTATATTTGTTCTATAGATCCAAATGGTTGAACTGTTGGTGGCCCATGGAGCCAGTTTGGACAGCAAGTCTGTCCTGGAGGAGACGCCTCTGGGTAAACATTTTTGGTCCTGTATTGGCTCATAGCAATATAATGTAAATGACTGTGCCTCTCACCTTTGATGATGTAATGCTAATCCCCTGCCTCAAATGTAATAAGAGCCTCTGTTAAAATAGGAACTAATTATCCTGACCCATTTTTTAAATGTCTCTTAATTATAGCTTTCTTGTAGCATCTTTTCTTTCATACCTTCCAGTGTCTAACCTTTACTGCCTTTTCAGACGTGTGTATGGATGAAGAGGTCAGAGCCAAACTGATGGACTTGAAGCACAAACATGATGCCATCATGAAGAGCCAGGACCGGCAGAAGGGCACACTGCAGAGACGAGCCTCTAGTACAGGCAGCAGAGGGTGAGCGGGGACATGAGGCCAGAGAGCTCAATGGAACCAGAGTGTGAAAAACCTACACATAAACTAAGAACACTTTCAGCTTCACAGTTCCCCCTCTCTTTTGTTTATCTATACAGTAAGGTGGTACGTCGTGTCAGTGTGAACGAGCGATCCAGTCTGTACCGGCGGGAGCACCACAAAGAGGCCATGGTGTGGCAGGAGCGCGGCCGGCAGCCTGAGCCACAGGACGACGACGAGGACAGACAGACAGATAATGAGCTGCACCAGCATGCCACGATGGTGAGAGAGCTCATCGTCATTACTTTATCGTGAATTTTTCAAATGGTTAAAGCTGATTAAACTTCTTAAATGTTCCCTCAGGCTGCTGGCGGTGGAGCTACGTCACGTTTAGAGGAACTGGAGGCTGCAGACAGGAATATTGTGTCCAGTCTAGGTAATGGAGGGACCTCGGTGTCTCTGGCCTCCTCTGTACCTGGAGAGCTGTGGAGTGGCGGAGGTCTGATGGAGCGCAGCGCCTCCTACCAGCTCAGCCCTGCATCTGGAGCCGGGTCAGCATCTAAAGAGGGAGAGGGGGCAGACAGTATGACTCGGGAGAAATCACACCACACCCTGGCTGACTTGAAACGCCAGCGGGCAGCTGCCAAGCTCAATAAGTACCCGGCACCTCCTCCACCGCTGCCCCCTGCCCTGGAGGAGGAGCCTTCTGTTGCAGTGGTCGAGGTGACGACCACTCAGGCCCAGCCGGAGCTCCAAATGACCCCTAGTGCGGAGGAGGTGGCCTCCCCGAGCCAGGTGTACTTCACCCCAGCCAGCGGTGACCCTCCGCTGCTGAAACTCAGAGCTCCTGAGGAGGAGCAGTCTAACAATAAGGAGCCTTGCTGTGGACTCATGTAGACACACAAAGACACACACACATACTGCCTACAGAGTCAAAGAGCTGCACATTTTACACTCCAAAGTGGCAAAAACCTTTCATAATAGACATGAAATGAATCATTGAGGACTTTAATTTAAGGCCACATGCCAATGAAGGTTTGATCTACATTGCATTTACATTTCAGTGAACTAAAGTGCAATCTTTGTGCTTATTTCCCAATTGCTTTTTTTTATCAATATGATACACACTTTACACAGAAGGTCCTATCATTCCCTGTTGCTCCCTCTTATTAAGCGACTGCACAATCTGCTGGATGTGTCCATCTCCTGACTCGGTTTTGCAAGCAAATATTTGCTTTCCTCTGTCTCTGTTTATTACTTTATTTACGTCTGACCACACTTCTCACACTACTGTAGATTGACATTTCATTGAAAAGCCTTAGAATCATGTAAAGTATTATTGAATAGCAGTTCAAGATGATTTGTTTTAAATTAAGAATGAGGTTTTGTTTTCTTTGCTGAGTGCTATGAGAGGTACATGATCAACATTTGGATACATTTACATTATAAGCTGGAGGTTTTCGTGGTTGTTAGGTTTCTTGGTCATGATCATTTCAGTTTCCAGTATAGCTACTCTTTACATTTACACAAAGATGAAAGATGCATGATTATGTTTTTTCTTGGACAAAAAAATATCCTGAAGATTTCTTTTTGTTATTTTTTCAGTGCACAGAAAAGCCTACATTTCATTGTTCGTAATGGTGCAATTTGTAAATTAAGTGTTTTGTCTCTAAAAGAATGTGAGATCATCTACGTATATTTAAACCAGTGGATCATTCACTCAGCCCATCATTATCACCTCTAGATTTCTATTTTTCTGTCAGTAATTCTATTTTTCTACCCTCTGAATGGAATCACATTATTTATTCTATCTGATACTGAATACGGCTACAGTTCAATTTTTTAAAGATAAAAGTCCAAAGGCAAGATATTTATCGAGGAGATTATATATAATTTTATTGTCAAACCAAGTAAACTTGTCAGAGAATTATTTGTGAAAGGTTGGTGCCTTCTTTAGGTGGCAGATTTGATGGAGGTTTGCAATGCTTGCACAAAGTCCCACATGTTTGGTGAGGAGTGGGATAAAATGATCCATCAGACATGGACTTCAACTTGATGTGCTGTCAATGCACTCTAATTTCTGTATTGCATTTCAGTTTTGTTAGTGATTTTTACTGAGCACTGTTTAGAAAAACAAAACATAAAAACATAATGTTCTACAAATGAGTTTGGTGGCTTTCTTTTATGCAAAAGTATTTATTTATTGGATCTGGGTATTATAACTGTTAATGTCTCTGGGTTTCAGGAGGGATTCAAATGAACATGTTTGTAAAGAAACTTCATGTTAGAATTTATGGTTTTGCCACTTTTATACATCAGACTTTGTTGGAAGCTAGGAGGGACGAAAAATGACATGAGTGGAAAAAAAAGATTTTAAAAAATGCATTTGGAAACGTGAAAAACATATGGAAATAATTAAATGAAAATGAATGAATACAGAAATACCTAAATAATATAATTTGAATAAGAAATACGTTTTTTTAATTCATTTATTTCTACTGTACTTTTTCATCCCTCACAAAAAGCCAGTTTAGGGTTAAATTATTCCATTTCCTGAACAGTTTTGTTTGCCTGAAGTTGAGCATGTCTCCCTCTTGTGGTAAGGTTGAGCTGCATATTTTACACACTTGTCCCCCAGTGCCTTTTCTCTTCCTCTTACATCATGCAGTCACTCTCACTTTCGGTACATCTCCAATATCACAGTCTGTTCTGATGCAGCTCCCAGGGCAGCACATGATACAAATAGTAAACACTCCAGTACACGCAGGCTATAAAAGTATTACATGATGATAAAACTCTTTGGACCCTTTTCAGGATATTATATCATTACAAACTTGTTATAATGGTTTTGCTTTAAAATGCACTTAACAGAATTAAGTCTCTATCCTTCTTCACAAACTTGAACACTTTGCAGAACCGGTTGTATGTGGCCTTGGTAGCAGCTGTGCGTTGGCTGTGTTAAAAATGGAACCTGCTTATGTTGAGACACGTTTAGACTGTGAGCCAAGGCTACTGAGCCTCAGAGAGAGCTGTTATAAAGTATTATCTGTGATGCGATGGCGTTGACCTGTCTTTTAAAGTAAGATAATGGAATAATGGGAGAGACTCTTTTCGTGCAAGGCCGTCATAATACGCACAGCATGACACACGACAGTCACTGGGGCGTCACATGCTTTTATGTGACCCGTTTTAGTTTGGGATATCAAATGTCTTTCCCAAGCCCTTTCCATGACATTCAGGAGGAGGATCTCTGTCTCACAGTCTGTTTTTCTCACACAAGGAAAGCTAATTCTCTGGCTCTTTTCCTCTTCCTCAAACAAATGACATGCAAAAGAATATTTTTGCATGACAATGTTTATCTTGTTTGAAATCCTACCTTCTTGTCCCTCTGCGTTCTTAACTCGTGACTCTTTTCTGATGCTATATTCCTGCTTCTGTCCCTTATGTTCATGTCAAAACTTTTTCTCAGTCTTCTTTCAAAGTCTGTTTGGGTGTGAGCTACAGTTGAAGCTATTTTTTGTCAACCTAATGTAGCAAAATGCAGGAAACTTGCATTAATCTAAGGGTTTTTCTCAAAAATCCCCTTGTTCCTAATGCAGGCCACATGATAGATTAAAGGATCCCTGACAAAATACGCTGCACCAGGATTCATTGCGACATCGAGGCAACACACCCAACCAGTGTTGTTAAATATACACAACACAATAGCAGCCCCAGAGCTTATATTTAAAGCTCCTCAGTGTTCATGTTTGCACATATTAGCCACTGTTTGATATGTTAACTTTGTAGGTTGTTACCATGTTGTATTGGTACTTTTACTTAAGCAACTGAGAGACTTCTCAATACTTCAGTCACACGCACTTTATAGCTGTATGGCCTTTTTTTAGTTTTGTTAT
Organism: Centropristis striata; assembly: GCF_030273125.1. Classification (NCBI taxonomy): domain Eukaryota; kingdom Metazoa; phylum Chordata; class Actinopteri; order Perciformes; family Serranidae; genus Centropristis; species Centropristis striata. The sequence continues at coordinate 19,863,728 of NC_081539.1, forward strand.
TATTTTGTAGTTGTTACATTATGGGTCACTTTGTTTTGGTGTTTTTATAATAATTAAAAAAACAACTCTGTAGTTGTTTTGAATCTCTTTGCAGCCATTTGAGTCCTTCTGTGGTTGTTTTGTGTCTCTTTGTGGTTGTTTTTCCCCTTGTCTTTTGTCGTTGTGAATCTATTTTTGTCTCTTTGCACTTGTGTTGTCACTTTGTTATTGTTTTGGTCATTAGAGTAGATTTTTTTTGTCTGTGGTTGTTTCCCCCATTTTTGTAGTCATTTGAGTCTTTTGTAGTTGCTTTGCACCCCTCTGTAGTCTTTGTGTGTTATCTTTGTAGTTTTAAGTTTCTTTGTGGTCTCTTCTTGTTTGATATTGTCACACTGTTAAAATAATCGCCTAAGTCATTTTTTGTCAATTTTTTTTTCTTCACCTATGGTAAAATCCTTTAAGATAATGGCCTATGTCAAGTGTGTGACTCAAGCGGATTTATTATGCCTAAGTCAAAATAAAATGGGACTTTTTGATTTTTTGAACATGCCTTTGTGACTTAAGCAAGATATGGTAACACTTTATTTTGAAGGTGTCTACATAAGAGTGACATGAGCGTGTCATAAACATGACATGTGATGTGTCATGAAAATTAATGACACTTTGAAGTAACATTAATGCTCATGATACTTGTCATGTCATGTTTCTTGTGTAGGCTTGTGTGACTCTTATGTAGGCACCTTCAAAATAAAGTTTTACCATATCTTGCTTAAGTCACAAAGGCATGTTCAAAAAATTGCCTAAGTCATTTATTTCTCTTAAATTACATAATTTACACACAGTGTTATTACTATGCCAATAGCCATCCTTTGTTACATCTTTTTTTGAGTGAAATGATCAATAAATGTCATATGTTACACTTTTGGTGAAGTTTTTTGTGTTTACTGCAAAACTTGAAAAAATGAGTTAGGCGATTATTTTAACAGGGTGTCGATATGCGTCTCTGTGAGTGACAGTTTAGGTGCAGAAACTGCAAAACTCCTGGATATCAGTTAATAATGAATAACCCTGATAGAATATGTTTTGCACCCTTGGAGTGGTAGCTGGATCTGTTTGGCATTCCTGGAGTAGGCTTGTCTCCCTAAAAGTGGCCTCTTAACGCGTTTTAAATTAAACTTGATTGGGCCCTTGGGATGGCGTTTTTCCGACGGCACATGAAGGCGTCATTTGGCACGCTGACGCCTGAAGGCGAAGAGATACAGCCAACCATGAGCAGGGGCTCGTGAAGGCGTGTCGGGCGGGTGGGAATATGAACACCGAGAGGCTCAAAGTGACAGTTGGAGCTCAGAGGAGCTGAAGGAAAGTAAACACACGAGCCAAACTCACTCCTGCTTCACTGCTCCGGCTGAACAACTGGTAACCACTGATAGTTGTTATCTGCTGCTTACACTTTGCCACTCTTGATATTTCTAAATCTTCTTTTATGTTTCAGATATCCAGACGGAGAGCGCGAGACACAGCAAACATGTCCCAACAGGCGGTGAACGGGGTCTCGTGCAGGGGCAAGGTCCTGACTCTGGACAACATGAACCCCAATGTGAAGCGGGTCGAGTACGCGGTCCGTGGTCCCATAGTGCAGCGGGCTCTGCAGATCGAGAGGGAGCTCAAAGAGGTAACCGGGGCTGCAACACGCGCGCGCGTCTGTGCACGCGGACCGGAGTGAAGTCTGCTAATGCACGAGGAAAAACAGAGTTAAAGAGTTAATATTAGTGATGATTTAGTTAATATATGAAAAGCCGTTTTGCAGTATCTAAAGGTTTGTACAGAAGTGATGTGGCACATGACATTTCAGGGTTATTTAGTTATTGTAAACGCTAACCGGTGCTGGAAGGGTGCAGGAAACACTCGAAAGCACTTTAATATGGTGTTTTCAACGTTTGAGAAGTGCTTGGATTTTGAATCAAGTGCTTGAAACTGCATACATTTAGATTCTACAGGAAGTCAAGTCTTCATGCAAACAGCTTACACAGTTTGAAAGTTTGTTGTGTTTCACTTGTCACCCTTCTGTTTCACAAAACTTTTGGTTGTTTAAAGCACAATGACTTATTCAATGTGATGAAGGACTGAAATAGTCAGTATAGTGTACACACTGGATATAAATGTATAATTTACCACAGCTGTAAGGAGCTGGAAAAGCTTGAAAAGTGTAGGAAGCCTGGAATGAGTGAAATCAAATAGTGTGTGTGCATGTTGGACAGTGGATGAATAGATGATCTTCAGCCAAAAGCCAGATACTAGTCATTTTTGCATTTGCCCTATTGTCTTTCTTTTTGGATTTTTTTTATTTGATAACTGCAACAGCTCCAAAAATATTAAAAATGCCTCTCTGTGTGTTTTGGCACACACCGGCTACTGTGGACAGTGAGCGAAAAAAAGTGATTTCCCTGCTCTGCTTCCTTTAAGAGTAGGGAATAAAAAAAGAGAGGAAAGAGAAGTAGGTAGTTGTGATGAATAAGATGTTTGCCTTGGACAAATTATGCTGACTCTCTGGTCTGCTTTTATTTGTCCCTGCATGACAGCAGTGTTAGGCTTGTAATGTTGTACACAGTGCTCTTCAACTCATATTACATTATGCTGCTGTGGTAATATTGATCCACCATGCTTTCCTAAGGAAGGGCAAGCATGTTGAACAGGAAAGCTTTAAAAGGCTGTAATGCAACCCTCTGCAGTTATGTCCTCCTCACAAGACACGTAATGATCAGGACGGGGCAGTTCTAACCAGTGCAAGTGCATTTAACTCTGCTCTAGCCTGAGGTGGCCTGAGAGGATGTGCATATCAGGGTTATTATGTAAGATGAGAGGGTACATTCTCTATCCTCTTTTGTCTCCCTGGGTTTGCTCACCTCCCTCCTCCCCACTGGGGAGCGAGTTCATTGGACGGAGCTGCAGCTGTGAGGCCCAGCAGCGTCACAGGCCTTTCTCTGCAAGGAGTTCCAATACAAGCAGCCCTACTTCTGCTGAAAGTGCTCGGGTTCTTGGTAATCCACTTGTTTTTCCTCCACTCAAAGAAGGCAAACCAAAAACTGCCTTAATGCATAGCAGCAGTGGTTATTTATCAGTTTGACTGGAAAAACAAGAACTATTTGCTGTAGGGCCATAAGACGTTGACTCATGAATTATATTGTTTACAATAATTATATTATTGTTTGTTTGAGATAGGTCAAATACAAAGTCCTGAAATACTTCATATATTTGCAAAGATGTTTTTTCTGTCAATACAAGTTGCTGTGAATAGTGTGGTAAGGATGTGCTGAAAAGCAAACAACAAGTTCCTCTTTCCCTTTTACTTTCACCTGTTCTAAACAATCTGAAATGTGAAATCCAGGAGTTTTCTGAGGGGTCAGGAGACTTTGCATCACTGCAGTTTCCCAGTGATCTGTGGCTGTGCTTCCTGTCAGATCTGTGACTGGAACACTTTTACTGATGGCTCAGCAGATTTTATGCAAGTGTGTGTGCGTTTGTGCATGCATGCGCTGGTGTAGTGATGACCCTTATAAATCCTTACCCAGACATCTGGCATGACATTGCCTGCACTGCAGTAAGCCCTTTTCAGGCTTTGATCTGAGCTGCTGGTAAGTCTGCATTGTGAGTGACAATAGAGTGGTGACACTAGAGCAAAAGATCAGAAAAAGTTGAGAAAAAGAAGGTTTTTATTTAGTGTTAGACTTGTTAAATCATGGGAAAAAAACTAATTTCAACCTGTTTTTAGTAGTTTTAATAATACATTCCTCTATTCCTCGTGTATGTAGTCCTGTGAGTCAATTCGCAGGGCAGACAACTCACTTATCATCTGGCATGTTAAAATATAATTGAGTTAAATGTATCACATGAGCATAGCAGCAGTGGTTATTTATCAGTTTGCATCAGATCTTGAATTAGTATAATTCCAATTATGATAGCGTGACTGAAGACTGATAGAGGGATGACAGTTTCAGATTACATCATAAAACAGAGTGAAACATGAATTCAGGTCAGGGTCTATTCAGACTTTGTGACCCTGAGGGTTTCCTGGCCTGGCTCACTGGTCCGGCCTGCGCAATCAGTGCCTGGTGCTGAGTGAGCAGGAGAACGCAGCGCTGAGCAGGAGAACCGACAGGCTCCTCTTTCCCGGAGAACAGCAGCCTCTTTGTTACACAAGAACAAGGCAGGGATGAGGGCTAAAAAGGAAACTTGCAGCTGCCAGTTACTTAGATTTTAAACAGGCTCATTTCTGACTTAACATGAACCCAAAGAACCTTGTGGGCTTGCTCTTGCCATCATGTAAAGTCATAGAAAGGATAATATTGACTCAGTCCAAAGGAAAGTTCTTCCTGTGCCCTTGGAGATGGTTTGCCTGTTGTTTTATCCTATAAAACATGCTGAATCATGTCAGTGATCATGTGAACAGCATAACTTTTAAAATCAAATTGTATTGTAGTTTTTTGCTGTCCAGACCTCTCCAGACGGACATAGAGGACACAATTAGAGACAACTGTAGTTAGTTAGAGACAACTATAGTTTCTCACTATATAGATCACTTGTATACAGAATTAGAGATACTACAAGTATGAGCCTTAATCTAGGTTTCTGTTTTAGGCAGAGCAGTTTTGTTTTGCAGCTTGCTGTTGGGTTAACTGGATGAAATGAGGCAGCAGTTTTATTACCACCATGGCCTGTTTGCACTTATACCGAGGCAGCAAAAACTGTGGTTGCATCACATTTACTTGCTGGCCAACAACAGAAGACAAAACGAGTTCAGAACAAGGGGATGGGCTGATGTCAGATATTGAGCTGATTCAAATAGCTGGAACAGGTCTGATATGAGATATGATACAGAAAACTATCACAGCATTATTGAAATCTGAAACGTGGGATCTGCATTTGCATTCATCACAATCCCTGTAACATGAAACATCACAGCACTACTAGTGTAATCTGTCTGCTTCTATGCTATCAGAAGCAGCTGGCTGGAGGTAGAGCTGTGTTGTAACATACTTCTTTTGAGCAGACTTTTATGAAAATAGGACTGTACTTTTCAGTTTGGTTTCAGTATTGTTTGACACCATATTTCACATCAGCATGCAATAAAATGTTATGAGTTTTAGTTTTGTGATACAATTTTTAATGCACAAACCGTAAAGCCCCAGAACTCATGATTATCACAAGATATATCTCTTTGAGGCTCATCGCTCCGCCCTGGTATGAGCAGAAAACATTTATTGTCACATTACCTCAACTGATAAACAATAACAGATGCAGCATGTTATTAGCAGTAAACAGACGTACTGGCGCTTTCCAGGTCCATTTAGGTCAAAGAGATAAAGATGAAGGACTTTCTGATTCAATGAAGGTGAATAGCGAGTTGATGAGGGGAAAAATGGTTGAAGTTTGACACGCGATTGGCTCAAGCCAGCAATTCTTGAGTAAATCCATAACCACAAACAGAAGGGGTTTGTGTCTCTGTGAGCCCCAGCAGCTGCGTCATCCCTGTCCAGGCCAGCGCGTCCTACTCCACAAGCCAAACCAGACTCTGTGCCAGGGTCTCTGCACAACAAAAAGGGTGCTACTGAGAGAAGATGCATGTGTGAGATGAATAGAAGTGTTTCTGGATTAAGGCCATCAGGTGGTGCACACAGATGTGACGCAGTTATGAATCATCTGTTTCCACAGGAGGCCTGTGAGAGACAATTAAAAGCTTGATAAATGCAAAATGTTCCTCATTGTTATAACTTTTCAGATTGAAAATACAGGGGTTGGAAGAATGTTTTAGTCATGTAGCCAGTACCAATAAATCACATTTTTATTCTGAGGTTTGTAATGTAAAACGGCTGTGCATAAAATGCTTGCATGCAGAATTTTCCAAGGCCACAACTGCATAGTCATGTCAAGATTTTCTAACATGTTATAATTAAAGTTGTTTATTATATGAAAAAGACAAAAGAAGGAACAGAATGTTCTTCCCACATGTTCACACACATCCTGTTTGTTGAGGAGCTGTTGCTACATGTAAGAGATCATTAAAAGACAACAGATTCTCTCTTCTTTTCCTCACTGTCTCAGCATTTTCAACACTTGTTCCTTTATTTCTGCTGAGATTTACCTGCCCTACTCTGTCTTTATCTTTCCAGGGAGTCAAGAAACCTTTCACAGAAGTCATTAAGGCGAATATAGGGGACGCTCACGCCATGGGTCAGAAACCAATCACATTTCTCAGACAGGTAAGACAAGTTTTTACATTTTGCCCCAAGGTATTTTAGTGGTTTGTCAAATAATTAGGTCGCTTCCATAGGTCCATGTGAAACTAGGTGTGCTACATTCATAAATGCTAAATACCAGAAAGATTGCTACCTCTGTCAAGCACCTCTTTTTTCGGTGTGGTTTGTCTGACTTTTTGCCTATCTGTCTGTTAGAAGGATTACATAAAAACTACCAGCCTGTTTTTCATTAAACCTGGCTAAAAGCTGCAGCATGTTCCAAGGATAACCCAGAAATGTTGATTAATGTTGGAGCGAATACAAGTCACAGCACAGAAACACAAACTAAGCTGCACTTTTGTTAAAGATTTTCAGGCATGTGTGCTGCATTCATGTGCTGTTAGAATAATCTGAAAAATGAGTTTCCCAACCATATTCTGTGGCTTACCACATCCATTTCCTGGAAACAGCTATTAATGTGTTGTTTAAATGCTTTCACAAGTAAAATAAAAATAAGACAACCCCTTTCCCTTCTCTGGTCCATTCGGGGATCGTGTGAATGCACTGTCTTGGCGGAGGTTTCTGTGTGCTTTTCTAATCTTTTTTCTTCTTCTTCTCTCAGGTTTTGGCTCTGTGTGCTTACCCTGATCTCCTGGAAGACAACAAGTTTCCAGAAGATGCCAAGCAAAGAGCGAAGCGTATTCTCCAGGCCTGTGGAGGCCACAGTATAGGTCAGACAACTCCCCCTCACTCCACCAACCACATTTACGCCCCTTCCTCCCAGCACACACGTCACTAGCATCCACCTCCGTTTGTCTACTCATTAATTATTTATCTGGACAGCCCGTAATCTATTTAAACAGAACATTAACTGATAAATGTAGTGTTTTTTGAATCAAAGTTCATTTTTCATGTGTTCAAGGGGCCTACAGTGCAAGCCAGGGCATTGAGTGTGTCCGTCAGGATGTGGCGCGCTACATCGAGAAGAGAGATGGTGGAATCCCCTCCAACCCCGACACCATCTACCTCTCCACTGGAGCCAGTGATGCCATTGTGGTATGAGTTACACTCTTTATTGTTTCTTCTCCAGAAAGGTGCTGGCATACTGAAGGCCAGGCCACCAGTTGATATGTTGTTTTAATCCAGCACAGGTGGTGTACTTTTGGTTTAATTGGCCTATGAACCTGTTCTTTATTTCTCTTCTGTTAATTATATACTCAGGTGTACTTTGCACATCTGTCACTTTACTCCACCCACAGACCTTTGTCAGTGTCAATACAGCTTTCTCCAGTTATTCAGAATACTGACTGACCTTAAGATACGCTCAACTAGGATTGTAAATGATTGGAAAGTTTCCTGAAAATCTCCAAGGGAAATTGAGCTCAGGAATTTGGGGATTTTTTTTACACAATTTAAATTTTAAAAGCTTACCTCACTAACTTAAAATACTTGGTTTAATGGCATGCTTTGGCTAAATTTTGGCTTTTGGCTTATTATTTTAATTTATTTAAATTGCAACCATGCAGTACATCTAGCAGCAGACTCCTCCATCACATGCCCAGATTATTTCCCAGCATCCCTTTAAATGGGAATTCAATGCATTCTCCCGTCACATGTGCAGCCAGCACAACTGCACTGTCTGAGCCAAAGGACTACGTGCTTTCAGGGGACTTTATATCAGTGGAGTGAATATATTTTATATTTTCATGATATTTCAGTTAACCAGCTGATAGGAGCCTCAAGATAAGTACACAGTGTACCTTGTTAACAAGTTCCGCAAGTTTTCCAGGGGTTTTCTGAATGCCTAATTTGCATATCAATATATTTTTTAAAACAGTTTTTTCTATGAGTACCTTCATACAGAATGTGAATACTATATGGTGAAAAAGTGACTTTTTATTGCCATCGCTCTACAAATGAAGGCATCATGTTATATACTCATGAGGATTATAAAACAACAACGCAGGGGCTCAGTAGGCCGAACCAAGGTGGTAAACTTCTATTCTTTTCAACCTTTACGTCGCATAATAGATCCATTCTTTCTATTCTTACCTTTCAAAATAAAAGCCCTAAACATATTGACTTCAGAAATGTTTACCAATGGGAACTTAAATGCACTCAGAACATTTTATTTTATATCTGGCTGTGTGGATATATGCAAACTTTTTATTGAACAAGTGCTGGCTCAAATTCACATCACTGCCGGTGTGAATAGATTTAATATGAAATATTCACAGGCGAGTGACAACGAGTTGCAACACATCCTTCTTCTCTTGTTTTTATGTTTTCCTCTGATGCTCTGTTTTTCCTCTATGAGTCCCATGTCAATGTTTCTCAGGTTCTTGTCGATGTAATTTAAAGGGTTTTTTTGTCTTGTGTGATGTGTTGTTTTTTAATGAAGCAACAATGCACTGTGCCCAAGCCAAGTTTAACCTTAACCTTAACAATTCAATTAGTTGGAAAAAATCACTATCTATTCTGATAAATCGATCAATTGTGAAATTGTGAAAGTAATTTTTCATTCAAAAAGGGCAAAGAAAATTCTGTTTTCAGCCTCTCAAATATGAGTATTTCCTGCATTTCTGTTTAATCTAATATAAAATTGAATATTTTCCAGTTTGGGATTGGAAAAAAAAATCAAAGAAGACATTTAAAGTCATCATGTTTTTTTCCTGACATTTATAGATCAAACAAAAAATTTGGAAAATATGAGGCAGATTAATTGATAATGAAAATAATTGTTAGTTGCACTACAAGATACCACTGTTGCCTACAGTGTTACACTGTAACATTTTGGCCCTCAGTGTAGGTGTGTTTGTTTATTCTCCTGTTATAAAGTAGATCCGCTGATCCCCAGCAGTCTTGTATTATGTAACTGTCTGGCTACCAAATCACCAGACCTGTTTGGTTACACATCTACCTCCTTGATTAAATACTGAGGATGCTTTTCTTATACTGAATGAACGTCCTGCCAGTCTATACACTTTATGTTCTTTCAAAGCTTGTCCTCTATTTCTCTTTCATACTTTCTCTCTTCCTCTCCTCTCTACACCGTCTGATCCCAGAACATGCTGAAGTTGCTGGTGTGTGGTGAGGGCCGTGACCGTACAGGAGTGATGATCTCCATCCCCCAGTACCCTCTGTACTCGGCCGCCCTGGCAGACCTGGGCGCCGTGCAGATCAGTTACTACCTGGACGAGGACAAGTGTTGGAGTCTGGATGTGGCAGAGCTCAAGAGAGCTGTCACTGCAGCCAGGCAGCACTGCAATCCCCGCGTCCTCTGCATCATCAACCCCGGAAACCCCACTGGTATATACACTGATGGCAGTTTCTGTTTTAAAATTAACACTTGCTGGAATGATGTACTTTTGTTGGTGTGTATGTGCATTGTGCACCCCCAAACTCTGGCTGTCCTGTGTGATAGGTCAGGTCCAGAGCAGACAGTGCATTGAAGATGTGATCCGATTTGCTAAAGAGGAGCATCTCTTCCTCATGGCTGATGAAGTAATGTCATTTCCTCAATTTAGAAGTTTTTACTCCCAGTTTCTTCTATCCTACAGAGCAGAAATGCGGCCAGAATTATAATAAGCTTCAAAGTTTCAACCCCCACACACAGCAGCACATCAATTAATTCGGCTAATTATCTGTCCCTCTGATGCATTTACACTAAACAGTGTTTGATAAAACATTAAAAACACTTCTCAGTATAATGCTGTCAACTACAGCACCACCACTCACTACAGCCATTATCATGTAGGTTGAAAAAATAATGAAACATGTATGTTTCTAACATCTTTGATGACTGAACACATTTCAAATTGACAGCTGATTTCCAAAATAATGAATAATGTTAATTTATGACTCATTTTATTTATTGCTTGTACAGAAGTTCGATATAATTTGTTATGAACACATTCAAATTATCTTTTTTTTAGTCAAGTCTTGAATGTAAGCTGCACATTTCAGTTATTTATTTTTTATTGATAATAATGTGTTTTTATTAAGTTGTTTTTCCGTTTCAGGTCTACCAGGATAATGTGTATGCAGAGGGCTGTAAGTTTCACTCTTTTAAGAAGGTGTTGTTTGAGATGGGACCAGAGTACTCCAGTACAGTGGAGATGGCCTCCTTCCACTCCACCTCCAAATGCTACATGGGAGAGTGAGTAGCTAGACACACACACACACACACACACACACACACACACAAATGCAGCCCAGACCACTTCTGAATGTAGTGTAAGATATTGGATCTCAAATCCATCAATGCATCTTGCATCACACCTGTACTTGGAGCTGTACTGTGTAAATGGGGCCTTAACTTAAGTTTGAAACATACAAAAACTTCAATTGTAAATTCATAAAGGGATAGTTAAGATCTTAAGTGGGCTTATATGATGTATTACCTACAGGTACAGGTGCATCTCAATACATTAGAATATGATGAAGTCCTTTCCATTAGTTCAAGTCAAATAGCCCCAACCAAGTATTGAGTCATATAGATGGACATACTCTTCAGAGGCATTCTTTTTAAAATTGGTCTTTTGTAAAATTCAAAATTTTTTGAGACACTGAATTTTAGGTCTTCATTAATTGTAAGCCATAATAATTATAATTAGAAGAAATTACATAAATTAAGACATGAAATGTTTCATTCTGTGTGTAATGGATCTATCAATGTGTTATTTTCACTTTTTTAATTAATTACTGACATAAATAAACTTTTCTATGATATTCTTATTTATTGAGATGCACCTGTAGATGGCAGTAGGCCGCCCTCAGTTTGCAGAACTTTTCAGAGAGTAATTACAGAAACACTGTCCTCCTCCTAGCTGCTGCTGCATCGCTAGGGTCTCTCTTTTTCCTGCCCATCAGGTTAATGGGTAAAACAGGTAGACAGACATACACTATGTAACTTTGGTGCCTTCAAGAGATAGTTTGGATACATAGATCTGGCAGCAAGTGAAAAAGAAATCACAAGGAACACGCTAAATTCATACCCACGATTGATGAATAGAATTTTATATGACATTTATTTTATGGAAAGCTTGTTGTTCTACCTCAAAATCGAGATATAATATTTTGGGGGGATTTTGCTGACTTTAGCTGTCTTAACTGAATAAATGAATGAGAATGTAATGTGATTTTTTTTGTGAAAATCAGAAATCAAACATACTGCAAATGTTTTTGTTTTAAATGAACTTGCATTACCACTATTGCTATTTAAAACATTTCTTTTTTAAAAACACATAGAAACTAACTGCTCAAGGCAGCGTTAGACAAACAACTCCTGTGTTCTGTGAGATAGAATTAGTGTATTAGTTAATGGATTCTGGTGGTTTTGGAGAGAGTTCAGTTCCCTGTTAGAAAGGGCTGTCTACCAGCAATGTAAAGTGTTTCAAATATTTAAAAACAGCATACACTTGAGCTGATTTTTTAGGTTGGGCTTTTTCAGGTGGCTAAAATACATTTTGCTGCTTACTTCTACAAACTGAGCTCTTGTTGCTGACTTGTTCATCACCTGTACTAAGAGTATACTCTGCGCTTCACTTACTCCTTTCTTCTGTTTGCTTTTGTCAGGTGTGGATTCCGCGGTGGCTACATGGAGCTGGTTAACATGGACCCTGAAGTTAAAGCCCAGCTTACCAAACTGATGTCGGTGCGTCTGTGCCCCCCCGTACCCGGACAGGCTCTCCTGGACCTGGTGGTCAACCCCCCGCAGCCTGATGAGCCCTCCTACAACACGTTTATGAAGGTTTGAAAAACACACCAGCTAGCAAACATCCTGGTTATCCTCTGAGTGTATGCAAACACAGGTTGTACTTATGTAAACACTCATAAATACCACATCATATAATCTGAGTATAATATATAATCTGAATATTGAGTGTGCTGAAGTGGCTCAAGTTTAACTAAATAATGAATAATCATCTTTTGAATTCTGTAATGTTCAGAAAAGAGCTTTGTAAAGAGGATATATATATTATATACATATATATATATATATATATATATACATATATATCCTCTTTACAAAGCTCTTTTATATATATATATATATATTTATATATATATTATATATATATATATTTATTTTATTATTATTATGATGATTATTATGATTATAGATGATGGCAAGCAGCTCAGGAAATTACATATTTATGAATTGAAAACCTGAGAATATATATTGGATATATAGAGACAAACTACACTGTCTTTTTTATGTTTTTGGACATAATAGTATGGCGTTATAATTATAAAATTACATTTTTTGAAATTTTTTTGACAGGGTCATTTTTGAACACCCCATATTATGGTGTTTTCTGACATTTCTGGCCATATTATACTCTATAGTATGACTTTTTTAGGGGTCATTTATGGACATCCCATAATATGTTTTTTTTTCCCGCTATTTGGGCAAGCTATACTACTACATATATCAACATAGTATAACTGACCCATTTTATGCATTTTAAAGTTTGACCATTTTTGACAAAAATCTACATGCTATAGTATGATTTTTTTTGAGGGAGTCATTTTTGGACATCCCATAATATGGTGGGTTTTTTGCTATTTTTGGACAAACTATACTACCAAATGTATCAACAGACTATAATTGACCCAATTTCAGAATTTTTAGGCATTTTAAATTTTGACCTTTTTTGACAAAAATCGACATGCTACAGCATGACTTTTTCAGTTTTTGGACATCTCATAGTACAGTGTTTTCTGTCATTTCTGACACACTGTGATATGACATGTTTTTATTTTATTTTTGGACATACTATACTCTCACCATAATCAATCCACTTCAATGCATCTCTGTTTTTTTTGGGGCAGTTTTGGACAAATTACACTTTAACTGTTTTTCTACTTACCATTGTATGACTTTGTTATGACATATTTTTATAGTATCCTTATTGACAGTATGTTGAATATAAAAAAATACACACTATATAAATACATATACATGATTAACATATAAACTCCTTTTTCCCCTTTAGGAGCGGACAGCAGTGTTAGCAGATTTAGCAGAGAAGGCCAGGCTAACAGAGCAGATGTTCAACGCAGTACCTGGTATCACCTGTAACCCTGTGCAAGGGGCCATGTATACCTTTCCCCGCATCACTCTACCGCAGAAGGCCATTGACAAGGCTAAGGTCAGCTCTGCACACAGGCCATATCTCACTAATGGGCCTCACCCCAATTTACTTGTGTGTGTTGACGTGTTCAAATGTATGTGTACATCTGCAGGAAGAAGGCAAGGTCCCGGACATGTACTACTGTATGAGGCTGTTAGAGGAGGAAGGTATCTGCCTGGTGCCGGGAAGCGGCTTTGGTCAGAGAGAGGGAACCTTCCACTTCAGGTTTGTATGGCTAAATCATGTCTGTTCAGCTTCATGGGGGAAAGGAGAAAACTTATTTTAAACATAGTGGCCCTCATTTATCAAAGGAGCGTACGACAGAAAGTGGGCCCACGATCATTCTGCAAGGCTCGGCATTTATCAATTTGGGCGTGAGCGGAGAATTTAAGTCAGTGTTAAGTCCACCCGTCTGAGTCTGAGAATCCTCTTTTTGGCCGTATTGCATCCTTCGGTGTCGTAAACTGAGGAGAGCCATCTGTATCGGGTATATATTAGGAAGTGGTATTTAAATTACGCTTGTTTCGAGCAGCCACATTTATCAACTGCCGATCATTCTCACGCTGTGATTGGCGAGATACGATTGTTTGATAAATCCCACGTGAACCCTGTTGTAAAACGAAATATATGTTCAGATCTGCGCTTGTTTGATAAATGAGGGCCACTGTGATTGGTCATTAATCATGTTATGGATTTTTGTTTGCTATAATCAGTATTTAAGGTTTATTCAAAGTGTTTTTTGTTGTTCTTCATTTGAACCCGATTGACTTTGCACTCCTACTTTACACTGTAAAAAAACTGTTTTTACTTTTAGCAGTATACTTCTTACATTAACTGACATAATGAAAGCAGAATGATTATAAAACACATTTGGATCCAGGTAACTCACTACACCTGTGACAGAATTGCCATTAACCCACACACTCCTTCCTGCTGTTGTGTCCAGGATGACCATCTTGCCTCCCGCTGAGAAGCTGAAGGTTGTGCTGCAGAAGATCCGCGACTTCCACGTGCGATTCACACAAGAGTTTTCATAACAATCATCTCAAGAACCAACTCGTTCGGTGCCAGTATCTTCAAGTGCCTTTGTGTGAAGGTTGTACATTGAACGCCTCTTATTTAGACAGTCAAAATCGGATTTCGTGCTCACATGTACAGCATGTTAAGATGTAATGATTTTCAGTAAATGATGCACCTTTCCGAAGTATTTTACCCTGCCAGGTTTGTGAAACTGAAAATGTTTTATGCAGATTGTATGAAAATTCAGATGTCCTTTTCAGATGCTGCTACAGGTGCATCTCTCCTGCCAAGATTTTTACAGCCAAATTAGATGAAAGTATTAATTCAATAACATGTTAAGTGATTACTTGATTAACCCGAGAGGATGCACCAAGTTATGAATTACTGCCACGTCTTTACAGGCCTGACTCAGATTGTAGCTATTTGTATCACTAATATTTAAATCGTTCTCAAATGCCATTAAACACTTGAATATCTGAGTTGTTTTCTGAAGTGTATGCAATGTCAGCCATTACATTTGTAATTTCCAAATATGTTCTACCTTGTATTGATATACAGCAACAGTCACATGTTAATGTTGGGCCACATTGCCGCCATAATTTCTTCTTTTTTTAAAGACTTGAATCTTCAACAGTGCTTACATACATGCTTTTAGAAACAGAAGAAAGCTGAATCTCTTGGAATAAACAGAAACAAAACAAAACAAAAAAAAGATGGATTCAACATGTTGCTGTTTTTGGACAAACTATACTACCACATGTATCAGAGCATTTCTAGCATTTTAAAATGCCACCATTTTTTGATAAAAATTGACATGCTATGTATGACTTTTTTGAGGGGTCATTTTTTCTGTAATTTCTGGCCATATTATGCTCTAATAATTATTAACAGACTATAATTGACCTTTTTAAGCATTATTAGGCATTTTTTAAATGTTGCCATTTTTGACAAATAACATGCTATAGTATTATTTATTTATGTATTTGTAATTTTTGTTTTTTTTCTTCTTTTCTTTTTGGGACAAACTATACTATACTACCACATGTATCAGAATACTTGGGTAATTTCTAGCATTTTTAAATTTTGCCATTTTTGACAAATCAACATGCTATAGTATGATTTTTTTTTGAGGGGGTCATTTTTGGACATTCCATAATATGGTTTGTTACTGTCATTTCTGGCCATATAATGCTCTAATGTGTATGAACAGACCATAATTGACCCATTTTTAGCATTTATAGGCATTTTAAAATTTGACAATTTTTGACAAAAATCGACATGCTATATAGTATGACTTTAGACTCAGCTTTTACATTTGGAATTTCCAAATATGTTCTACCTTGTAATGATAAACAGCAACAGTCACATGTTAATGTTGGGCCACATTGCCGCCATCATTTTTAGTTTTATTTAAAAAGACTTGAATCTTCGACAGTGCTTACATGCTTTTAGAAACAGAAGAAAGCTGAATCTCTTGGAATGAACACAAACTAAAAAAAAGATGATTGAACATTGTAATCATCACAGCAACTCAGTAACACCGTTTAACTCCGCTGCGTTCCCTTCACCTTCCCAGAGGCCTCCAAGACTCTGCCCGAGCACGGTAAGAGTTCTCAGCTGCTCGTCGAGACAGATAGGTTTAAAGTTCGTCTCTCTGCTGTGACAGCTTTGTGGCGTGCTTTTCCAAAAACTTACTGAAGCCCTCTACTGTTCTGTCTCCGCCTTCAAATTTGATGGGGCTCTGCTTGCTGTTGCTTGGGGCTAAGTATATTGTGGGGAAGCCCTCCACTTTGTAGCTATCATTTGGCACATCGTTGGCAGTGGCGTCCATCTTGGCGATCACAATGTTCTTTTCCCCCTTATATTTCTTGCCCAGAGCCAAAAAATCAGGCTCCAGTTTCTTACAGTGGCCACACCAGGGAGCATAAAACTCTATCAGGACATCTTTCTGGGTATCCATGACGATGTCGTCGAAGGTCTTTCCGACCACAACCTTTACTGGTCCCT
Source organism: Centropristis striata (assembly GCF_030273125.1). Classification (NCBI taxonomy): domain Eukaryota; kingdom Metazoa; phylum Chordata; class Actinopteri; order Perciformes; family Serranidae; genus Centropristis; species Centropristis striata. The sequence goes on from NC_081539.1 coordinate 19,880,106, forward strand.
TATTGCTCTTTGGCACTGGCTGCGACTTGATGATAGGTGTGATTTTTCCTGTGGACATGAGAAAGAAATTCAGAAGAGAGCGATATTACTTCCGGTGTCAACAAGACTTAAGTGCCAATTAGGCCATATCATTTATTTATAAAGTTAATTTGACACTTTTAAAAAAACAGCACAAATAACTGAAAAACTAAATGTAACACTCACCTTTCTTGAAAGCCATAACAAAGTCTCTCAGCACGTCGGCGTCAAACTCTTCTGGCTCCATGGCGAACTTCTTGCCTCCATCTGCCAGAATCCCCACATTGACTTCCTCTCCGCTCTCGCTGAGGCCCAGGCTCTTCAGCTCTTCTGCGTAGTCCTCCTCATCGCCGATGGCAAACATGTACTCTGGAAAGTCTTTGGCCACCTCAAGAACCTTGGACCTCCAAAATTGTGTTGCTAAAAATGAAATACCAGAGAGAGGGTTTGTTTGTTTGTTTAAAAAAAAAGTCGCCTCTGGCAAGATACTTATATCTGAGAACTCCCAGTATAGCAGGTAAAAAAAATCCATAAAAAAATAATAGAATGCCATAAAAATGTAAAGAGTGGGAGGAAAACAAGTAACAGTAGCTTGTAAAAATGTCACAGTATAGTATGCAATAAAAAAAAACATTAAGCATCACTGTGAAGTATGCCAAAAAAGGCAATGAGTATGGAAAAAAAAGCCATAGTATGAAATGCCATTTAAAAAATTTAATCAGAAAAGGTCACAGTATAGTATGCTGTTCAAAAAACAGGAAATGTTATGATATATAGTATGCCATAAAAAAAATAAAAAAGGTTATAGCTTAGGGTGTGTGTGTGTGTGTGTGTGTGTGTATATATATATATATATATATATATATATATATCGTCATTAAATGTCATAAATCTTTTTATAAAAGACCTAGTATAGTATGTAGCCATAGCATGAAATGACAAAAATAAAATCATAGTATAGTATGTCATTCAAAATTGCACATAGACCATAGTTTAGTATGTCATAAAAAGTAATAAAATAGCCATAGTAAGTCATAAAAAGTTACAAAAAAGGTCATAAAATGAATAATGCAGTATGCCATACAAATCATGCATGAGATAAAACCACTAAGGACACCCTGTTAACAGCCGCATTAAGTTTAACATTTTCCCTGCAGATACCAGTCCACAAAAACTATTATGTGGACTGGTATATACAGGAAAAAAGGAAAATGGCATATGAATAAACAATAACTGAGCGAAAGAACCAAACTCATATTAAGTCAAATTCATACTAAAAAATATCTCAAACCTATTGACCAAAAAAAACAAGAGAAACTCACCTTTCCTGTAGTCGAAGCTGAAGTCAACACCATAGTAAACCACCACCAGGGGTCTTTTGGTGTAGCGTTTGGCATCGTTGCTTGGTTTTCTGTGGCCCACCAGAGGAGTCACATGCTTTTTGAAGAACTCCTGCACTTCTGACACCAATGTAGAGTCCTATGTGAGAAATAAAGGAACACGTCTTGTGTTAAAAACTGACTCAAGTGTCCAAATATATCACTAGATAAGTCTGAAATTCAATGTATTTCCAGGTAAAAGCCTTGTTGAAGAGGTTGTCTGTGAACGTCCCATGCAAATCTACCAAATTTAACTGAACATTACCCATTATATTTTGCCAAATACAGAAGTCATTTGATAATACTAGGCATCTCTGTGATTTAGCTTATAAGGGTCCACAAATTACATTTTTGAACCAACCTGCCAATATTGCAGCAGCTTTAAGTGAGGCCACATGATATGGATTTTTTGCATCTGATACCAATAAGCAATAATAACATGCTTCTTATGGCTGATACTAATAAGATAACAGATCATTTCACATTTGCACAACTGAAGGTAAGAAGGGCTAAGACGTAGTGAGGAAAGATGGATTACTTAATATTCCATTGCTCTGACTTAAATGAATCTGACATCACTATATGTATATATATATATATATATATATATATATATTTGTATAAAAATTAACAGTTCTGACTCTTCAGAATGCTTAAAAAATGTTTTAATCAATTCAAAGACTTTGGCTTTTATGGAGTATTTTGCCTAATAATTCAAATCAAACACTTTGTTTTCATACTATCTGATCATGTATAAACGGTTTCATCATAGGAATAATAAATAAAAACTGACAATTTATTGGTACCAATATATATATTGTGCATCTCTAGCAGAGAAGGCCCACCAGAAGCACCCACTGGCTTCCATCTGGCTCAGAATATTTTTTTACACAAAACTTGGTGTTGCAATTCAACTGACTTCCTGTTAAATAGGGACAACAGATGCTGTGACGCATGATTACAGGAATCTCCGTAGTAATATCCTCCATACCTGAGAATCTGGGTAGTTTTATTAACCTAAAAATATAAGATTATTGTCTAGTGGCAGTGCATGGGGATCACAACCAATCACACTGAAAACAATAGAAAACAGACCGAACGTACCTTCAATGCAAGAGTGTGTGACGCTGGCTCGTACTTTGAGTGGAACTTTTCCGGCTGAACAATGACAACCTGGCCGGGCGAAGCTTTGAGCAGTTTGGCCACTTCAGAGCTGAAGGTGTGACGGAAGGTGAAGTCCTCTCTCAGTGCATTACCTGCCAGACAGACAGCAATGAAAATACTAGCCAAATGTACATTTGACTGACACTTAAGAGTCAGTCATGCAGAGATATTAAAGCTTTGACATGATGATAGATTACTCAAGCAAAGTTTTCTTTATCTCACACACAGACACAAAGTGAAAAATAACTTTGGTGCTTGCTTGGAACATTCCTCGACGCTCATGGTACTTACAGGCCTCAATGTAGACCTCGTAGCCTGCATCCTGTTCGCTGGAGAACACACCAACTATAACCGCATCATCACCATCCTTCAGAAGCTCCTGCACCTGTTTTACTGCCTGGACCTGTTTGGAGGGAGGCCCTGCCTGCTCACCCATGTAGTCAACAATGCCTGGAGTTAAAAAGAAAGAGATTGGTCAACTGAGATTGATTAACAGAAATAGAATGCATTAAAAAAAAACAACGCATTAGTGCTGATAGTATAAATGACATTACACAGTAAGTGACCTACCATGCTGCTCTCTGGGTCCGTTGTAGTCGAACATCTTGCCTTTCCTGAAGATCTTGATGGTGGGATAGCCTGTAACTTCAAAACGTGTAGCAATCTCACTCTCAATAGTGGCGTCCACCTTGGCCAGAGGAATGGGAGGAGAGCGCTTGCTCAGCTCCTTGGCTGCCTTCTCGTACTCTGGAGCCAGGCGCTTACAGTGTCCGCACCTGAAGAGTTAAAACGGGTAAATAAAGAGCAATGTTTTATTAATCTTAAAGGCAGCTTTTAGAAATCTAAATATCAGCGTGTCACTTTTTTTTTACATTTATTTTTATTGAGCGCTGATAGTACAGAACATGTACAAAAATACAACATTCACAAAAGAAAACTTGGACCAATGCTCACATAATTTTTTGTTTTTTGTATGAATTATGTGTATGTGATAATTAACCGCCTGCCGACTCACCATGGAGCGTAGAACTCCACCAGGATGATGTCTGCATTATTAACGGTCTCATCGAAGTTGTCCTTGGTCAGCACCAGCGTCGCCTCAGGAGGGGGCTTCCAGTCCGGCTGCGACACCTCCTTCACCCGGTCCACAATAGCTGCGACAAACATTCAACATATTGATGTCAATTCTTTTCAAGAAGAGGTCAGGTTTGGTTTGAAAGCAAGCAATGATGCATCAATCAATAAATTGCCCCAACCTTTCTCTGTCCTTTCTCCATCGTAGTCCACAGCTTCCCCATTTTTCAGGATCTTGATGGTGGGATAGCCCGACACTTCGAACCTGCCCGCTAACTCACTGGCTATTGTTGCATCCACTTTGGCCACAGGTATAGGAGGGTCATTCTCCTTTAGAGTCTGAGCGATTTTTTCATACTCTGGGGCAAACTGTTTGCAGTGGCCACACCTAAAAGGATAAACAAAGATTGCAGAAATATTGAAAAGTTAGGGATATGGAAAGTAAGAGACATGCTGTAAAAACGTAATGAATAGGGAATGGACTGGTGGAATAATAGACGCACCATGGGGCATAAAACTCAACCAGAACCGTGTCTTTGCCATCAATGAAAGTTTCATAGTTGTTGTCATTGAGAATCAGTACTCCGTTCTCCTCTTTCACCTCTGTGTCATCTTCATCATCCTCCTCCTCATCATCACTGTCCTCTTCATCTGTATCCTCCTTCTCCTCTGCAACATCTGACAGCAATCAGAAAAAGGACAAGGACTTATTTCAAGTTCAGGCAGGGGTGTTTTTCATCAAAATTGCAGCTTTCTTATTTTATTTTGCACCTTATAGAATAAAGAAACAAGACTAAGTATGGACATAGCATGTAATAGCAGCAAACTGCATATCTGTTTTTTTTTTTACTGAGGGCTATACCTGTACTGCAAACTAACAAAGTAAGGTTATGATCAACTAAAAATGTAATATGCTTTGCGTTTATGTTAACTAACCAGGTAGCTGCATACGTGCATGTGTTGTTTCTGTTGACATTAGCTTAGCTAACATGCTAACAGAACTAGCAGAGTATCTACAGAAACTTAACGCAGCTAGCTACTTTGCATAACAAAAACCAGCAGGAAACACACACCAGCTGAGACAGTGCCCGACTTTAATAACCTATTCTGCTGCAATAAACATATTAGGTTGTAAAAAATGGCTCAAACTTACCATCTTCACACCTGCTGAGAGTTGCAAAATGTGCAACGCCGAGCAACACAATCAGCAGCAGAGCAACCTTCTTCATTGTCCACAGATAATGCGGCCCGGTATTAACGACGTGCTTCTCTAAAGTAGCCGGCTAATTAACTTAGCTAATAACGCTGATGAATGTCATCAAAACACTGTCGGCTGCATGGACCCGCTGTCCGGATCAATACTGATGTGTGGCTGTAACGCCTTTGGCTCGTGGTTTCATACAAACTAATCACTCCTGAAATCACACACACCGCCTCTTCCGTCTGCAACTTGTCTGACTTGCCACGCTGTGATTGGTCCTCATCATCGGCTGTCCTCCAATCACATCCCGCCACTCAACTATACGTTGGATGATGCTATTGGATACTTTTATTTATTGTTTCCCGGTCAGACAGGCAAGATTTGATTTAAAACTTTATTAAACGATACATGACACGCTTTTTTAAGTCACATGATGCACAAACAGTGAGCTCAACTAATTCACATACAAACTGTGGAAGGACATCGCCTCGTTTGTTAACATAAATATTTTCACTGGTTTTATTTTGCATTATAAAGATGTCATATTTGGCTGTTTTGATCACAAAAAGGAGGATGGTGATGCATATTTTCTTATCAATTTAATTTTAACTTTTGCCAAATACCACATACACAAATGTAAGTTTTCAAGTAAAAAAACAAATTTCTTTTTGTTGAAGTCAGTTTTATGGTGTATATATATATATATATATATATATATAAAGGTATATCTCAACTCTCTCCTGTCTATAAAACAAAAAAGCTGTGAAGATTGCCAACATATGCACTTAATGCGTTTAATGTCTTTAACATGTAATCTTGCGTCTGTTTATTTTACTATTTATTTATTTGTTTCATTCTTTTCCATTTAATTATTTTTCTATTTTATTTTTTAAATATTATTTACTTCTATTATGTTTTGCATTGTTTATCTTTCTGTAACTCGTTTCTTCTTCTTTGTAACTGTGCATTATATTGCTGTTTGATATAAATAAATAAATAAACAGTGAGCTCAACTCAGTCTTAGAAGCCTCAGGGTCACAGTTTTTAATATTTTGATAGCAAATCAGTGTCATAAAAAAGCAATATCTTAAGGGCTTATCTTCAGAAGTCTAAGGACTAGTCACACGGTATTCTTATGAAAAGTTATATAATTGGACAATGACTTGTGCTTGCTTGCAAGTAAATAATGCCTTACAATACATATACATTCAACTTTCATAGAACAATAAAAACACATTAAATACAGCTTTTGAAAGTTTGCAAGTACATAAAAGAAAATGTATTTTATTTGGCATGTATCATGGTAACATAGTCAGCCTGTAGGGAATCAGGATGACTAATATGCCCAACTGCAGATTTGTTCCACAATTATAAACGGTAAAAAAAACTCACCTGATTAATTACTTTTTAACAAAAAATATTTTATTTATGTATTCCAAAAGGATTATTTGAGTTTTGTAAACGTTTAATAAATTGTTCATTACCCAGTTACAAGATCACAAACAACAGTTATGCAGTTTTTGCAACAATGCAAGTTGTAAGTATATGTTAATAGTGGAAGACATGTTCCAGGTAATGTTTTTTTTAATTAAGTAGATACATTATATCTTAATAGATTAGTAAAAAGAAAGACCATGCAGGTTGTGGTTTTTTTATTATGTCTGTAGTGTCCCAGCCACAACTGTCTGGACTGGACCCTACTGTTCAGTGCCAAATTCAGGCTGTCTGTGGGCCAAAGGTGAAAAAAATAAAAAAGCACCAGCTCCATTACATTTTCTACATTTTAGGGCATCCTAGGGACACTTCATCAAATTTTCTCCACTGGGGGCATCCTTGGGGGCACTTTATCATGTTTTCTTCACTTATCTCTTCACCCGAGAGGATACTTTCTCTACTAGAAGAGAATCATAACTTCCCTTCACTTCATTAGGTTTCCTCCACTGGAAAGGCACCATAGAGGGCACTTTATCATGTTTTGTCAATTTACAAGCACCCAGGGGGCATTTAAACATATTCTCTCCACTGGGAGGGCACCCAAGAGGACACTTTATCATGTTTTGTCTACAATGTGGCGCCAAGGGGGACAGCTAGCTCCCCCCTGCCCCTTCCCTGACTCAACTAGAGCTACTGTTTATCTGGCTCTACACTCCCAGGCTTGTCATGGACCAGAACTTCCACCACCATCTCTGTATGTGTGGCTATGTGAGTATGAGTTTTACTTAACCAGAAACTGTCATTTGTTTCAGTCCATTGGTTATCTTGCTTCTCCAGAACATCTTCTGTCCAGATCCTGTCGTGTGAAGTTGACTCTGGGAGGGACGGAGAGCAATGTGCCTTTAGATAAGTCTGAAGCCCTCTATCATTTGTTTTTTCTCCAGCTCTTGGTCCAGGTTGTTGTGAATTATTCGATGTCACAACAATATCTGAGGACGAAAAGTCTCCCCTTTGGCCTCTCTGCTGCAGGACCTGCACCATCTCCAGTTCAAGCTCGGACCTGCTAGCACCATGCAGAAAAACATAGGAATGGTTATGATTTTGCTATTTATACTTTTTGCTTAAGAATGATCCATGGCCTAAGTACATAATAGACAAATGTGGTTACCTGAGCAGGTGAGTTGCAGGTAGGGTTTCTGCATGGCCACTGACACCTGTGTAATCATTCACCGTTGCCTCTTCTGTCATTTGTGTTCTTACAAAGTCCTGTAACACAATCACAATGGTTAAACGCCATCTGATTTCCAAAGCACACCTTTTTAAAAAATAATATATTGTATGTGAGAGCAAGCCTATCCATGGGTGTATGCACTAAATGCATGCATATGTCTTTTGTTGAGTCTGGCTCACCTGTGCGGTCATGTTGGAGGGCTCTTGTAAGGGTGAGATGACAAGACTGTCCTCTCGGTAGTGGTGAGCTTTGGCGGGCAGAGTGTGGTGCAGACCGTTTGAGAGGGTGCTGAGTCTGAACAATAGTTCATCCAATAAGCTTTCAAACTCCTCAAAGTAATAAGTCTGAAAAACCAGAAGGCAAAGTTATTGTAAACTCTACAAATATAATCAGATGGTGCGATGTGCAACATTTGAGGATACAATAAGAAAAGGATTTTTGAAAAATGTGGTCTTAATTTTAAGAAAGTACGTGAGATAATGCTGAACATTATCTCAGATTTTCACACTAAGGTCATTTTACAATCATTTATATTTAAAATGATATAGACACTGCTGTTTTTATGGACTGAGCAGGTTATTCCTCACCCTCCTTTCCATGTGATTTTCTATCCACGCTCGTCTTTGCTGCCCAGTGAACTCAGGGATCCTTCGTCTGATGTAGCCAGCAAGTTCTGCTATGGTGAAGACATTCCCCCTTCTTCGAGATCTTTTGGCACTTCTGACCAATGAGGACATCACACCTATCAGCTACAAAAAAGACAGATGGCTGGTAAAACACAGTGATTTATAGACTCTGACTCTGTTTTTTTCCCACTGAGAATAAGTTGTGCAAAGACTTGATGTGTGCATAAATCAGTCTCTTATTCATGCATGCAATGTCACAATGTTTACCACTGCTTTCCACGCCACAGAGGACAGATTTAGAAATCCACTATAAAGGAAATCATGCCCAGAAAGCAAGAGTCCCCTTGTGGCCCTAGGGTGCCAGCATCGACAGAGCAGGGTGTGAAGGGAGCTGGGAAGTGAGCTGAAGGCCCTGGAGCTTTGCACGAACAGGAGATTCCCGACGCAGGATAGCGCCACCATCAGGATGAGACCTGAAATCTAGAACAGTGGATGGTGACCATTTTTATTCTTTCTGCTTGCTCTTTGTCTTAAGGCAAATGCCCAATTTAGATTAGAATAACAACTTCCTGAAACATTCGTGATAAAAAGCCATATAAACAGGTCTTACACAGCTGCTTTAAGAGGGTGAAAATCAGGAAAATTATCAGAATTTTCTGTGTGGGTAGGGCCTTGCATCTCCAGAAAAAAATGCATTATTGAGATACACACATAATATAATTTTTCAGTCATTTTCCAGTTTGTAACTGGACAGGAGTGCAGTATATTAATAAGGCTAATGACAATCAAGAAGAGACAACACTGTAGCACAGATGAAAGAATTAAATGTGAAATACCATATTCATGGTTTATTATTTCCCGACAAACGGGAACTATTTCTCATTATGTAATCATACTTAATTTACAAAATGCAATCTTTTTGAGCTATCAGATAAAATTATATTTAAAATAATATTTCAAGAAGTGGGAATGAAGACCTGTCCTGGTGCAGGACAGGCATGTGTTTACCGTTGGCCAGAAGAGGCTGGAGACTGAGCGGGTGAAGAGTGTAGCAGAGGTTGCCAAGGTCCTGTTCCCTTTCAGCACAATCACACACTTCATAGTGAGAAGGAAGAGCGTAAGGCCACGCAGAGTACGAATACACTGTAGACACAGAAGACATGTTAATCCCTGTCATTCATTGCTGTCATCTTTAAAACCCACACCATGATCTCTAGGGGACTCAAAGTATGGCTTTCATTGTGTTTTTTATAAACACAATGAAAACAACAAACCTTGTACACAGTACGTCTTCCTAAACAGTATTATAACTTCAATCTAATGTTAAATGTTAAGTTTTAACAATGCTCTGCCAATAAACTACTCATAGTTGTATATTTCAAGACAAGTCTCGTTTTTCCAAGGGAAGGTAATAAATTAAAGCAGGGCAGACAGTAAGCGATTTCTCAACATTAAATGTTTGTTTTCCTGGCTCTGTCTTTCTCACTTGTTCCCAGGTAGCCAGGAGGCTAACGTCAACATGTTCTCTGTAGTTGCTTCTCTGCAGCAGCTCCACAACCTCCCAGATAATAACTGAATGATAGATGTAATAAACATAGTGCACTAAAGTTACTATCAGCAAAATTACCTGCAAAACAGAGAGAGAGAGAGAGAGAGAGAGAGAGAGAGGGAGAGAGAGAGAGACAGTGAGAGATGATTTTACAGCAGTAAAAGCAGTTTACATTTGATTTTCTGCAGTAAAAACCATGCTGTGTGCTTTGACCTTAAACTTCACAGCTATGTTAGTTTAAGAGCTGCAGGTTACTTTACCCTTTCAGCTCGGTCATTGTGATCTTGCAGTATTTGCATTGGTGTGTGGCCGAGTGTGTGTGCATACCTGTGCACGTTCCCATGTCTACTGTGTCTTGTGTACATGCAAGTCTTTTTTTCAAATTATTATTATGTTTGCCTGTCTTTGTCCATGCATAAGTGAAAGACTCACTTCCACCCAGTTGCAGGGTGTCCTCCAGTATCCCGTCAGCCCCTGCTGCCCTACAGTGTACACTTGATGCCAGAGTTGCCACAGAGACAAGAGAAGGAAGAGGAGCTGAAGGGGAGGAAGAAAAACATGAGGAAGTTTAAGGCTTTCAAAAAACAGACAGAAAATCTCGAGATGTTGTGTTCAAAATGTAGTGTTAATGCAAAGTTAGTGTTATTCAGTCCAATGTTTTTCCTTTTAAAAGTCAGCTAAGTTTCATTAAGTTGTTTAAGGTGTATAGATTTCACTTCTTCAACTGTTGAGTGGTTTTATTATGGTGTTAAAGACTAGGTGTGTTTACAGACAAAAGGTATCGTAGCATTTTACCTGGCACACCATGACAACATAGTCCCACACAGCAGGAGTGTGATACACCATTACTGACTGGACGTTGGCAGAGGGCAGCAGGATACCGGTGGGGCTCTGCTCAGTGACCATGGTCACACTGGTGAACAAGTTGGCTGCCGGACTGAACAAGGTAAAGCGGATCTTTATGGCCACCGTCTGTCTGCACAGCCAGCCACCTGAATGCAGGAGCTTCAGTTTGGATGTGGCATCAGACCTGCAGAAGAGCAGCGGGCAACTGAATGATGGTGGTGACAGTATTGCGGACATTAGAGTTGATCACAATGCGAAGAAAAATAACAATCCTTGCCATCATGTGTGTGTCTCTGTGTTTCTTACTTTGTGTGGCCTAAGCGAACTGTTGTATTTGGTCCCAAGTAGCAGTCCAGGTGACCACATGACCTTGGATGTCTTGCCATGAGAACTAAGTCTTTAGACTGTAGGAGACTCGATGTTCTGCTCCCAGGCAAGAATAAGTGAAGACGTTCTGACACACTAGAGACCTGAGGAGTCATACACAGTCCAGTCAGAACAAAATCACAATTCAAACGTAACAGTTGTTGTAAATGTGATACCATGATGTAGACTAAAAAAAATTGTTCATCTCTCAATTAAATAAATTCTAAACCTTGACTGCTATAGTATACTGTACATGTTTGTGGCCTGGGACGAAGTTTGTGAAACAGCGCTCTCTGCAGGGGGAGTTAGTGCAAAGTATAATGGTGTCTGAATATTTGCTAATAAGTGTGGGTTTTTTTCTCTTATTTTATATTAACATTCTATTCCTGTTTCAATATCCATTCTGTCTATTTATGTCATGTTATTTCCTTACTGTAAAGCACTGTTTGCTGCATTTATTGCATCCATACAAATATATTATTTTTAAAAACACCTATCTTTGTTTTAAAATGTGCAAAATTTGAATTGTTTAATCTTCAAGCATATTTATTTGTTAATGTGGTATTTAAAAAAAAAATCATTATTATCATTATGACGGTACATGTATAAACTTAGTGAATTTAGTCTAAATAAGTAATGGGATACTACATATAAAGATATGACTACTTTTGTTACTTACCTGAAATGAGCTGGACACCCCTGACTTCCACAGGATTGGCTCTCCAATCAAGATGTGTGACTGCTGGTGAAAATATTACACTGATTAAATATGAAATAATATATTTCCTTCACAGGAGTATTCTTTCAGTCTGTTTTAAAGACTTTCATTGTAAAGGTAAATCATTTTCATATTTTTACTGAATGGTACTGGTTGGATGAATCACTGCAGAGCTTTTGTAGCTTACCTCTGCTGCAGCTGATATGTTCTTGTCCAGTAAATTAGGAAGACTGGTCTGTGCCCAGTTCCACCAGTCCTCATGCTTTTGGATGGACATAAATGCATTATTATGGCCCCTGCTGAAAGATTAAAAAAATATATATATATTGGAGCATGTCAGAGATCGAAGGGGTCAAAGAGTGAGGCACTGTGTGTGCACATTACCTTATATACTGTTTTCTGACAGCTTTATTGAGGTGGTAATGGTCAGTAAATGGGCTGCCATAATTCATACACAGCATCAGGAAAAGCATGGAGCCACAGACAGACAAATCCCTGGATGACAAGACAAGACGATGATTCCTTATACAACACAATCTGGTTCACATAACGCACACACACGCACACACACGCACACACACACCTGAGAGTGTTGTGGATAAAAGTCTCTCTTCTTCTCTTTGTGCGGGTTCTCTTCAGCTCTGCTGGAGTTGGTGGGCGTACAAGGCGGAGGTACCGTGCTCGCTGACGAGCTCCAAGCATCTGTCAATGACAGAAAATTGGATTTAATATTCCAATAGAAAAGAATAGAGAACAGAAGTGAATAGAAATGAATCACGCTCTCACCTTTTGAACGTATGAGGATCCTTCTTGGGGAAAGGCAGATGTAAACTGCTCTTCTTGTTGATCAGCACCATCGTAGCTCCACAGTTTTGTTTTCTCGATTTCAAACTCTCTTATAACAGAGAAACTATGAAAGTCTAATCTTTTCCTGTACCAAAAGGAGACAATCACTGCCACTGTAATTATCTGGAAAAGAATAAGGATGTGTTTTATGTACATTGTAAAGTGTTAAATTGCATGATTTTTCTACATAAATCTAATTTAGGATTACAGATTTTGTGTTTATTTGTTGAAAATAAAGTTAACAAAAGGCTGGTATTAGTTTACCACAGCAGGCTGAATGAGGAAGATGCAAGACATCAAGGAGAAGAATAGCGAGTGTATCCATAGCACAACCTTGCTGCTGCAGAACCTGACATGAAAACAAACATGAGACATACTGTTATAGGATATGTTACAAATAGTTCGTGTTATTAATACATTAATTAAGCATAACCACTAGTTTTACACTTGGCGTCAAATTTTTCAATTGTATGCTGTCTAACATGTACTACCTCAGTCCCAGCACTGCAGAGAGCACCAGGCAGGAAAGAGACAACAGTAGACACAGTGTCCAGGCCAGATAGTGACACCACTGAGATACTGGTCTGAATCTTCTCTGATTCAGGCTGTCGATGATGTGGTTTTTTCCTTGAGGACATTTCTCCTCCTGAATAGGTTGACCTCCGTCCCTTGTACCGGACAAATGATCCCTCTGAGTTCCATGAAACCTGCTGCTTTCACTTAAAAGATCAAACTCTTTTCCCTGAGGTGCTTGATCAAAACTGTTCCCCTCAGTAATCAGCAACACGTTTGGAAGTGTTGCTCCCATATTGTTGTCATCATCTGTTTGGACTACATGTTCTTTATCTGTGTTTTTATTTTCCAGAGAGTCAGTGGACACTGACCTCAGTTCTGTGCCCTACAAACACAAGAAGAAGGGTTAGATAGGGATGACAAATGTTTAAAGACATAAAGAAAGGGAGAAAGAGAGAGAGAAAACGAGAAGATTGAAAAATAGTGTAACCTGGTATTTTTTCCTCCAAGCTTCCTGTGCCCACTGCTGAAGACTGCTCCAAGGGAGATGAGGCTCTATTACACTGCTATTAACTGAAAGGCTATCTATGAGGAGACAAAACAACAAGACAGGGAGGTGAGAAAACAAGAAAGAAGAAGAAAATCCCCAAAAAAGAGTAATCTAGTGATCATTTTATGCTAGCTGTGATTCATTCAGTTATTTTGATCTCCTACAACACCTGTAAGGTTTTGTAACTGCATCTTGCACACTTGTCAATATTTGTGTTGACAAAATCTGTCCACAGACATATGAACACTTGGCATATACTCAATACCACTTCTGTGGTAGTTCCTGATACGGTACACATTTTGCCATGATGACAGACAAAGATGAGAATTTATGTCATACTGTAGGGAAGAAGGAAAACTGGAATGGATTTATGGAATAATTACACCAAAATCAGATAAAAAATGTCTAGGAAAATGAAGAGCCTAATCTCACTTAGAGTAAACTTCAACTTCACCTTCATTAAAGTCCTTTTCCGTCTTTCTGCCCCTCACATGTTGGACTCCTGACCCCGTCAGCTTGACCTCACGCAGTCGAAACAGGCAGGATATTATTGCTGCTGCAGGTAACACTGCCACCACACTTACTACTCCTGTCATCACAGAAACAGCTGATACATCTATAATGCCCAAATCAAACAGCAGCTGCAAACAGGAGATCATGAAAAACAGTGTTATGAGTAATATGTTCTGGCCCTTTCATGAAGCAAATCTCAAACTTTAAAGATTTTTATTAACCTACACGATATTCCATTTGTGATATGATTATTGAGTTGACACATGCGTATCCCAACAGAAGCAGCAGGCTCACGCCAAGTCTTTGAGTGTGTGTGAATGAGTTCAGGGAGGGGCAGCTGTACACAGATATCCAAATGTGGTGGTCGGCCATGTAGTCAGATAGCTTGAGACACAACAGCTGCGAGCATTCAGGTGAAGGCCACATGGGAGAAGAGAACACATGATGTTTTTCTGCTTTTGTAATTGGCTGTTTATATGTGTACGTGAGCACTCTACCTTGGCAAAGCCTATTCCCTGAGTGCAAACACACAGCGTTCTTTCCACCCGGCCATCACTTTTGTTCACAGCCAACCAGCACTGACCAACAAAGAGCCAAGCCTGTCCCTTTACGTGCCCTCTAATCACCTGTATCCAAAGTAGTCCAAAAACAAAAGATTTTTAATTCAAAGTCCATGTACAGCAGAAACAACACATTCACAAACATTAAACAGGTGGATCTTACCTCACATACCTCCACTTGTTTGAGGTACCAGTTCGGGGAGGGTCCAGAGTTGTCATGCCAGATGTGAACCCCCCACACAGGCCCCAGGCTGCTTGCTGCACTGTGGCGTCAGAGACAGAGAATACAGTCATGGAAAAAAATATTAGACCACCCTTGTTTTCTTTAGTTTATTCTTCATTTTAATGCCTGGTACAACTAAAGGTACATTTGTTTGGAAAAAGACAATGATAACAAAAATGTAATTTAAGAGCTGATATCTAGCCATTTTCCATGGTTTTCTTGATAATGATTGTGGTTATTATCAAGAAAACCATGGAAAATGGCTTAAATGAAACTCTTATGACCTATTTTTGTTGTTATCATTATGTTTGTCCAAACAAATGTACCATTAGTTTTACCAGGTATTAAAATGAACAAGAAATTGAAGAAAACAATTTTCCATGACTGTACATTCATTTAAGGGTTCATGAATGAGTTAACAAAACTTAAGGTTGGAGTAAGTTTTACGTAGTATTTGTAAAAAAAAAAAATAATAATAATAATAATAAAGTGCAGTATCCTGTGGAAAATGAAAACCTTTTTTTCCAATATTTTTTAAAGAAATATTTGAAAATATTTGTATTTTACCTTAATATAAAGGTGTCTTGAGAGTTCCTCCTGAACAGAGTGCATCCTGGGACTTGTAGCTCTCTTGTTTGCGAGACCCCATCTTGACCATTCAGAGCTATGTAAACCTGGTAAACATGCAGAGAAGGATTCCCAAACAAGTGCAGGACATTAACTGGCTTTTATAAGGCTATCTTATTTATCACTGCAGTTTACAATTTAGCCACGAACGTTATTTTTAACTCATACTTTATAAATAAATTTTGGGGAACATAATTCAAACTAGCTGTTGTTTACTTTGAAATGGCCTCAGTGTTCAGGAGGTATTTTTAAATTTGTTATCAAAGACATCTGTTTAATTCTCATACGCCCCTTCGCATTTTACGTGTATAAAAATGGGAACTGAGTGAGACGTGTCAGACTGTCTTGCTTGCTAAACAGGAGACATTTCAGAATGAGGGGTGCTGCAGTTTTTCTGGTGTTGCTGCTCTGTCTGCAGTGGACGAAGGCAAAGGGTGAGAGTGGAGGGAATATTATCACTGAGACAGAGGGGGAAGACAGGAAGAAAGAGGTTCAGTTTGAGATTCAGGGTGCCAAAGCAGCCAATGATCAGAGCAGCAGGCAGGCCAGCCTCACCACTGACATCTGGGCTGAGCTGAAGGAGCTGAGAGACATGGCCATCGAACAAAAGGTGGAGCTGAGGAACAGCAAGAGCAAGATAGAGAAGCTGGAGCAAGAGAACACAGGTGACACAAATCATAAAACTCACTGATTTTCAGTCATATTGTTCCGTTCAGATTAATGCAATGTTCATTATTAGTACAAATTAAATATGGGACTAATTTCTTTCTTTAAACCCAGCCACACAGGCCAGGCTGACAGCTAGTGAAAGTATATTAATTGATGTTTGTGATGTTTCCTGATTTGATTGGCTCCAGAGTAAAACCTAACTACACCTATAAAGTTCAGAGTGTGTACTGAATATGTGTAGTGGGATTAAGATCTAAGATTTGTATAAAAACCTTTTGGTGAAAAAGCTACTTTACAATTTTAAAAAAAGGTCAATGTGTTTTCAGTTTTAGAGGCCAGAATGAACAGCAGTGAAAATTTGGTCAAGGAGCTCCAGAGAGAGAACATAGGTAAGCTTCAAAATCTAAATGTGAAATTTGGCACAATACATGGGCCGAGTGTAATTCAATGAGAATATACTTAGTGTGACTAAGATAAGACTAAGGACATGACTAATATTTTATAGGAAAACCTTTAATGTTTTTTTTCAGTATTGGGGGCCACAATAAGTGCAAGTAAATAAATAATAAATAAAAAATGTGAAAAGTTATGACCATAATTCTACATATGTTCAGTGTTGGAAGCCAGAATGATCTCCAGTGAAAACGAGGTGAAAGAGCTCAAGAGAGAGAATGCAGGTAAGCTGCATAAACACAGTTGAAAATTAATGATGTTTGCAGTGAGAATGGAACATACATGTTTTAGTGTAAAGCTCTTGCAGAGTTTTGTCCAAAAATGAGAAAAGATGAGTACAATTAATTTATAAAATCTATTGAGCAGAAACAAGTTGAACATAATGGTGAAATATGAAACATAAAATTAGAACACAGGTGAGATCACAAAGTCATCAATGAAAAATGTAAAAACTGATGACCATAATATTATATTACAATTCAAATCATAAATGTGTTCACAGTGTTGGAAGCCAGAATGAACTCTAGTGAAAACGTGGTGGAGGAGCTCAAGAGAGAGAATGCAGGTAAGCTGCATAAACCATTATCAAAAATAAATATTGTCATAATATGTTAGCAGTGAAACTGGAACTAGTAAGCTGAGGAACAAGTTCAGAACATCAGGATGCAGAGTGACATTAATATTCATGACAGCTGTTAATAAATTAGGCAGAAGAGATGTTATTCTGCTTTTACTGATTCTACTGAAATCGAAAGCCTGTTCGATATCAGCATCCAAATTACTGCAGTGTTCAATGCTCTGTGATAAAATATCATTATGTCAATGAGGATTTTATTAAACAAAAGATGTTTTAAGTTTTGTTCATAAACTGTGCATCAGTGAAGTTTTCTCTATGTGCATCTTCTATATTCAGACCGTCCAAAGATGGCGTTCTCAGTCGGTCTGACTGACGCAGGAAACGTTGGACCTTTCAATACTGACATCACACTAAAGTTCAGTAAAGTCTTCACCAACATCGGCCAGGCCTACAGCCCAACTACAGGTACTCAGCTCTTTCACCTATTGTTCACACAAATGTGCATAAAAGATCTCTACAGAGAGAAATACAGTATTCAACAGTATGAAGCTTTCTGGATTTTCTTATTCAAACTAATAAAACAAACATCCCTTTATTTAATTGTTCTGTCAAGGAAATAATTCCATGGCAAGAGCTCCAACAGATTACTTATCAAAAATCAGCCTTAATGCCTTCTAAAGCATCAACAAATAACCATCTATTAATTCAGGGGTGGCAAACAGATCCATGAAAGGGCCAGTGTAGCTGCAGGTTTTTGTTCCAACCAAGCGGAAGCACAACTGATACAACAAATCACCTGAGTGGAGCGTTTACTCAACAGTTTTTTTTCTCTGATGCAGGCATTTTCACAGCCCCGGTCAGAGGAGCCTACTTCTTCAGATTCACCCTGTGGGACAACCGCTCTTCAGCTAGGTTGGGTTCTAGTCTCTATCACAATGACAAAAGAATGATGTGGAATTCAGATATAAATGATAACACTGCCTATATCTCTATATCTAATGGATTAGTTCTACAACTGGAAAAGGGAGATGTGGTCTACATGGTTCTTCAATCAGGCTATATGATTTCGGATCAAAGCGATAATCGTACCAACTTTAATGGTTTTCTGCTTTTTCCTCTGTGAGTGCACCTGTAAAGTACAGCAAAGTGGCTGATTGCACATCCAACCTGTTTTAGGCCAGGTTCCAGATAATAGTACATGTGAAGATAGAAGAGAGTGGATATCAGCAAACAGGACTACAGCTCCTAATATATTTATGACTAAATCATAGTTTATTAAAAACAAAGTTTAAACATTAGAGGCTCTCCATCAAGCAAAGGACTTGCATAACAGACAGAATGATAAAAACAATCATGGAAAAAATTATTAGATCACCCTTGTTGTCTTCAATTTCTTGTTCATTTTAATGCCTGGTACAACTAAAGGTACATGTGTTTGGAAAAATATAATGATGACAATAAAAAATAGCCCATAAGAGTTTAATTTAAGAGCTGATATCTAGCCATTTTCCATGGTTTTCTTGAAAATGATTTTGTTTATTATAATTTATTATTTATTCCCACCATAATGTTCAAAGCCCTTATATACATAATCTTGCTCTAAATCAGTTGAATTAAGTGCCATCATACTGCCCTTTACAATGGCTCTTTAGAAACTTTGTCCATGTTCAATACCTTGTGAACAGAATATTTTTGATGTGGAATTTCAAAATTAAAGCTCTCTTGTTATAAGTCTCATATAAAAACTGTGTTGCCTTCAAAATCAGATAAGTTTGCTAGAACGGTCACACTGATATGATCATACACATCAAAGGGTTGAATAAAATAGTTTTGTTTTAGAGAAAATGGGAAAATAAAGGTATTTATTGCATATCACAGTATAGCCTAAAAATATTGATTTTTTTTAATAAGACATATCAACTCTAATTCAACATCAATGCTGATTTAAAAGCATGCATTATGAATTGTTTTAAAAGAACATCATTCTAACTACTTGCTGTTTACCTTAAAATCAGCTCAGTGTTCAAGGATATTTGAAGGTATTTTTAAGTTTGTTATCAAAGACATCTGTTTACTTCTCATACACTTCTTCAGTGACCTGTTTTACGTGCATATAAAGACGGGAACTGAGTGAGATGTGTCAGGCTGTCTTGCTTGCTAAACAGGAGACATTTCAGAATGAGGGGTGCTGCTGTTTCTCTGGTGTTGCTGCTCTGTCTGCAGTGGACGAGGGCAAAGGGTGAGAGTGGAGGGAATATTATCACTGAGACAGAGGGGGAAGACAGGAAGAAAGAGGTTCAGTTTGAGATTCAGGGTGCCAAAGCAGCCAATGATCAGAGCAGCAGGCAGACCAGCATCACCACTGACATCTGGGCTGAGCTGAAGGAGCTGAGAGACATGGCCATCGAACAAAAGGTGGAGCTGAGGAACAGCAAGAGCAAGATAGAGAAGCTGGAGCAAGAGAACACAGGTGACACACATCATAAAACTCACAGATTTTCAGTCATATTGTGACTAAAAGTGACTATAGTGAGGTAGAAAACGTGTAAATCTCTTTTAGATGTGATTAGATGTGAAGTCAAAAGATTCAGCAGAAACATTTATATTTGGGTGAGGTCTTGCCTCTGTTTTTTTCAACTAACCTTCCTATTCATGAGAATGAGAGCAGAGGTACGATTACAAAGTAATCAATGAAAAATGTCTAAATTGATGAGCATGATTTTATTTTATGTTAAAAATATTATATGTGTTCAGTGTTGGAGACCAGAATGAATTCTGGTGAAAAGGAGGTGGAGGTACTCAAGAGAGAGAATGCAGGTATCTATTAAATCTATAGAGCATAAACATGTTTGACATATTTATAAGATGTTTCATATTTGTTCAACTATTAACCTGCCTTTTATTCTTTATTACAGATCTTCTGGCTAGAGTAACAGCCAGCGAAAATAAGAACACAGGTAGGATCACAAAGTCATCGATGAAAAATGTAAAAACTGCCACCATGTTACTTTACAATAAAATGTTAAATGTGTTCACAGTGTTGGAAACCAGAATGACCTCCAGTGAAAACGAGGTGGAGGAGCTCAAGAGAGAGAATGCAGGTAAGCTGCATGAACCATTATATATTATTATTATTATTATTATTATTATTATTATTATTAAGCATATATATTATTATTTTTATATATAGTATATATTATTTGTGTCAAATTTGCTGAAACTATCACAATTTCCTGATAGTAATACATGTGACAGATAATCTGTGAAAAAATCATATTCTTCCTTCTCCGTATTGCATTTACAAGAAATCATCATGCCTGACCAAAAACAACCAATGAGAGCCAAGTAGTTTTGAATGCAGCTGTTAATCATGTCAATGAACTGTGATCAAGCTGTCAAACCAGGCAGTGCTGATCACAAATTAATCAACATGCTGTTGTTGCATTGCCTGTTTCTTGCCTCAAATGTTTTCAAAAAGACATTTCTATCTTCTGTTTAGCTGTTAAAATTGTTTTTAAAACAATTGAGCAAACAGCACAAAGGGGAGATGGAGAGCTGCTGTCAGAGGTCTCACTGTACTTTAAATTCTGGCATTTTTGCTGCCTACATAACCTTCAAACATCAGAATATATCATGTTAGCAGTGAAAATAGAACTGGTAAATTAAGGAGCATATTCAGAATAGCATAATGCAGAGAATATGAAAATGTTATTTAGCTATTACTGAATTCAATTCAAAGCTTTTAAATGTCTACAGTGTCACCATGCTGTGTGGTCAAACATCATTATGTCAATGAGATATATATTTATAGTTTAAAAAAAAACAAAAAAACATGCTACTTTTATCCATAAACTGTGCATCAGTGAAGTTTTCTCTCTGTGCATCTTCTACATTCACTCAGACCGTCCAAAGGTGGTGTTCTCAGTCGGTCTGACTGATGCAGGACGAGTTGGACCTTTCAATATTGAAATCACACTAAAGTTCAGTAAAATCTTCACCAATATCGGCCAGGCCTACAGCCCAACTACAGGTACTCAGCTCTTTTACCTGCACATATTAATTTTATTTTAATTAATATATTGGCCTTATTCAATGATGGAATTATTATAATCCTGTAACATGCACCAATCACTATATTTTTCTCTATATCGTCTTCAATTTCTGATATAAAGATTTCTATCCGTGATTTCTCTTAAATGTTCACAGTTACGATGCAAATTTAGCTTAGAACAACCTTCAAACCCATTATGCAGTTCCTATCTTGTAGATAATTGTATCTTTATTTTCAGTCTATTTTACAGGGATTTGTGAAGGCAACAAATCCAATGCTTTTTGGTGTCAATTCTTAAAGAGTTAAAAAAAAAGGAAAAATAAGTCCGGCTGTATGAGTACATCTAGTCTCACCACAGCAATAAGAATTTTCTAATGAATTAACAGAAGATATACATCAGTAGTGTGAAGGACAGTTCTTTATCCTGACTGAATTTCTCCTTTGTTGCAGGTATCTTCACAGCCCCAGTCAGAGGAGCTTACTACTTCAGATTTACTGGATGGGATGGCCGGGGAAACCTTTATACCAGTATTTCACTGTATCATAATGACAAGAGAGTTACTAGGTCTGAAGATTCAAATGACGACCGTGGTTTTGTCACTGTGACTAATGCATTAGTTCTGCAACTGGAAAAGGGAGACGTGGTCTACATGGTTCTCAACTCAGGCTACAGTGTATTTGATGATTCATATAATCGTACCACTTTTAGTGGATTTTTACTTTTGGCTTTGTAAAGTCAGATGTAAAACACAGTCAATTGCAATAAGGTTCAACACTACACCATTAAAAATGTGTGATCATTAAATCTAAATAACTTAGTTGTATGTGTGTTTTGTCGTCTCATTCACACCAACGAGACAGAAATTAGGACAAGAAAGTCATTGAACAACAACATCAAACTACACAGTTTGAAAAAAGTTAAGTTCCATTATTAATAAATAAGAGGAATTTAAATGTACTCTTACAGTAGCACAACATTATTCTATAAGTCCATCTATGAACCACACCTCATCAAACACATATAAAACACATTACAACTGTAATTTTAAGGGAAACTAACACCTAACCCAGTGAAGACTGGAAGAATGCCCTAGTATCAAAGTACTGTAAAAGTATTTATTTTGATAAAGACAATGATATGTAAATGACAAGCTTCTTAGTCATGATCATTCATGATCAGTTATATAAATACTGCATGTTAGTTTCAATAAGGTGATGAGTCCAGTGCTGACTCTGTGCCTGACTCCTGGGCCTTATGGAAAACAATGTACTTCTGAAAAAAAGTGGATTGATAGTAGAGATAAATGGGAGGAACAAATATGAAAACATGAAAGTTAATGAGTAAATATACAAAATATTATGTTTGGTCACACTGATATGATCACACACATCAAAGGGTTGAATGAAACAGTCTCGTTTTAGAGAAAACATGAATATATATATATATGTATCAACATATATATGTGTGTATATATATATATACATATATTGTACAACGGCATGGCCTAAAAATATTGAAATTTTACATGCATTATGAATTGTTTTAAAATATAATCTTTCTAACTACTTGCTCTTTACCTTAAAATCAGCTCAGTGTTCAAGGATATTTGAAGGTATTTTCAAGTTTGTTATCAAAGACATCTGTTTACTTCTCATACACTTCTTCAGTGACCTGTTTTACGTGCATATAAAGACGGGAACTGAGTGAGACGTGTCAGACTGTCTTGCTTGCTAAACAGGAGACATTTCAGAATGAGGGGTGCTGCTGTTTCTCTGGTGTTGCTGCTCTGTCTGCAGTGGACGAGGGCAAAGGGTGAGAGTGGAGGGAATATTATCACTGAGACAGAGGGGGAAGACAGGAAGAAAGAGGTTCAGTTTGAGGTTCAGGGTGCCAAAGCAGCCAATGATCAGAGCAGCAGGCAGACCAGCATCACCACTGACATCTGGGCTGAGCTGAAGGAGCTGAGAGACATGGCCATCGAACAAAAGGTGGAGCTGAGGAACAGCAAGAGCAAGATAGAGAAGCTGGAGCAAGAGAACACAGGTGACACAAATCATAAAACTCACTGATTTTCAGTCACATTGTGGTGATCAGATTCATGCAATGTCCATCATTGGTACAAATTACTTATGGAGCTAATTCACTGCTTTAAACCCAGCCACACAGGCCAGGCTGACAGCTAGTGAAAGCAAGAATGCAGGTAAATATTGACATTGGTTTACTTTTATAATATATAGATTTAAAGTAATCATATTTGCGTCGGTTTTATTTTTTGTTCAAGCTCCAGGGTAAAATGTAACCACATCTATCATAAACCTACTTTATAATATTTTTTAAATATCTTCACAGTTCTAGACGTCAGAATAGCCTCCAATGAAAATTTGGTCAAGGAGCTCCAGAGAGAGAACAAAGGTAAGCTATAAAATCTAAATGTTAAATTTGTGAGGCCATTATTAAAGTGAAGTTTACAGTTTACCTTGTAACATATTCACAGTTTTGGAAGCCAAAATTAATTCCAGTGAAAATGCAGTGGCGGAGCTCAAGAAAGAGAACATGGGTAAGTTGCAAAACCATGACTAAAAGTGATTATGTTGAGGTAGAAAACATGTCTAAACCTCTTTTAGATGTGATTAGGTATGATGTCAAAAGATTCAGCAGAAACATTTATATTTTGGTTGAGGTCTCTGTTTTCTGTTCAACTAACCTACTTATTCATGAGTGACAATGAGAGCAGATGTAGGATTACAAAGTAATCAATGAAAAATGTCCAAATTGATGAGCATAATTCTATTTTATGCTAAAAATATTACATGTGTTCAGTGCTGGAGACCGGAATGACCTCCAGTGAAAAGGAGGTGGAGGTGCTCAAGAGAGAGAATGCAGGTAAGTCAATTAAAACCAATAAAAAATAAAAATATCATGGTATGTCCACAGTAAAAATGGAACTGGTAAAATAAGGACAATATTCAGGGCAGCAGGACACAGTGTACTGTAGTGTGAGTGTGTTGTTCAAATTACATGTTTTTGTTTATTGCGGCCATGTTATTCCGAAAAGTGAGAATAGAGAAGGGGAACTTAATCTATAAAATCGATACAGCATAAACGAGTTTAACATATTGATGATGTTACATGTTTGTTTAACCATTCATCTACTTATTATTTTTTATTACAGATCTTCTGGCTAGAGTAACAGCCAGCAGAAATAAGATTACAGGTAGGATCACAAAGTCATCAATGAAAAATGTAAAAACTGCCACCATGTTACTACTTTACAATAAAATGTTAAATGTGTTCAGTGTTGGAAGCCAGAATGAACTCCAGTGAAAACGAGGTGGAGGAGCTCAAGAGAGAGAATGCAGGTAAGCTGCATAAACCATTATTAAAGCTTCACTTTTTAAACTTTTTTTATAAATACATTTTTGTCAATGTGTCAAAACTGTCACTATTTGCGAACCCACCATGCCTGATTGAATACGACCAATGACAGCCAAGTAGTCTTGAACACAACTGTTAATCATGCCAACGACTGCTTGCTAAATATGATCAAATTGCCAAAATAGGCAGCACTGATCAAAAATGATTAAGATTCTGTTACTGTCTTGCAATTAGTAAATATAAATAGAATATTAAAATATGTTAGTTGCAATTTCTAAATTCAAAACCTATTGGATATCAGCATTTAAATGTCTACAGTGTCATCATGCTGTATGATTGAATATCATTATGTCAATGAGATTTTTTTTTTGATTTTTGTTAAACAATACATGTTACTTTTATCCCAAAGCTGTGCATCAGTGAAGTTTTCTCTATGTGCATCTTCTACATTCACTCAGACCGTCTAAACGTGGCGTTCTCAGTTGGTCTGACTGACGCAGGACAAGTTGGACCTTTCAATACTGACATCACACTAAAGTTCAGTAAAATCTTCACCAATATCGGCCAGGCCTACAGCCCAACTACAGGTACTCAGCTCTTTTACCTGCACACACTGATTTTATTTGAATTATTATATTGGCCTTATTCAATGATGGATTTATTATAATCCTGTAACATGCACCAATCACTATATTTTTCTCTATATCGTCTTCAATTTCTGATTCAAAGATTTCTATCCAATCTTAAATGTTCATTCACAGTTACGATGCAAAGTGTTTGCCATAATTTTATAAAAACTGAGGCTGATTGTGTACTTTTTGACAGATATACATTAGCAGTGAGAACGTCGAAGGACAGTTCTTTTCCCTGACTGAATTTCTCCTTTGTTGCAGGTATCTTCACAGCCCCAGTCAGAGGAGCTTACTACTTCAGATTTAATGGATCGAATGACCGGTATAACGTTTATACTAGTATTTCACTGTATCAAAATGACAATAGAACTACTAGGTCTCGAGATGGAAATGATAACATTGGTTTAGTCTCTGTGTCTAATGCATTCATTCTGCAGCTGGAAAAGGGAGACGTTGTCTACATGGTTCTCAACTCAGGCTATGGTGTTTATGATGATTCATGGAATCGTACAACTTTTAGTGGATTTCTACTTTTTGCTTTGTAAAGTCAACTGTAAAAGTCAGTCAATTGCATTATGGTTCAACATTACACTATTAAAAATGTGTGATCATTAAATCTAAATAACTTAGGTCTACCTGTGTGTTATTGTCTGCTCATTCACATCAATGAGACACAGAAATTAGACAAGAACAAACAAGAAATTCCTTTACAGACAACATCAAACTACACAGTTTGAAAAAAGTTAAGTTGCAGTGTTAATAAATAAGAGGAATTTAAATGTACTCTTACAGTAGCACATTCTATGAATCCATCTATGAACCACACCTCATCAAACACATATAAAACACATTACAACTGTATTTTTAAGGGAAACAAACACCTAACCCAGTGATGACTGCAAGAATGCCCTAGTATTAAAGTACTTAAAGACAATAATATGTAACAAGTCTCATTGTCATGATCAGTCATTTAAATACTGCATGTCAGTTTCAATATGATTCATCACATTTTTTAGGTGCGGTAGAAAGCATGATGACAACTGCTGCTGGGTTAAACAAACAGAACAAAAAAACACTTACCTTTGCACTCATACAGGCTGCTGAGCAGAGACCAGTGTGGATTGTAACAGCATAGAGGTATGGGTCACACGGTGAGTTGTCAGAAAGGTAGTGTACTCTCTGATTCGCCTCAGAGACAGCATCTGCTCTCTTACACATCTCCAACCCCGGGATGTACAGGCACACACACAACACCAGCACACCCAGCAATGTCAGATCACTGGACACACTGAGGTGACAGAGAGGGAGAGAGAAGAGAATGACTAAGTGAGCGGATGTCTACTTCGCAGTTAGTTAACAGCAGCACCAATGAAAGAAACTTTGCTCTGGGTTTACATTCAAAACTGATCCCCAAATTCAAATTATTCTGTGTGTATTCTACTGGACGATGTAATCTGTCCAAATTCCAATTAATGTTTAAGTGGAATGACAGAGATTTTGTTTCCTCTGGTTAAATACATCATTGAAGTCTATGGAGAATGAGGTCACCTTAGAAATGGGTCCAGATCGGTTGTGTCATGGCTGCTTTGGATCTGCTGCTGCACCACAGTCAACGGCCTCAACTGGTGACAGCTGAGACAAACAGCCAACAACAACAAGCAGGTAGTTATACATTTGTGTGAATTATCAATATAGGTATTATGTTCTCATGCCCACAAAAACTTAATCTGTGCATTACCTGCAGTTGACTGCAGTAGTTGCGTCTGCTTGCTGTGTCTTGCAGCTGCGGTGTGTCCAGGCCCCCTGGTGGCTGTCCCAGGACAAACACAGGCTGCTGTCCACTCTGAGACTGTAGCTGACCTGTTTACTCAGGTGTTTGTGTCTGGATCCTTTCCCAAAATCAGCATTCAGCAGGGCCAGGTGACCAACCCCTGCAGCTAGAGATTTTTTATGATTTTGGCAATCCAGTTTATAAACAAACTACTCCAAATTCCAAAAACAGGTTATTATTAGATAGATAAATGGATAAATTATTATTAATCCTCGTGGAAAAGTGGACAATTATATGTTGTCTAATCTTTATATTGTAGTGTGTATTATTTTTGAATATGTACGATGACCTAGTATGTGTCTGAAATAAAGTTCAACTGAAAATTAATAATCTTCTGTGTCATTTCACAAAAACCTAGAAAATAGGCTTTTCAAATTTAAATTTTAAACACGGATAAGTTAATGTTAATAATCAAATGCAATATTGCATTTTAATTGGTAAATGGTAAAGGGGCTGCACTTGTATAGCACTTTTCTAGTCTTAGCGACCACTCAAAGCACTTTAAAACTACAAACAGCACTCATTCACCCATTCACACACACATTCATACACTGATGGCCGAGGCCACCCTACACAGTGCCACCTGCCACAATCAGGAATTCATTCACACACCAATAAACGTAGCACTGGGAGCAATTTGGGGTTCAGTAACTCGCCCAAGGATACTTTGACATGTAGGTTGCTGTGGTTATGGATCAAACCACTGACTGTCTACCACAGCCAATGATAAATTACTTATCAAGACCGGTGGGAGAAGGAGGGACACAGCAGAAAAATGACAGATGAAACAAAGAACTTTCTTACCACTGACGTAGGATGGAGGCAGAGTGAAGCGTGTGGTGTTGCTCTCCCAGTGGTGAATCCTTTGCAGATGGTGCATGCTGGGAGTTGGCTTCTCAAACATTCTGCCACAACAGAAACTCTAGGTTTTACCTTTTCTTTAAAAACTCATTAAAATGAATATTATTATGGTCTTTCAGATGACAATAGATATATAACAGCAATCCACGTCACTGCAAGTCTACCTGAAAAGCAGCATGATGGGAAAAGCCTTATTGAGTGGTTCTGTGAACACCACACTCAGCTGGATGGCCTGCTGCAAGTGCTCCTGGGTAATGTTGAAGCTGTGGTAGTTGACCTGACTGCACAGAAGGTTGTACTCAGGCACAGAGCTCTCCTGCAAAAGGGATGTGATCACACTGTCACTCACCTTCTTGTGCTCTACTTTACTGATATGGTGCAAAAGGAGTCAAACAGCGACATACGTTTCTTGGTGGTTGTTGCAGCACGATATTTATGGGCTGAATGAGGTAGCGGACTGGGATCTTTCTCCTTGTGCTGCACTGGTACAGACTCAGATCAACCACTGGTCCACTGAGCTGGAAATCAGCAGAGGAAAATGAGATCCATGCCTTTCTGTTGAATCATAAATTGTGGTCATATTACGCCAGTCTCACCCTTTCAGGATAGTGAGCCCAAGTGTAAGGGCTGAGTGTGAGCTCAGTCAGCATGCTGAGCACACACGGTTGATGCCTTCTGCTCTCAGTCTCTTTGCTGCGATGAACAAACAGGAGCTCGATCAAGGAGGCTGGCATGTAGAAGGTGGTGGAGCTACTGCTGATGACTGTGGAGGTTTGGTTTTGATATGTAGTGTATAAGGTTATGAGCCCAGTGCTGACTCTGTGCTCCTGGGCCTTATGGGACACAATGTACTTCTGAAAAAAAGTGGATTGATAGAGATAAATGGGAGGTACAAATATGAAAACATGAAAGTTCATGAGTACATTTACACAATATTGTCTTTTCTCACCAGCATTAAATGTGAAGCAGTCTGCAGAATATCAGCTACGAGCTGCACTTCTTGCTTTGTTGAAATCAATCTTCTTTTGACGTTAACACCTCTGGATGAGTCTTGTATTTCATCATGTAAGTCTGATTCTACTGCCTGTGTAATGTCAGCATTAGTGGACATTTCTGGTGTGAAGTGATGCTGGGTGACAGCAGCTTGCAGGCTGTAGGAGAGCACGGCGACCAGGGTGTTGAGTGTCTTCTGGTCCAGATAGAACCGGACTGGACCACTGGACTCTGAAAACTGCTCTGAGATGACTTGAACGTGAACTGTGACTTGTCTTGCACTCACTAATGACACCTAAACAGGATAAAGTGACGTATGAGAAACAATGTTCATCTTTCAGTATGCAGCTGTGTCTCTTTGTCAGTGAAAGTCAATAAAAAGGGGGCAGCCTTCCACCTACCTGACTTGTAACTTGTAAAAGGTTTTTGAGAATGTAGAGCTTATCCACCATTGATGCCTAGGATTAAATAGCATGTTATCAAAATGCTGTAACAAGTTTGTTGAAATCTTTTTCAATGACAAACAGGAAAAGAGCATAAAAGACATTTGTTGAAAATTTAAAAAGTGGTTTTGTTAATCTTAAGGTTTAGCCTTGGCCTGTGTATGCATACCTGTTCACTGCTCTTGAGCTCACACACTGTTGTAATGAGCACACTGCGTGTGCGTCTCTGAGCGAGTGTGTTTGCCTCTGTGTCCAGGCTGAGTCTGTTCAGGATGCCTGAGAGGAGACTGATGTAGTTACGAATCTCCATACTGTTTCCATGTTGCACCAGAGACGAGAGGTTCTTCAGACCTGACTCTAAACTGGAATGAAAGCAATACTAATAACACAACAATATCTGTAGAAACTGTATGACAAATGACTTGTGAAAATAAACAACTCCAGACATGATAACGTTTTCCCTAATTTAGGGCATGTCAACCATTAATGCATATTTGATTAGTTACTGAAAAACTTACTTAAAACTTAAACAATTAATAATGGATGTCCTATTATAAAGGTGGTGCTTGGTTATTCATATTCAATACATTATCAGTTTTATCAAAATAAAACTGTTCTTGTTAATTAAGTGCAATTGTCGATATGGTCTGCAGAAACTATTACACCTTATAATATAGTATAGCACAGAGTAAGCTCCAAAGATAATCCTGTAACATCAACATAACCATAACCATAATACTGGTGTGATGTGATGACATGTTGATTCTTACAGCTCCAGATCAGGATGAAGATTAGAAGAGGTGTCTCTGAAGAAGCTTGGTTGGACTTGGACAGTGACAGGACAGGGTTTAGTTGATGTCCCATATGTGCTGCTTCTGACCTCTGTGTAAATAGTTACTACAGGTACAAAAATCAATCCGTTAATGACTGAAAAGGTCATATTTGCAATAAGTTGTCATAATAATGCATCCTCATTCATTTCAGTTAAGTTAAAGTACAATTAAATCAGTGTTTGTGTGTGTACATGTGTTTTAACCTTTATAGTTATCATTGGGGTCACCAGAAGGAAGACTGAAGTAGTACTGGAAGTCTCGCCCCTGATACAGCATCCTGGGAGGTCTGTCTCCTACGCTGATGCTGTACTCATAAAGTAAGTCCTTTAGCAAATACACACACAAACAGGTGAAGGTTGAAATGCAGGTAATGGTGTAAACAAATCAAAGCTGGGGTGAAGAGGTAGATATATATTTGTAGTTTATCAAGGTGTTTGTTTCTGTGTCATTCAACTATGAGGATTTTCTTTTTATAGAAACCTACTTTTTCCTCAGTGAGTTGGATGGGTAATTAAGTATGAGGTAACAAAGAAAAAAGCTGACAGAAGATGATTAAAATAGTTGGTGAATAATGTAATAGTTGACCACTACTTGACTAATCTTTGAAGCTCTAATGTGCTCGCATCTTTAAGCATTCACAAAAGTAATAAAGTGATATTATCTCCCTTAAATCCAGTGATTAAGAGTATTCCTCAAGACTCAAAATACATTTAATGTACAAGTGTAAGACAAAAACTTCTACAAGAAAGAAGAGTCAATTTTATTTTATTTTCAAACTTTATTAACTAAAAAATAGACCACTTCAAAATGGCTTTAATTAACATCGATCTGTGGCAGTATGCATTGCAGGGACATAAAAGTAAAACGATTATGAGAATGAGTGTGTGTGTGTGTGTGTGTGTGTGTGTTTACTGCATGAGACAGGAGATACCTCTTTCCCTGAGGTGCAGAAGACGCTGAAGTGTGTATACAACTCCATTCCTTTGACTGGTTGCACCTGGCACATCATTCCTTTAGGAGCAGGGCTGGTTTTTAAGAATAGCTGAGTCCGTCCCAAGAAACTATCATGAGATTCTGAGTACAACAGGTAACAATCATATTAGCATCCAGATCCATACGTTCAATTTTCATTTGAAAAATAAATAATGGGCAAACATAGAATTGATTTCATTAAAAAACTAAGATATCACTGTGATAGTCCTGAGTCCAAATAAAAACATTACATCTATTCTGCATCATTCTTACAGGACAATTAACAGTTGGAATTAAATTATTAGATTTTGCCCTTAAAGTAGATCAATATATAAGAGCATTGTAGCAAATGTGAGGAAAAATCAAGAAAGAATTATTCCTGTGATGACTGCATTTTCCCTTTCTGCTGTTATCACAGTAATTATACATTTAGCCTCAAATATGACTGCTTAATTCAAGTAATCAATCAGGTAATGTTAGCTGCGAATGTGTTCAGAAACAGCTCTCTGGCCCACTTCTATAAGGAACGATAAAAGACAACTGCATCCAACAACAGGGATTTTTGTTCCAGTTTCATAACTTTATATTATATTTGACTGTACATAATCTGTATTTCAAATTCATGTTTGTCGTTCCAATCTATTAATTTTGCCATTGTTCAGTGCTGATGCAAAAGTGTTAATTTTTGTTGTAAAACTTACTAGCAGTGACCTCCAGCATGTACCTGCTCTCAGGCCTCAGACTGAACGGTTTGAAGCTGAGCAAATCCGAGGAAATACCTGGAAAGAAACAGGAAGATGACTTAAAGCTGAGATAGGTGGATAAAAAGAGGAAGTATGTGTGTGCGACTTTACTGGAAAAACATACCTGTGTAAGTGTAAGGCTCAAACAAGCTTCTGTCTATTGGGTCTCGAGGTAAATCAAGCAGGATTGGCTCCTGGATCACAAATGATGGCCTAGAATCTACCAGATTACTGCCCTCATCTTCATGTAACGCTTGATCAAACGCTGTATCATCTCCTGGGCTGAAGCTCTCACCATCCACACCTGTGAATATGCGCAGAATTAACACAAAACCTCCCACCCACACCAGTGACTATTATTAACCAACAGACATGTACCGTACCTGTGGGTCTCCCTGCTGAAATCCCTGGGTCGCCTTCCTCTGCACTCACCAAGGGAGCATTATAATCTAAATCTGTTAGAGAATTTGCACAGTATAGTTACGAGCCATATGAAGGTAAGAACTGAAGAATTTCAATGTTTTTCTCCTCATAACTTTCTCTGGGTTGGTTGTAAAATGGAAAATATTTTTCACATACTTTTACTCTTTAGATTTATACAAAGTTGCAAAAAAAAGTTGAATAAAAAAAAGAAATAAACTAATATTACAATGGATAAAATGACTTAGTGTAAGTGCTCTGCCCTTTTCACAGGAGCCATTTTGATATGTCATTGCAGGGTAAATACAGCTGTAATTAATATTAATTACGGCTGTGTTCCATTTCGGTGAACAGCACAAAAGAACGGGACCATAATTAATTTTATTAATGACACCTGTGTTTACCCTGCTATGAAATGTCAAATAGCTGCTGAGATAAGGGCCTATTATCACAACCACTGAAATTCCCTTTGCTCTCCTGACCTTTATCAACTTTAAGCTCATTTTAGTTTTACAACCGAAAACTAAACTATCTCGGTTCACTCACACCGCTTTCATTAGCATAATTTGTAAGCATAGTATGGAGCGAACATAATGATGAAAGACAACTGTCTAGTTTATTCTAACAGTCAGACAATGTTGCGACTAACTGGCGAACATGGTGGAGCATTTAGCCGCTATAGAGCCGTTCCCCTCGGCAGACCAAAAGCAAAGCTACAAGAGTGAATATTACACTTACACTCAGGTTAATAAAACACGTTCACTATTTTAACGTTGTGTTTACAGTTTTTTCCGCTGCCCCAAAGTGTCCAAAACATAATAATAAAGGTGACCTACACATCTACAGCACACATTCACAGGTGTTTTCTGTTTCCCCTGATTAGACCTCTTCTCTAGACTGTGTGGGCGTGTGCAGACTGTATTTGATTGACAGCTCCCTCTCCGTCGCCCTCTGTGGCTTTGTTGCACGGGGGCGGGGCAATCTTTTTGTCACAACATTTTTGCCGATTTTATTGGTAGACATAGTTTGCAGGGGTGGAAAAACTCGGATCCAAGCAGCGTCACCACTGTTTGGCAACATAAAAGTCCTGAATTCAAAATTTTACATAAGTAAAAGTACAAATGTCACTAAAATCTTGAAATTTAGAAAAAGTCATTTCAGAATAATAATGGTATTGTAATTATTGATGCATTAATGAACTGAATTGAATGAAATTAATATTTTAAAAAAAAGTGATATAAGTTATACTAATTATACATTATTTATCACACATTTACCCATTGGTTATATTTTGTATTTTTATTCTGAATCTGCAATAAATGCAGTGGTGTAGAGATTGCACACTGTATCTATCTGTACCTCAGATTTGTACTTGAGTACAATATTTGAGTAAAAATACTCACTACCACTGGTAGCTGTTTTTGTTTTTACTTCACTGAGTTGCTCCACTTAGCTTCCACCAGAATGGATGTCTAAGAATAACTAAAATAAAACACCCTTTAATTTTTTATTCAATGACAAATTAATTGTTTGATTTTGTGGATTTTGACTGATTTTGTGTGGCTGTCTGATCAGAGATCTTCATAGCCAAAATTTAAGCTCAGTTTTGTCTCACCCAGCTGATCTCCCAAGTCACCACTCTCTAGGACGGGGAAAGAAAACTCCCAGTCAGCAGAGGACTCAATTGGGAATTCACTGATAACATCACTCTGGCCAAAGTGTTCTGAATGTAGGACGCCACTGTTGTCCGAGGAAAATGGTGGGTATTCAGTGGAGGAGTACAAAAGCTTTGGAGGGTCGAAGTCCCCCAGTGGGCGATAAAAGGGCTCCTCTCCTGGACATAAAGAGGGAAAGCTGTTAAATTATTCATGAACTGTCCATTTTACTGTAACTATGACCTTGCACATTACTTCTTGTTGATTTTCCCTAATAATATCCTTGACTTAAATGCTGTCTTAAAGCTGTTGTTTTTTTGCATATTCACAAAAACATTTGTTTCCAATTTACCTGCAGTGTGAAATGATTTCACATTTAGATTTAGTTTTTTGCTTCTAGTTTCCATTGCATTGTCATTTAGAGAGACAGGAGCAGAGGTATAGACAGTGTGGGTGTTCTGTGAAGCATCTGTAGCAGGTGGATGAAGGGTGGAAGTCCCAGGAGCCGGAGGGGAAGTGGCAGGACCTTCCATAATGGTGGATGGAGCACTAAGATCCACTGTGTAACAGAACGGGACTAGAATAAAACAGAAGAAAATTAATTCATATTTTCAAAGATTTTTTGAAAAGTTTTTTCAAAATAAAATCATAATAGTTTCCGAGTGCGCTCATTTTTCTTTTTTACCTTCTATGACAGGCTTGGATGATGCATTGACCAAGTACAGGCTCCAGGTGTACTGGATGTGTTCGGGGGAAATATCACAGCCTTCACACAGCGCGCTGACAGAGAAGGACTGACCCCAGTTCACCTGGTCTCCCTGGCACTGAGGGCAGTGAACTGACAGCTTCCTGGAATAAAAACGTTCCGATAGTTTAGTTTACATAATGAATTATTTTGTTTCTCCACATTTTCCACTGATATTGACATTGATATTAAAATATCAATGAATATTATGTTGTTATATATATAATTTTGATGCTTTGGATTTTTTCGAATCTAAACTTGCATGCCAATAAAGCCAATTGAATTGAATTGAATTGTTTATTAAGGTAAACTACATTCTTTAATAGTTGAAAATATATATTGTATTAAATACAATTTAATCCCCACAAATGACTTCCTCACGTTTGATTTAAAATCTGTCAGATATTTATAACAAGGGTCTTAAATTATAGATTAATGTCTTCCTTACCACATAGAAACAGAATAATACATGCTCTAGTCTAGACAGATGGACCAATCAAAAAAAATGCAAAAACATATTTTATATTGTTATAAAAATATGTTCTGTTTATGTGTAGAAGATGAGCTAGCTAAATCTGTATCAGTTTCAGAGGCAATTTAGCTCAAAATTACCCAGCCTGTTAGGTTTGTCGATCAGTATATACCAGTCCATCCATAAAGTAATAATGAAGTAAAGTAATTAGTCCATTCAACAACAAAAAAACGTGAAAAATCTATCTTGTTTATTTTTCTGAAAAATTAGAAAGAAGAAAATAAGTTAACCTTTTTATAATGATGTTATGTTGCTCCATAACAAGAATGACCCATATTTTTAAATTCTATTCACTTCATAGCATCTGAACTTCATCTGTCTGTTGATGTTCAGGGACATAGTGATTTTTTTATAACTCTCACCCGATCACATTCGGTGTTAATGTGAGGAAAGACTCAGATGAAGCTGAACGCTCATTGCTGTGGATGGTGAGCGTGAACTGGAACTGGTCAAAGTTGTGTTTCAGGAAACTGGCAGGAAATACGAGCTCAGGGGATGAAGTGGGACTGTCATGCTGGAAACAGGAGCTGGTGATGGAGCTGACTGGTTTACATGTCCAACTGAAGCTGTGGAGCGAAAAAAAAACACAGTCAATGATTGAATGCATATTTAAGTAAATCTTTCCTGATTCAAACGTTATATCCATTAAAGGTTTCATACATGTATTACACTATTTCTGTACCTAATTGGGTTCATGGGGAAGTCTCGGTCGTAAGATCTCTGCCCATCCAGGGTAACCATGGTTGTGTTCCTGTTGTTAATGAAGATGTTGGTACTGCCCTGAATAACGGCAACAGGTGAGCTTGGTATCACCTGGACTCTCACACTGTAGTTACTGTACACCACACTGCCAACGACCTGAACCTGCGGAGCAGTGAAAGCTATTAGAGTCTCAATTCAGGATATTCATGAGTGGGACATCAAGAGTCCTAGGTCCCACTTTAAGTGTCGATTCGTGGCAGTTTTCGTACGCTACTTACTCTGGCTATGGCAGTGTAGGTGTCATAGTGCAGGAGATGTCTGGGCAGTATGAGGCTCTGTCTGTGTGTGTCCACGAGAGGCAAAGGGAAGGCCTGTCCTGCAGAGTCAAACACCGTCCAGGTGTAGTGAAGGCCTTGTGAAATGTCACAGTCGACTTCTGTCTCATAGGTCACCCCCAGACTGATTTCCTCATATCTTCGCACCTTGAAGATAGATAAGGAGAGGATAAAAGATGAATATGATGAAGGCAGCAATGTCATTATCTTGTTAGCTTTACTTTAGTACAGGCATGTTAATGCTGAGGGTAACAAAATGTACCTGAATTTTTACAGGACCCATATTTTTCACTGGTGGAGGCTTGCAAGGCCGGTCCACAACAAAGATGTGACCACTTAGAGAGGCAGAACTGACCAAGTTAGACACAAGTACTTCCACCCTGAACTCTCCTGTCCTGCAGAGAGTAAAACAAATGCACTCAGTGTACACAGGCACAAAAAATACTAGTAGGGACAAAACAATTTGAAATTGGTCCAGTATTGAGTAAGAGCGCTGCAGCCACCTGGCAGGGGCAACTGCACGCTGTCA
Source organism: Centropristis striata (assembly GCF_030273125.1). Classification (NCBI taxonomy): domain Eukaryota; kingdom Metazoa; phylum Chordata; class Actinopteri; order Perciformes; family Serranidae; genus Centropristis; species Centropristis striata. Next base: position 19,916,896 of record NC_081539.1, read on the forward strand.
GATTAACGTTATGTCAACTAAAAGCGCATGTTTTTGCCACTGACAGGCTCAGATTGTTAATATAAGTGCTTGACAACATTATGGAAAGGACCCTACAGGAGGAGAGGAAAAGTCTTGCATTGAAATCTTGTGAGAGGTGAATTGTTGTGGGAGGACAACAATGGAAACGTGAGTTGTGGAGAGCAGTCTCAGGAAGAGTTTGTTGTGCTGGAGGACCAAAAGCAGAGCCCTTTTTTCAACCATTTTCAGTGGCTGAATACTGAGATGATTTGATAATGTGGTGAGGTCTATGAATTTGATGACCGTCTATATTTTTAACAAACAGATGAATACTTCCTACAGATTGAAGAGCAGATGAGAGAGAGAGAGAGAGAGAGAGAGAGGGAGAGAGAGAGAGAGAGAGAGAAATGTTGGCTGTTACAAAAGTGGGACTTGTTAATGCCCGACATTTAGATTTCAGAACGAGACTTCTCTTTGAGTGAGACTTGGAGACAATAACAAATAGATCGAAAAGGAAAGGAAAACATTTTTATTTCTCTGTAGGGTCCTTTCCACGATGTTGTAGGACACTTATAATAACAACCTGAGCGTGTCAGTAGGAAAAACAAGCACTTTTAGTGGACGTAACATAATAGTGATGGATCGCAATTGCCCTTGCAGCCCATTTCGTGGCTGTCAGTTACAGCTCTCTCACTCAATAATTGACCAATTTTGAAAATTGTTGTCCCCATTAGTCACTTAGATACAAAAACATGGGAAAATAGGATCCAAGTTGAAAAATACCAAAGTTCCTCTTTAAGCATATTTTTCATTGTAAGATCTTCAGGTAACTGAAGAGCAATGAAAAGACAAGCTGAAAAGGATGTCAACAAAACAAATATTAACCCTTTATCAGGCACAGAACAATATTTGGTAACTTCAGGTAATATTTCGAGAAAAAAGTTGCAAATTTATTAGATTAAAGTGGCAAATCTACAAGAAAAAAAAAGTCGCAGATTTAAGAGATTTAAAGTGGCACATCTGTGCGAAAAAGTTGCGGATTTACAAGAAAAAAGTGGGGGAAAAGAAGCTTTTTTCCCCTAGATTCAACACTTTAAATCTCATAAATCTGCGCCTTTTTTTCTCATAGATTTTTACACATTCTAGCAGTCTGTAATATCCTCCAATATTCTCTAGGGTTGAAATTTGGAATTTGCAAGTATTTCAATGAGTGCCCTATTAAGGGTTAAAGTGGTGAATCTGGGAGAAGAAAGCTGCTTTTTCCCCCACTTTTTTTATCGTAAATCTGCTACTTTTTTCGTGTAGATTTGCCACTTTAAATCTCTTAAATCTGCGACTTTTTGTCTTGTAGATATGCCACTTTAATCTAGTAAATTTGCAACTTTTTTTCTCGAAATATTACCTGAAGTTACCAAATATAGTTCTTTGCCTGATAAAGGGTTAAATAAAGTCTAAGTGGAGGAAAATCAAGTTTGTATTGAAGTAAAAATCACTAACAATAGTGAAACTCACCTATGGAAGACATGCTGCTCTGTGCTCTGTCCCAGCCTGGATGATCCGTCTCCAAAGCTCCACAGGAAGGTGACGTCAGTCCCCACGTTGACCCTGCAGCTTACTGTCACTGTTTGGTTCTGGAGGACAGAAGCCTGATGGACCAGCCTGTTGAGCTTCACTGCTCTTTGGACTATCAGCGAGAACCGCTCAGAGGTGAGGACAGCCCGGCCACTTGACATGACAACAACTACATCATACCTACATTGAAGAGAAGTGTAAGTGTACGCTGGCAAAAGTACTATTCAGGGAAAGATCTGTGTGTACCTGCTGTATCTCCAGGTTATCTAAGTGCTTTTATGAGACAATTTTTGTTGCTAGGAATGCAATGAAACTGTGCAAAGCTTTAGAGACAAAGAAGTATCTACCCTGTATTTTAAATACTTCATCCATGTCTCATACCTGCCAGGTTTGTTGTATCTTTTGGTGAAATTCCTTGACGTGGTCCTGACTGATCTCGAGTTTCCAAAGTGCCAGAGGAACTCCACTGGGTCTGGTACTTCAGTCATAGCCAGGAATAATATCTCTGTATTTGTGGGATAAGCTTGCTTTTCCGCATAAATCCACACTGTTAGGGATCAAAACAGACATTATAGATATATACAGTATATGTACTGCAAGTTATAAATGCTTCATGAAAAAGGTGAAGAATTGTGTTGAGCAAACATAAACAATTTGTCTCAGGTAAGTGAGAAATTATCCAAAAAAAAGCAGTTAACCAAAAAGCAAATGCTTGTCCATTCAAGACAGATTGCAAGACTGGAATTGTTCAGAATCGTTGCAATAAAAAAATGTCTTAATGTAAGTAATGAACTGGGGAAGTTTCATGATGATATCTACAATTTTTCATAATTCACCTTTAGTCTTCTCTTCATTTAACTAAATCTGCATGTAAAAAAGGGAAATTGGATGGTGCCATGTGAAAAAAAAGATATCATGAATTGCTTTAGAAATGTATCATAATAATCAAAGGCGAAATACATAAACAGAAAAAAAACTCAGACATTTAAGAAACATTAACACAAAAAGAAAGTCACACTGAGTTTTTAAAATGTTAAATTAATGTTCAAATGTTTTGTTCAGTTCAGTGGGTGTTAATTAAAAACATTTTCTCACCATTGTCAGCCAGGTTCTGAACAGGACTTTGACTGGTAGGTGGTTGCCACACCGGATTAAGTCTAACGTGCGGTGATGGCTTCCTGTTCCCCTTAACACACACTCTCACACTTTTGTTCTGAGAAGACACTTGATTCTCAGCTTGAAGCTCAACCACAACCGTCCCGATGTGGTCGAAAAACAAAACCACCGCTGCCTCGTCACCTATACTGTAGCTGCTGTTTCTGTACAGCAATGTTGCATTCACCAGCAGAGATACTGTCACATTTGATCCTGCTGAAACGCTAAATAAAACTGAGTGTTTTTGATTTGTTGTGATCACGCTGGAAACTTTCAACACCAACTCTCCAACTGGCTCTTGAACGAGGATGTGTGTGCAGAATGAGGCCCAGCTGATCGGATTAAAGGCCTTAACTGTCACTTGATAGCATCCTGCTATTGTAAGAGACACATTTGAGTTCCACTCTTCAGTTGTCCTGCTCATAACAGTAACATTATCCAAACTAAATGTCCAAATCACCCTTGAACCCATGCTGCTGGCAGGGCTGACAACTTCCAGGCTGAATTCTGCTTGTGTTGAAGCGGCTGACTTCCAACTCCCAGAAGGCCTTAGGATACATATGGGTTCATACACCATCAAGGCTCGAGGCAGGACAGTGGAGAGCAGCACTGATGAAGGGTCAGAGGTGGAGAAAAGAGACACTTTGAGGTAGTATTGTCCTGCAGTGGTGGGGAGGTGACAGGGAAGGTGGAGGTGCAAATGGCAGCTGGAGCGGTTAAAGATGTTGAAGAGATGAAGAGGGACGAAGTGGTGCATGTCTGAGCTGTAGGTCCCACCATAACAATAAATGTTTCTGTGGTTTTGATTGAGACCGTGATCATTTCTGATGCTTCTATTACTGTTGTTACAGTTTTGAATATTACTGTTTTCTTGGTGAGCAATTTTGATGTTGTCACTGATCTTTCTGTTGTAATTATCAGTCTCAGTGCTGCCATATTGTGTGTTCTGCGTGATGTTGAGGACAAGTAGGTGCTTCATGGTGGTGAACAGCTCCACATCCACAGAAACTTCTTCTCCGGAGGTCAGCTCATTCCCCGATACACTCACTCTCAGGTCAGAGACAGCAAAAGGCACGACCACCTGAAAGTAAGCACAAACTCACATAGGTTGAATATAGACAACATGCAGACAAAAACACAAAAATGTGGCAGCAAGGAATAAGTCTGCTTATTTTTTTTATATTTCTCTCATTGTCAACTCATCCCAGGAAAAGACAGAAACAACAATAAATTGAAACCACTGAATCTGGTATTCCTGTGCCATTGAGACAATTAAGTCCAACTGCCTACACCAGAAGGGAAAATAGTTCACTCTCAATCGACATGCTTGTCATGTCTGCTAACAAACAACTGTCTTAAGAGCTGCAGCTCCAGTAGTTGAGGTCATGCATATACTGGAAATAAAAAACTACGACATATTGACAGAAAATGCTTCTGCGTTTAATCCGCCGCAAATCTCCAATAAATTCAATGAATTTACCATAAATATATTATATAATTACCGTAAATATCACAATACGGGCGCACTACATTTTATAGGGGTGGCTGGTATTTATACACCTCTAGGGTGTTGTAGACCCTTTTAAAGACTCCCCGGGGTAAGAGTAGGGAGCTGTTTTAAGACGCGAGAAAATCGTTCCGGTGGCATAATAGGGTTAAGTAATGTCCAACCCAACAAATAGTGAAATATAACATTTTATGTGCTTTGCCTTAAAGTGTGCAGTGAACTCTGAAGGCTTGAAATAAATGCAGGTGTTATCTATTTAACTAGCTAAGTGTTTCGCGCCACAATTGCGAAGTAAACAAAATGTGACATTCAGGACCGGGTTGGATCATAGTGTGTGTATTATAAATAGACTATATAAATAAGGTATTATACAGTATACATTATATAATACGGTCTAACGGTAGGGTGCACCCTACACAATAAGATGCGAGGCATCAACAAGAAGAATGGCAAAGTCAAATATCCAAATGTCAGGTTTATGCAAATATAAGTTGTAAGTCTGTTGGTTAAGTGAACATTTTCTATCAGTATGTAACTAGTGATATAGTGCATTAATCTGATAGCTATGCAGTATTATGTTTGCAGGTGTTTTAGTTTACTTACAGATAACTGGTCCATAAGTGTTTTAGCTGATACAGGCATTTTGTTAGCACTTCAGCTGCAGTTTATGAGTATAACACATTGCACATTGTCTCTATAGAGCTCCATTGCACTGGGTGGCATGTTTATTTATTACAATAAATGTGATTTGCTCTAACACTGATTTTCAAAAAAAAAAAAGTATTACAATAAACATGGGCTTTTCAGTTTATTTTGCATCAATCCCACATCGGTTATCCTGCTGTAATTACTTTCTTTCTCACCAAATGTGTGTTAATCTGCAGCTGAAAATAGTCCCAAACTGAGAATTTGCTTAACTACAGTGCCCGGCTAGTTTAAAAAAATTACTGAGCCTCTCTTAGAAACAGAAAAAATAAAAGCAATTTTATTTGTCATTATCCTTCCATCAATAATGACCATGCATATTACATTTTCATCAAATGGTAGCAGATGTACTCACAACATGTAATGTCTCCTGTGTCCATCCATAGTTAGTCAAGGCGTTCACTGACACTGTGTGAACTCCCTCTGTTCCAAAGGTCCAGTTCTGAAGGCATTTAAAATGACATTAGTTAATTAATCAGATTAAACATGACAGTGAATTGTGAGGAAGATTTAACAATGAATATTTTTCATTTTAAATGCGTCATTGCTATTTTATATAACTAAAATCACCTTATTTTTTGGAAAGCAATTATTATCTCATACATTTTTTTCAAACTGTCCATTATTTGTCCTCATTAAATGTGCAATTCCTCCATATTTTCAGCTGATAAGAGACAATAAGAAGCAGATAATGAAAATAGGGCAACATCTATTATCTTTGTATTGAAAGTTATAGTTTTTGATATTCTTTGTTTTAAATCAGTCACAAACAGGCAGGGCTGTCAAGCAGGCTGACCAAAACATCACTGATTTATTGGTAGTAATGCTTTTGATTTATTTACTTTATGTAGTAATGTAAACAACACTCCTTGTTTTTATTACAGACCACCAATGTGCTAAAGCTGCCAGAAGACTACAAGGTTTTGTTGATCCATGTTGATAAATGTTAAAAAATATATGGTGATCAATTAAAAAACTGAACTAGAACTTCAGCTTTAAATGCTAAAACACCTATTTTTGAGATACACCTGCATCACATTGCAGTGCTACATCCTCAGCCCTACTTACCACAGTGCTGTTCAGACAGTCTGAGTTGGGAAGGCAAGATGTTTTTACACCTTCTATGTTTTTCTCTTTTTCCTTGTGAGAAAAAGACCAAAGAAACTCTATTGCACGACCATCAGCCATGTGTGCCTGCAGTGTGACAGGGTGGTCCAGGTATGCTGCCTCCACAGTCACAGTGTGGGAGTGTGACTGTAGGGATGGGATGCAGGAGGGCACACCCAGAGGTCCATGAAGCACAGAGACCACCAAGCTGAGTGCAGAGGGCTGCAAGACGGAGAGGTGGAGGGTGGAGGAGAGTGTGGAGAGGGGGTTGGAGACACTGACGTCTAAACAGAAAATGACAGGGTAAAAGACAAAAATGAGAGGGAATGAGGGAGACTACAAAAAAAATGCATATTTCTTTATAAATGTATTGTTAACATATATCTTAATTTGTTTGCTCTGTATTACTTACTGAGCTCATATTCTCCTGGAGTTTCTAAAATCCAATCACAGGACACGACAAAGGAGCCGTCATCCGACACGCTGACATGATGTGAACTTTGACCTTCAGAGGTCGTTTCCTGAAACTCAACAGTGACGTAAAAGAAGTCCTCCCCTCGCAGACCCAGAATCCCTGAAAATCACAGAAATATCCATTTGAAACAAGGAAATGGAAACACTAACACATGCTACAAATATTTTTAATTATGTAAACATGAATCAGATATCCTGACATTTTTACTCTATGTGTAAATATATTCTTTCGCATAAAAACTCAAGTCAGCACAAAATGAAATAATATTTTCTAAAAAACAATAATTCGTTTGGTTTGATTATTTTGTACTATACATCATTGTTCATATTTACATTTATAGAATTGCAATTATTTTGAAATATATAATATAAATAAATTATTTTGTTCATCTTTAACTACATTACACTGTGCATCTGCAGCTGCCAACAAACAATAATGTAAAATGTGATTTCCAATTAAATGCACAACTTCATGGAGCTTGTTTCTAGTTTGTATCCAAACATGTAAATTATGTAAATTAACACATTTTATGCAAATAAGTCAGTTTTTAAATTATTATTATTTAACCTTTAAAAGTTAAAATAAACATACAAACACAGAATGCTGACATTGTAAAATACAGTTGCATTTCTTTATACATTTCAGAGTTTTCGTTATAATAATTTCAGTTATGGTGATAATAATAATGGGATAAAATTATTATTAGAAATAAATTATTGTATAAAAAATAATATTACAATTAATTTCATGATTCAAGCAAAAACTTGGAGTAATTGTGAAACCATGAACAGACCCTTTCCGTCCATCCCCCCAACCCCTCCCCCTCACAAAGTTTTTTTTTTCAACACAATTACAGACAATGTAAACTAATAGAAAAAGCTTCCTTTTTTTCTTGTACATAAAGGACAAAAGAGCTTTATTAAAACAAACCTCTTTGCCAGGTCAGACAGTATTTATATCCCAGGAGTCACTCTATGTGCAGTTTAAAGAGTCATATTTCCAAGAACACCTGTGTAAATTACAGTAGCAGCTGACCTGTGGGCAGGTTGGGGCGTCCAGCCAGGTTTCCAGAAACTTCCACGACAAAAGTCTTCCCAGCCTGCACTTTGTCTGAAGACGTAGACACACGAATGCTGTGCAGAAATGGTCCTTCAGTTCTGTAGAGTGCCACACTTCCCTGTTCCTCTCCAACAGGGAAGTAGAGGACACTAGAATAGAAAAGGGGGAAAAAAAACACAGAAAACCCCAGCCACAGATGAATCAGGACATAAAGAAGCCATGGTTAAACACCGGAAGAAAAAGGGAAAAGCAGCAGTGTGTCTCACCTTTGTCTTTCTCCTCTGACATCTTTTGTCCCTCCAGTGGAAGATGTGTTAAAACACTCACTGGCCAACAAACTTTGTTGCTGGTTGCCACAGAAACAAGCCTCCGAGGTCAGTGCTGCAACCTGGTATCTTCAACAACAAATAATTGAAAGTTATTAAAAAAATATTGTCTGAGTGCATCCAGGTCATTAAAACACACTTTTACAAAACTCTGTACTTGAAATGTGGTGTGACAGAGGGTTCCTTACTGGCGGAAATCCAAGATGTCTAACATTAAAATTTGTCTTTGCAGCAGTAAGCTACACTTTATTGCAGACAATTTAAAAAAAATATTTCCAACATATTGTCAGCCAATATATCTGACTGAGCTCAGAAACCAAAAACACATTTTATTCTAGTATTTAAGGCTTTTTGATTTAATGAAAAAAAGTTTTTTCGCCACTTGGCCCCAATTTCAAAATTTTCTCAGAAGAAAAAAGTCACTTATATTATTTTAAAAAGCCTGGTATGTTGCTTGTGTGTTATAAAATATTTCAAAAATAATAAAATAGCTACAGAATACAGGGTGCGTGTAATTTATTTAAAAAAAATGTTTTTATGTATATTAGGAGACATCTCTAATACAATATCATCAGTATCACCATTGACGAAGCACTGGGAATAATTTTGCACTGTAAAAAAAATGGGGAAAAAATGGAAAAACTGTAATTTATGATCAATTACTGGCGGCTGTACTTCACTGTAAAAAATATAGTATGATGTATTACGGTATGTTTTTTCCACAGCTCTGTTAATTTCACAGTTAAGAATTGTTTGTTAGTTACAGTTAGTTACAATGGGGGGAAAAGATGCACTGTAATCCTGTTTACGCTACTTTTGACACAGATATATAAACCGGCTTTGGCTGAAATGCAACTCACTCACGGTGTTCTTTTCCATTCTCCCCTTGACTTACCCCTCATCCAGGCAGCGCACAGAGCAGGTTACCGGGTCAAGGTCACGGGCACCTTTGGGTGCATGTAGCCTGCTGCTGTCGTTAACGCAGCCCATGAACCACGTTGAATTATCGTGTTCTGGTGGAGAAACAGCCACGGAAGAGCGATGAAAAAACGGATGCAGCGAAACGAGCGTGTAGATGAAAGCAGCGAACATGTCTGGTCGTAGCGAGGTCTCCGGACAGAGGCCGCAGCGAGAGCTCAGGAGAGCAGCTGAGTGGACACACTGAAGTTTGACGAGGACACACAGGTTTGAGACTGAGGAGAGGGAGGAGTGGGGCAGAAAAGCAGGTGCGTTGACACCACGGACACTGTTCTTATACGAGGTGTGTAGGAGAACAGAGAGGGACTGTATGCAAATGAAGGCACCAGAAGAGAGAGACGGAGGAGGAAGCTGGGACCAAAAGAAAAACGACTTATTGCCGGTTAATATGCTCATATATGCATCAGAATAGTCCTGAAATAGGTAGACACCATTTTTTATAATTAAATGCTTTTAGCAAAGGCCCTATGTTGTGTATTAGTGCAGTTGTCCTATATTTTTTTTATTGTGGTTTTCCTCTGTTTTATGTGATTATGCTCTTTTTCACTTAACGTCCTCTTTTAGTGCCACGTGGTGTATGTTGTGCTCTCCGTCCCGTGAAAATCATAAAGGTCACCGCATCACAGAAAAACTTTAATAGCAGTTACCTACGTGGCTTTTCCAGAATAAATCAACGTCCAGGGATATAAATAAAAGCCTGTGCTGCTGTCTGAACTGCTGCTGCTTTAGTCACAAACACTGCAAAATGACGCAGCCTAAAGGGAGAAAGAAACACCAAAATGTAGACTTTATCATATTTTATATTAGGCATATATTGTCTACCTCTTCTGTACTCTTTTAATCTAAAGATAGACAGGGCCTGTATAGTATTATTCAGTATGTTGTTTTAAAACCGTTTCAATGGGATAAACTAAAGTGGCCTACAGTGACCTGGCCGCGCGCCCACATGCTTCACTTATAGGCCTGCGACCATAACCACAAAAAGATGAATTATTTCTCTACCGTCTCGTTTGGCTGCGTCAAGCCATGGAGAAAATCATATTATTGGTTTCATTGAGCTCATTTGAAGCCGGTTGGACTAACCTGTGGGATCTGCGTTCTTTCATCAACATTAAGAACAACATCTGGAGTCTGCAAAAGTATCCAAAAGTAAGCACAGCTATGTTTTATTATATCAGCAGGAATATAGGCTAGGAATCTGTTTTAGGGGCCAGTCTTGTATAATCATACCAGCCGACTTAAATGAGCCAGCATATCAATATAAAGCAAACTATAACGTATAATAACCTGCAGCGTGGAAATATGAAATCTTATTAGCCCTCTAATTTTTTTCCTGAGTATTAAAACATATTTTTTTCTGACAAGTTAAGGGACAACGGAGTGGCACAGTTAACAGCTGGGTTTAAACTGAGTGGATTATTGTATTAAATTGTCACAGTTTTGGTAATAACCGACACTTATTTGCTTAATTCAAGACAGTCCTTTATACATGTCGTTTTAAACTGGGGAAGAGAAAAACTTCTCACCCTCCAGTTGTTATATTTTTGAAGTAAAAGGTGAGGTTGTAAGCTCCGGGGTGAATCCCCTGGTTTATTCGCGTATTTTTGCAAAGCGATTCTGAGCTCTTAGCATGAGAAGCGCAAAAACTCAACGATACCGGTCAAAGTGTTCCGTCTGAGTCCAGTTTGCCCTATGAGCTATTGAGTGTGTGAGTGTGTGTGTGTGTGTGTGTGTGTGTGTGTGTGTGTGTGCGTGTGTGTGTGTGTGTGTGTTTTTAAACGGCTTCGTAGTGCAGCTAACTCCACCGGCCCACCTTAAAAAACTCTTCCGGATTTGCAGACATCCCCTTTAAGAGAATCTCCCACTTCTCTCCGTGGCCGGCAGGAGGCGCTGTCAGACCGCTCCATCTCCCGAAGCTGCCGGCAGCACGGAGAGGCACAGCGGGGGGAATCAAACACATTTTCTCTGTCCATTTTTTATACGGAATACGCGCATATTTTTGCGATTTCGTTTCGTTTCACCACTCACAGACTCTCGGACGTCTTCACGTCATAAAAACAGTAAAGTGAGCACACGTGTGACCACACAAACAAATCTCACTGGCTTTGCAATTAAAACTAAACAGCGGGATTGTATTGTTGATTTAATATTGACTCAAATGCATGTATATGAAAACAAAACAGTCGTCAGAATTAAACACATATTTAACGCTGTGTATATTTTAAATCTGCTATCAGTGGGTGTAAATTATTTTCCGGTGAAAATACACAATGCTTTAGGCTACTTGCTGCACCGGAGCCCATGCATGCCCCCCTGGAGGTGCCCGGATCACACTTTGAGGATCATTTTTCTACCCAAACCCTGAACATAAATATGCAGCGCTGCAGTGGTGACGGTGCGTAAAGCCCAGCCCAGGCCCACGAGCTCTTAATAACCTGCTTATTTCGTTAAGCACGTGCTGTGTTTTCGACGCGTGCGCGCGCCGGTGCAATTAACAAATGATTAAGTGAACGAAAATTAGAAAAAGAAGTCGCTGTATGATGGTTGCGGTGCTGCGTAACGGAGAGGCGTAATAAGCGTTATGTAAGCGCCTGCAGTCTGCGCCCCTACCGAGGACACCGAGTCCGCCGGGGAACAGCACAGCTGACTCCGCTAGACACGCTTTAAGTGGAGAGATTTAGGAAAAACATAGAGGCATGTGGGTTTTGTTCTGAAAGCAGGTACGTAGGGGAGGAAAACCAGCCCATCTATTCAGCTTACTATTAATCAGCATCATTTTAACGCGTTTATTATTACATTAAACTGTCTGAGAGGAGATTAAGCAAGAGGTAAGGCTACATCATCACATGTGGTGTGAAGATATGTACTTTAAACAGAGGAGATATACAAATAAAATACAGTATAAGTTGTTTGTATGATCATCAACAGCTCGAGGTCACATCTGACCCACCTTTTTATTTATCACATTTATATATTTAGAGAAAGAAATATCTCCTTCTGAGTTCAAATGTTGCATCATAACGACTGCAACTTCCTCTTTTCTTATTGTAGCTTGTTTTTTTTTAGAAATATTAAATCATGTTGCCACTTTCTTTGGCTCACATATCAGATAACTTCCCTCAAACTGAACTTTATTTTAATACTTTCTATATTTTTTTTAGTTTGGAAGATAAATATAGGCCGAATCTTACCAGACCCCACCGTCCTCAACATTATAAACAAATGATCCATATAACAGCTGAATTACTCTTTCTTTTTAATCGGTTAGATGAAGAAATAAGTCTTATTGAGGCAGTGACAATGTTCCAATACATTTTTATGAAAGGCTTTTTGAGTGACAAAAATAAATCTAGGACATATAAATCCTTTAGACACTGCCACACTCACTCTACAGCAATTAATCGAGCAGTTTCATTAGGTCAGTTAGTTTGTAAATTATGTCAGATTCAGGTGTGACCACAGAGACTTCTCTTCAACAGTGAAGCTTTCTATCTAAATGTGACCAGCGATCACAACCTCTTACACAATTTATCAGGTTTTAGATGTTTAAAAATGATGCAACCACTTTTTATTTGTGAGGCAAAGCGCTGCATCATGTTGCCAAAACACAAATGAAAGAAGATGAGCAGATTAGGCAGTCATGGCAGCGAGTTTCCACAGCAGAAAAGGAGACAACCATCAGTCAACATAAAAAAGAAAGAAAGAAGAAGAAACAGAAGATGTGTAAAATAAAATGCGTTTTTATTTGTAGAAATAATAATGGGACATAATGGAAGTTGTTGTTCTATCATCACTTTTGAGTATTTTTTTTAAATTCTATTCCTTCATATATTTTCATCATTTATACTATATTTTAAGAAGCTGTCGTGGCAGTGCAGCTTTTATTTTTCTAACCTGAAAAATAACAACAAACTGCATATCTGATTGAAAGATTCTTCTATAAAAATCAATATTAATACACGTGTGTGATGCCTGTGACTTAGTGTTCACCCATTAATTAGGCCATACTCACAGTTAAGTCACACATTAAAAACGTGTCGTCCAATCAGATGCTTTAGGCTGATAAAAAGCTCCTGTGTGTCTGATGATCCCCTCAACAAGCAGAACATTACCTGATTCTTCTCTTTGTGCACGGAGCTCGTTAAAGGGACTTTACTCTGCAGCACCAGTGGGTTACTTGAGTTGTTGCGCGCCCCAAACTCTGTGCATCTGCTTCTTTTTTTCAACCAATGCATTCACAAATTCATTTGCAAGCTGCTCAGCCACACTGATTCAAAAAGGAGGCCGAAGGGAGATGTGGAGGGTCATGATAAACCTGAAGTAAGCCGGATTTTTAAAAGAGGTCAAAGCAGAATAACTGCAGAAAAAATCTAGTCATGATGATGCATGATTAAACGGTCACCAAAAGTAAATAAAGTAATGGGTTATTAGGCTAAAATTACTGACTACATAGAAAAACATGCATTTCTGGTTTATTGAATGCTATATATTTGAATGCACTACTTAATCATTCATTTGTTAGATCATAAAGCTCTTTAAAGCGACGTGGCACACATTAAGTTTCAGTCCTGGTAAAGTCTAAGTGAAACATCCTTATTTAAAAGCTGTCTGACGGCGCTGTGTCAGTTTCCCCGGGGGAGGAGAGGCAGCTCTGCGGGCTCACGTTACACTCCAAACAAGCCTCAATCAGGCCAAATTATTAACGAGGATTCACTGTAACACGCAGATCTTATCAGAGCCGGATCATCAGGAGCAGTGGCCTGAGTTTGAAAACAGAGACTGGGGAGAAAAACAGAAAATTAGCTTCACAAGATACTATGGGCTACAAAAGACATAAAAAATAAAAATGAAAAAAAAACCCATCAAAGTAGCATTAAGTCACTAAAAACTGACAATTGGGTGTGTAAAAGGGATTAAAAACAGAATTTACCTGTAAACTCACATAATTCTGTAAATCTTAATACTTCTATAAAATCTGAAGGAATTAATAAACTCACATAACAGCCATATTTAAATCTATTGAGCCATAATGGACTGGGTAAAGTGATAAATAATTTAATTTAATATTACCTATTATTAATACCTGTACTACAGATAAACATAAATTCATCTTATTAAAGGAGTGTTTCACACATTTTGTCATTCAAAGTTAAATGTGAAAAACTTATAAGTGAAAAGGGCCTCAATAAGGAGTTAGTTACAATAAGTCTAGCTCTACCCTTTGTCTCACATCCTGAATATAAAAAAACAGGTGAGAACAGTTGTCTGAAACTTTATCTGTCAAGGCCTGGACAACTCATCCAAAAAAATGTCATATTATATTTCTCACTCCCCTGATTTATGAAACTTTACTTGAAGAGAAGAAGAAAGGAAGCTCATCCGCTCAAATCTGGTTCTGACACATGATGTCTCCTGCCTGCATGCCCTGCAGCAAGGCAATATGCTGTTTTTTATCTGTCTGACGTTTGACATGTAGCCCTCACTGAGCTGAGGTGAGAATATCTGTCGACTTAGGGAAAGGCCAATGGTACTGACATAGTAATCAATAACCAACAAGCTGTGGCCTGAGTGTATTCACAACTCTGTTTTCTGACAGTGTTTTGTCATTTTCGAAGAATTATTTGCATTTTATATGTTAATAATAGAAATTATATAGATGTTTGATAGATGTGTCCCTGTGTCTGCGGTGGAGGAGGTTTCTCTGTTGTGTGTGTGTTGGTGGCTTTTATCCTCAATCCAGCCTAGGCTCCTTGTCCTAACTCCCTGGTATGAGGGGTCAAAGGTCACCGCTGCTTGTGGCCGTGTTCAAATCCCCCTATAGTGTGTAATGTTCTCAACTGATCTGTGGTTTTATAAAGGGAACTAATGTCCAGATATTAGTTTTCAGGCTGTGGAACATTTCAATCAGCTGATATAGAGGAGAAATACACACCGGAGCTTTAAAACTGTCTTCTCTTCTCGTGCCCTCTAACACTGCATTTATTTTTAGATGCTTGGATCAAATGTGTCCAAATACGGCAAAATATGAATTTGAAATTCTTACAAAGTTATGGAAGTTTGATTCATATTGTTTCTTATTTTTTTCACAAAATTACTGTTTTATAGTAAATTTTCAAACATGTTTAAAGTAAAAACAAAAAAAATGTAGCCAGTTAAACCAATGAGATGAACCATATTAGACCAAACACACTGTGGAAGCTTTATAGGTTTTTGCATAAAAATATAATGATAAATAATATAAAGCATGCAAAGAATGCATGACAATAATGTGTCCTTTCTAAGTGTTTCTACCATAGCTACAACATAAAATAATATGAGATTAATGTGTGTGTGGTTCAGTTTACAGCCACATCATTTATTGAGTTTAATATTTTTTTAAACAGGAAAAGCATTTATAAATGCTCTCCACAGTTAGCATTTCCTTTGAATATCTCCCTGATTTTTAGTTCTATTTTTTAAAATGAGAAAAACTATTAGCTTAAATATATGACGATAATAATTTATTATAATAATAAGTTCAGGGGGCTAGTTGGAACATGCTCATACATGGCACATGTTCAGTCAGTCATGTAATGGGATTAGGCAATTTTAAAAAATGAACAACAGGAATTTTAACTTGGGTCACTACAAAATAAAATACATGTGGTGTTCCAATTTGTCTTATTTTATATGTTCGTGTTTGTGACACGGTTTAAGTAGGGCTGAATGTCTTAATTTTTTTTCTTCAAAGACTATTTTATAAATAAAAACGCTGATTCTCTTTTATTTTTAGAAATCTCTTAATAAAAAAAAAACATATTTGAAAGTTGTATTATTTTCCAGTTAAATGAGCTCCACAAACCTACCAGTATTGGAGCTTAAAGCATTTTAGAAATGTGTTAATGGGCCTATAAATGATCCTCTAGATAAAACTGATGAATAATTCATAAATAAACCTCTGATGGGAGCCACCGGCAATATGAACACAATAAAAGCAAAAAGAAAGCAGAGGAACGAACACGAGCCGTTTAAATATGATAATTCATGTGCGGATAAAGTGGAGAGACCTAAGTTTCCTGTGATTGTGATCAGTGTGAGTTGGGGCTTCTCGCTGTACTACACGTCACTAAAGCAGCCTTGTTGATAACTGATTGAATTGTATGTTCAAAGTTGCTGCAGCCTCCATGCTCCATTCAACATTAGGCTACATCTGGCTCTGTCCTGCCCGCAGAAAAGCCTTTACAAATGGAGTTGAGCTCCATGACCGAGCAGAAGCCCTCTGGTGCTGGTTTTCCCCTTTCCTCCCCCCATGCAGTCCCTCTGGCCAGGGAAATCCACCAGACCCCGGCTCTGTAGGCTCCCTGTGTCTCTCCTCAACGTGTTTGCAACGCTCTGGGGTCAGTTATTAACTCCAGAGCATTTTAATTTAATTTACACATACAGTCACTTCAGTAAAGATATCCTCACTAATCTGCTGATCAGATACTTTAATTACAATGCTGCTTTTGGTAGGCTATAAATAATAGGAATAATCAAAGAATAATAGAAAACAATAAAACCGTGACATTTAGCTTATACGTTATTTTTAGTCATTTATAATTTTTCTGTTGTGTTACCAGGAGCGCAAACAAATAGACGTATATGTATAAAATAGATACATTTCGAAATAAATGTAAAAAGCATACCCTGCCGTTCAACCATATGGGCATTTAAAATGCAATGATTTTATAGTTTAATTTGCAGTTACAAAATAACATATATCTTTTTCAATACTTAAATACTCTTTTTAGCGTTGAGTGTGATTTAATACAGGAAAAGTTACAGCAGCAGAGTTGTTCCCATCTACCCTCCATACAGGCCGCCCTCCCTCCCTCTGACCCCGGGTCTGTGCAGGGGGAAACCGGGTAAAACCCAGAAGAGGCAGCGCTGTTTCCCCCCACTGTTTCCTGTCGCATGTTCAGCCAAGATCGTACAGATGGAGGCTGCGATGACATGCATACATATGGCTTCAGTGATGGGAATGAATATGTGGGAATGGCAGCTAGAGTCCAATGAGCTAAACTTCGGGATAGTTGATTAAGATTTAAAAAAAAAATTGAAAAAATGTTTTATCCTAGTGCGTCTTGCGTAAAGGTTGCGTAATTATATTAATATTATAATGTTATGAGCCCCTGACCTTTGCTCTACTTATTTTAATTCATGGAGGTCTCAGACCTTTTGATTGATTGCCAGTCACCATACACTTTAAATTTAAAAGTGATTCACGGCTGTGAATGGGGGATTTATTTATTTAACACATTAAAACTGTATTTGTATACAATTAGGGCTTTTAATAAAAGTGGAAATACTGAGATACAATGAAACTCTCTATGTTATCAATGCTGCATATAAGTTCAAAGATGTGCCCCGTCATGTAACTCAAACTCTATTCAAAGTCACAACTGTTGAAGCGTGAACGTGCTTACAGCTCAGACCTAAAAAGAAAGAAAAAAAAAGGTCAAATATTAATACCGAGAAGAGGGAAATAAGGGAGTGAAGAGAGATTTTTATTGTTCATTTAATCCACCTTGTTGCTGGGATCCACAGCTTGTATAAAGTCACGTTAAAGAGGGAAAAGCACGCGGGTCACATAGAGGAGCACGCTCAGCTCAGCGCGTGGACCAGCCATTGGTTTATACCGACTTCTCACGAGGAAAGTTTGTTTTACACCTTCAACAGAAGCTCTGCACTGCCACACACTAAAACTCAAACACGTGGTGTTTTATTTAATTAAAGGAGACGGCTTTTATTTTGAAACTATACAATAATTATAGTGCCTATATGTAACCATTTCCCCTTTCTATTCGCATCACACAGTCGATGGCTGCTATAATTATTGATTTCATAGAATTTACATAAAGTCCCTCATATGAACGTCCACACGTGCACGCGCCTCTTGGTTGGTTGTTAGTGTTATCAGGAGCCCAAACCAGATTTTAAAGACTGTGCGTGCTCATCTTGTGGATGACGCTGTTAAAAGTTGTTTGTTTAGACGCACTGTGCATGCATTGTGTTCACTATTCTTGCAGCAATAAAAATGTGAAAGTGCAGAATTAATGCAATAATGCATTAGATTTATTCTGATGAAATAGCTTAACCTTACAATGATTCTAGATAAATATACGAGTTTATTTCAGCATTAATTTAATTTTAGATTGCAGTGGCTGTGGTGCAAACGGAAATAGTTGGAATCTGTGAGTCCTGCAGCAGCAGTCAGAAATGCACAAAGTGTGTGTTTGCAACTTTCATCGTCACACAGCGAGGCTCCAGTGCTGCAAGTTTGTGTTGTGCTAAGCTGTTCTTTCATGCAGAGAGCAGTTTTCGTGGACTCTTCTGCAGTCCTGAGACACACACACACACACACACACACACACACACACACACACACACACACACACACACACACACACACACACAGAGGAACCACTGGCTGAAAAAAGGGTACGGCTGTGTAATTGTTGATGCATTAAAACCCTGCAACAACAACACACGAATCTTTTACAAAGCTTCCCCTTGTTTGTTTTCTAATATTTATATTTATTTATATTTATATATTATGAGCTTGTGAGTGACCTTGTGCTAAGTGGTGAGTGACAGGCAAATACTTTACAGTTGAGAGATTAAACATAAAAACGTCCTGACAGCTTTTATCGGTCTCCGTGTATTTAATTGTCTCAAAGATCAATGCAAAGTGCTGACCTTAACGCGGCATGTGTCTGTCAGCACTACCCACAACTGCGTTTCACAAACTTGCAGGCAGCCGCGAATATAAATTGAAGTGCTATACGCTGAGATCTTTAGAAACCCTTATTTTTTGTTATTATCATTATTAAAATCAATTTGTATCCGACCTTGTTCTTTTTCCACGTATTCTTTCTATTGTTATTCTATAGAAGTTACAGTCTACTGGTTCCCAATCCTCACTGGAATTTAACCCTGAAACGCCAGCAGCATTATGGCTGGTCTCTGCTCCCAGTATGGCCCCTCCAGGCTCCAACAGCAACAGCAGCCGTACCGGGGCCAGACAGCCTGCCAGCCCCGGCTCCCCTTATCAACCTCGGGGCTTTGGCCTGGACCTTATACCGCAGAGTCCCATTAATCAGGGAAACATCACGTCAAACATGGCAGATTGAGCTGAGAGCAAGTCTGGTCAAAGCTTCTTAGAAAAGTTGCACATGATATGGTTATTAGCCTTTGAGGGAATTTAGCTGTACCCATACAGGTACCTATAGTAGTGAATTAATAGTTTATGTTATTGTATTTTACCCCCTGTGGTATCACCACACTCTGTTTGTATTCTCCTACAACATCCTTATATAGATGCAGTTTTGTTGCAGAACTACTTACATTTATCGAAGGGAATAATGCTATTTTCCTCGACATCTCTGCACACATTTTGCAAATGCATGCAAGCTTTATTAGATGCACATATGTTCCCTGCAGGAGTGCAGTTGATGCCAGCTTATTGAGGTTTCTCAATACTTCTTGTATTTAAGCGAGTAAAGGCTTGCACCACCTCATGTGCAGTGGTTGGAAATGCTGCATGCGTAAATGTCTGCGGTTTGCCTCTTGTTATTATTGCAGGATCCGCAGGCCTACCACTTCTTCCGTCATACAGCCCTTAAATACACCGGGGAAGGGATTCCCTCTTTGAGTACAAGCAGGAGATACTGAATGTTTGAGGAGTATCAGTCACTATTAGTCCTACTGTTAGATTGTCCACGATATGGATAAGCACTCATTTCCTTTTAAATCTGACACCTCTTTGCCTCAGGACAAAATTCTTATCTGCAATTTAATTGAAGGCTTGTTATGTCTCCTAAATACCTTTAAACATTTCTGAAATCACTCGTGTTACAGAGTAAATTGAAAGGTTGGAATCCTTTAATGGCAACATATATCAATGATGAAAAGCAGCTGTGTTCCCAAAATAAAAGATAAAAAAAAGAAAAGGGAAACCCCATAAAAAAGTTTAAAAATCACTCTACTTCTTTGTTTTCATAACCCTCTCCCAATACAAATCCCAGACCAATTTCTCCATCATTAAATCTGTTAACCGCCCCCCCTCCAAAACAACCAAATGACTATCCAATTTAAAAGAAAGAGAAAGAGCCTGACAATTACACTCAGTCGCGTTTAATGAATGCTTCATAATTAAAAAAAAGAAAGGGAAAGTGCTTCAGAAATCCACCGTTCAAGTTTCCATTTCGAGTGCAGTTGTTCTATATATATTCACAACAACAAAAAAATCAATATACAAGAAAAACCCCAGAAAAATTCACAAAAATAAATATTCAGTTTCATATAAACAACCAGTGACTTCAAATTCCATGTCAAAAACCTGACCTCAAGTATTGTATCAAAAAAGTAAATGAGTGAATGAGGAGGGCAGGGATTGGGGAAGAGGAGGAGGAAGGGGAAGGAGGGAGAGGAGGGTGCACGCAGCCTCGAGCTGCTGCACGATGCAATTGTTTACATTGATAGCGTCACTGTCAGAGAGCTATTTGTCTTAACGGTGGAGAGACCCTCCCAACAGGCCATTACCACCATCTCCGTCCCTCAGCCGCGCATTGTGCGCGCTGCGTGAGAATAGGCTGGTGCGTCAGGGGGGCAAACCCGCACAGGCTATTCCTCTTCTTCCTATGCCGTGCAGCCTATGCTTTTGACATGCGGATTAAAGGTTGAAAGCTTCGCTCTTGCAACACAGCAACTCCCCCCTAACCACCACCACCACCACCTCTCCAACCCCGTGCAACCCCCTCCGTTTTACTGCTAGCCTGCTCATATACCAGCTTGTGTCACGGCTGCAAAAATAGCCACTTTTACAGGCTGAGAATATAAGTTCAAGTTTGAATCGTCGCCTCAAAAATAAGGCCCACGGTGAGTTTGGGGCTTCATGGCTGTTTTAATCACGTGGCTAAACATCTACCATATGTATCCACGCTGATTTAAGCAGAGTGAAACTCACTTTTTTGTACATTTTTTTTACAATCACCCATTAAATAGTTCCTACAATCCTCTGAATGAATGCACCCTTTGCTGTGCTTGTGAGGGAACTGACATCATTCACGGGCTTTGGGTTTGTTGTGATCTGGCTCGCCATAAGCTGGGCCTCTCTTTGTCGCAGACAGAAAAGCCTGCCAATTAGCAGAGCGCGTCCTGCACTGCCATTAAAAACATCTACACATTTTTACTTAAAATACCTACATGTAGGTGCAGCTCCAACCATGGCTCACCTCTGTTTAAAGGCTCACACTGTATTTATAGAGGAAATGAAACAGGTTAGGGGGTACTACATTCACTGAGCGGCCATATTCAAAAGGTTATAATAAAGATAATGAGATGGTGATTTACTGGACGAATATTTTACAAACTGATTGTATTTTTGGGTGTACAATAATGGGAAATAATTCGACAAAAATGGACAAACATAATGAACAACAGTGGCTTCACGCATATCAGCATATTATTATTAAATTTGAGAAAATCAGAAAATCATGGCATGGTTGGAAACTCGCATATGGATGACTCCCAGATATTCAAATAGCAGTCACGTGGATGTAGTTTGGCCTTTGTGTCTACATCCACATTAAACAGTCAAATCTTTTTTCTTTTTCCATCAGCACCTCTCAGACATCATTTCACAGGCTAGCCAGAAAACCCTAAAGCTGAAACAAGACCCCAAACAGTATCAAAGTGCAATGCATTTAAGCCTGTATCTCTTGTGCTTTGTCGCATTGTTTCTGAGAAGCTAGAAGGTGTTTCACGCTGTTTTGGTGCTGTTTTGCCCCACTGTGACTCCTCAAACACACCCCATCCACAGCCTATCCTGGACATTGTCAATATGTCTGTGTTTTGCTTTACCTATATTCAAATACAGACCGGCTCTGGCACAAATATGGAGTGCAGGAGAAATCGGTGTCCAAGTAGACCAGGAGGGGCATGTTTGAGTGTGTCGTGGGACCTAACGTGCTATGAAGGTCTGAGCCTTAATCTTTTTTTTTCTTTTTTTTTTTGATTGTCTGTACATAAGGCCTGTGTTGTGTCTGGGCCTGCGTCTGTGCACAGTCACATATTTGCAAACCAGGAAATACTCCGCAGAAAAAATAACAAGACTGAAAACCATATTACATGAACTCTAGAAAAAAATAAAACCAAACAACCAAAAATAAATTACTGTCAGATCCAATAAAGGCTTAACTGTGAGCATGTGTACATAGACATTAATAAACCAAATTTTAATAATTCTCTGATATTGAACACTTGGACACTATTGTGGCCAAGCTGGTCAGCATGTCAGTCATGAAAGAAAAAACCCAGCTTTGATTTATAAAATATATATCACGTGGCACAAAATGGGAACCCTGATTTTTTTCTGTCTTTTTTTGATTTACCAATTCAAACTTTCTCTCAGTCCCAGCTAGATTAGGAGTAGCCTCATCACGAGGAATGCTGTGGGATTTTTTTTAACCCCTTTCCTCTTTCAGACAAAGCACAGCCCTCTAAAACCCTGGCACCATACAATCCAACAGGTCGAGCATAGAAAAGAGAAGAAGAAATAGTCAGAAAAAGTCAAGTAAACACAATAAGGAGAACCTAACATATTGCTTAGGATTGATAGCTTATTTAAAACACACGTTTTTAAGCATAAATCCACGAGCGGTGTCGCACAGTCCTGTGGGCGTTATGTGAGGCTCCAAAAGGGGATCTGGTGGGTTTTCCTCGATCAAACTTCAAAACAAAGCGGAATGTAAACCCATTCACAAATAAAAAATATTATTAATAATAATAAACACCGAGAAAGTTGCGAGCAATTTGGTGAGCTCAAGTTAAGACTAGGTTGGAGATGGACACGATGGGGGCTTTTGTTTTTTGCTTTATACCCAGCTCAGTATTTCCTAGTTCTCTGAGCGTGTGGGGGAGGGAGAATCTGGCCGCCTGGCTGCCACCTCCACACGGGGTGGGACGGAGGGGGAGGCCCGGGGCCCCTCAGCGAGTTCAGGGAGTAAGCAGGGCACAAATCCCCGTCGCTGCCAACAACCAGCGACGGCGGGGATGGGAAATTTGCCATCAGGCTGAAAGGCATTTTTGCAGGCGACGCTACAGTGCTCGCGTTGCTGCGTTTGCGTCTGCTCGGTAAATCCTCCGTAGATGCGTCCTCGCAGCCCGCGGTGCGAGAGGACGACGAAGAAGAAGAGGAAGAGGCAGTCTTGTTGACCCTGGGCACGTTTTGTTTTGTTTGCGTCCTGGAAACTCGGTTTTTTTTATTCCCCAGCACCGGAGCCCTGCAGTTTTTGTTCCGATGCTCCCCCTCCTCGATACACGGGGTGTCCTGGATGCGACCACAGGGGGACCTGGGGGCCACATCAGGGCTCTTCTCTGTGGCTTTAACCCCGCTGCTGAAAAACTCCCCGAGTTTAATGGGATACTGCCCATTGCTGCTCTCTGTTTTATCTTCTTTACATTTCACTACAGTGGCCTGGCTCTGGTATTCATATTCATCACAGCTTTCCTCCACTTTAACTTTCACATTGTGGAGGTTGAAGGGTGGCGTCCTGGCTGTCCTGCCGCTGTCCGGGTGGGGGGCAGCGGTCACAGACAGCTCCTCTGGCTCGGTCTTTATCTTTTTCAGTGGAGTGGGCAATTTCAGGCTGCTGGCTTTCGCCTCCCTTTTGTCGGCACATTTGGGGAGCTTGGCGTCTTTGTCCTGGTCACACTGTGCGCTCAGTCCCGGGGGGCACTTGGTGGGATGCCCCGGTGTCCTGCGTGAAGGGTGAAAGGCCTTACTCCGGTTGGATCCCGGTGAATAAGGGGCCAGCTCGTCCACATGGTCAGCTCTGTTTGGATCAGCCTCAAACACCTTTTCCCTTTTGGACTCAGAGAAAAAGCTCTCTCCTATAGCAGTTGAGTTAAATTGTGGTGGCTGTAAGGGTTCAAATTCCTTTCTAGTTTCACTGCATATAAATTCACATTTCTGACGTTTCTCTTGCCTGCTGTCCACTGAAGCTGCAACATGGCCCAGTGTCCTGTGTTGTCTCTCCTGATGCTGGTTGTTGTAGTGAAACGTGGGCTGCAGGACCAAAGGTGCTTTACTAGTGTTGAGAGTTTTGGCGAGAGAGCCGACCCGGGCCCGTCTGAACCGGATGCTCTGGACCGAAACCCGGCTAGAAACCGAGCTTGAATCGGACTGAGAGGAGCTCTCCTCCTCATCCGAGCTGACCTCTGAACTCTCTGACTGTGTGTCATCTTCATCCTCGCCCTCCTCTTCCTCATCGGAGCTCCCGGAGTTGCTGGTGGTGGAGAGGCCGGACCCAAAGTCCGAGTCTGGGTACGCCCGGTCCGAGTAGGTGCTGGACTCGGTGTCGCTGCTGTAACTCTCCGGGAAAGTGGGCTCGTGGTGATGGTGATGGTGATGATGGTGATGCTGGTGGTGGTGGTGGTGATGAGGTCTAGGGTCGAGATAGAAATCCGGACCGAGGTGGAAAGCACCGAAAGAAGTCCCGTGACCGCCGGGAGATTTGGGTTGTACGAGCAGCACCGGTGGTACGTGGTGGTGCGCGTGTCTGCTCCTGCTCCACGAGTGCCTCGCGCTGTCCCTGCCGCCGCCCCCCTCGCGCCTCCTCTTCCTTTTGTGAAGTAGGTCGCCGGCTGAGCGCGAGAGCCTGGACTGAGCAGCTATGGCGGACTGAAGCACCACCGGCTGCCGGCTCACCGCGCTCCGGAAAAACGAGTGCCTTTGGCTCAAAGTAACGCGGTTCCCTGTTATTTTAGCAGTTTCATAGTTTTTAAAGTGTTTGTGACTGGACTTAGCCACCGAACGGTACTCCCGTCCGCGCGTTTTGTGGTAAAATTGAGGTAGTTTGGAGTCGGTAAGGCAAGGAGTCAGCTCTCTCCTCCTGCCCGTTTTGTTGTGAAGTGTCAGAGTCTCCGGGACACCGTGCAAACTAAACCAAACTTTTTCCTTCCACAGTTCGGCGTCCGCATGGAGGAGCCCCGGGGACGCGTCCTCTTCCCTGGGGGTGCACACAGCTTTCGCTTTCCTTTTGTTGGACTTCAACACCCGCTCCGTCTTGCAGGAGAAATACAGAGCCTCCACGTCCTCCCGCGATATCAGAGTGCATTTAGCGGCATGGAAAGCTATAGAGTTTATTGCTTTAAGCTTCCGCAGCTCCTCCAGGTCGCAGTGGTGCTTCTTCACCTTCAGGTGGTCCATGCGCTTGTGCACCGTGGTCCGGGGGATGTTCTTCAGCAGGTCGGTGAAGACCTGAGACAAAGCAAACATTTGCTTGCCTTTGATGAGCAGGTATCCCAGTCTCACTCCTTGCATTTCCTCAAAGCCACACTCCAGGTCTCCCATGTTTTATGTATCCGCTCCAATATTAATCCATGTAGTCACTCTCAGTATATTATGGATTTACCAGTGAATGGCATGGGATCGCGAGCTCAAGGCATCCTGCTCATACCTTTAATCCATCCACACTGCTGCTGCTGCTGCTGCGTCATGGAAATGCAAACTTTGACATGCGGACTTAAATGGAGCTGCCGGTGTCTATAGCTTGAATGACCTGACAGCATCCACTCGTCGCCTTTTGCCCCGGTCCGGCATGGTGGAGGAATGCGACGGATGCGTCCACCAAGCCGGGGCTGCTGCTACCTGCCTCTGCCGGCTCCACTCCCCTCTGGTCGGCAGCAGGACGAGGGGTAGGTGTACACCACTGCCTCAGCCAGAGGGATAAAATAGCGAGAAGAGAGAGAGAGACAGAGAGACAGAGAGAGAGAGAGAGAGAGAGAGAGGGAGGGAGGGAGGGAGGGAGAGGGGTGGAGGGGAGGGAGAAAGAGAGAGAGAGTCAGAGAGAAACAGAATAAGAGCTAAAATGCAGCTGCTATTCTGGCTGCTGGTTGAACCACAAATAAAATGACAGAGAGGGGAGGTGCGCTAGACTGGAGACACCTTCATCAATTAATGCCCTCGGAGTCGACGCCCATTGGACGCCGTTGACAGGTGATGCAATAAAAATGGATATTCAATCCCCACCCCCTCACACACCCTACCATCACAATAGTTTACAATTGTGCCCACAGACTCCACTGTTAGAGTAAATAATGCACTTATGACAAGTTCATATTTCAAAAGCTGCAGAAAGAGCTGCAGAAAACGCACACCAGTTCATAATGCATGCATACGGAATAAAGGTAGCCTGAGCCTGCAAAGTGTCACGTTAAGACTGGAATGTATTGTGCTGTTCCCTTTCGGTCCACATCAAAATGCATGTGGTAGTCCTATATGCTGGTAAAATGACTCCACACTCCGGGTATTTGAGTCGGTTTCATGTGTGTTAACGCAGCGGAGCTTAAACAAAGACATTTGGAGAGCTGCTTTTCCACACTGAGGCTGCTGCCCTGACCAAGCCTCAACTCATCTGCTTTTGTTGGCTCTATAGCTTTACGTACATATGATTTTTCCCTCGCTGATTGACTACAGACTGACCTACTTCTCCTACAATGTGTTCATATTCATTTATTCATTTGTGTGCCTATACCTTATCATCGGTATTTGCAATGGTTTTTCCTCAACGGTGTGTGTGTGTGTGTGTGTGTGTGTGTGTGTGTGTGTCTGTGTGTGCACTGTTAATACTGTATGCATTTCCGCGGGCAATTGTTAATCATTTCAAATAAAAAATAAATTACCGTCAAACGCTAGAAATGATGCAAATTTAGTGGAGTCATGCTAAACCGACATGCCCTTGTTAAATCATAGCCTACTTTTCATCCTGGCAAAACAACGTGTACAGTGATTGGACAGGCTAAAAGTGCAGAGTCAAGGTTGCTTTTCCCACAAGATTTTCTCGACAATGTAGGTTAAAGCTGCATCCATTAAAAATCCAATTATGACCTGCCGTAAAAACATTTTTTTAGGAGGCATCTTGGAGCAAAAATTATGTAATCTATTTAATATATTACACACGTATAGATGTTAATAACCGCTGTCTGTTAATAATATTTATAATCAACAAGTAGCTCTTTATAATAGGAGGAACAATCACAGGTTATTGTGTGATAAATTACCATTTATTTTCTTGAAATTATTTTTATGTCTGGTGTTATGCATCATGCTCGATACACATTTTGTCCGTGCACACGTGCATGTTGCATGTGCACAGCGAAAACACGTCTACACACACACACACACACACACACACACACACACACAGCCTTGAGTTTTCTCGGAACATGCACGCTGCCACACAATCTGAAATACGCACGCGCAATCCTTATCGGCACACGCACGCACACATACACACACATGCACATATACATAGAAAGCAGGGAAACGTAGGGTGAAGCCACCACCCACCACGCTGTCTAAATAATGTGACTGTGTAGTATATTATACAGGCTAATTGTTTGAATTACCGGTAGGCCTACAGAAGGCTGTTTGGACTGGCTATTGTGTTTCGCCCCTGAGCCATATTTTTCTAATACTCCCTGCGTTATGTTCTGCCTTTGTTATCTATAAAACACGTGAATCCCTTGTGGCCCGTTCCTCTGCGCGCAATGGGGCCAAAACTCAAGACCGGGCATGCTCATTTCCACCACGTTAAGCCTATTTGCTTATTTACAGAGCATCCATTGAATGGTGAATAGCATCGATGTTACCTCGGTGTTACATCAAACAGCGTGTTATACACGTAGGCGTTGTTATTATAGCTCCTTGTTAAACGTCTGAATATATAATTGGACGGTGTCCACACAATCCACGCAATACTGGCCTGTAGAGCATCATCACTAACGTGGTGGTCATGGACTTACAGACCACATCGTGCATACCAAATAAGATAAGGAAAACGATGAATGGGAAATATATATAGTATCTGTAGCCATCACACACACGCGCGTATGTAGATGATTAGGGTCATGGAGTTGCACCTTGAAATGTCAGCCTATATATGCTTGCTATGGACCAAAATATATTTCTCCTTTTTATCTACTTTGAGAGCTTACATTACAGTGTCAGAGCGTATTGTGGCATGAGATAATTAAAAGTTATAATTATAGCAGCCTGTGAGGAAATCTTCGTCAAAGTAGGTTATATTTTACTGGATGAGCTGCAGAAAGCTACTTAGTTACTTGTGGGCGTCTTGGGGTTAGGCTCAGTTGTAGGAGACACACTATGGCGGTCAGTGCGTGTGTGTGTGTGTGTGTGTGTGTGTGTGTGTGAATCAGGGAATGTATGTTTTATAAGCTGCCCAATCACTTCACCAATCAGTAGACTCCAGTTGCGCTGCCACACACCCAGAGGTCACCTGACCTGAATTCTCGTCGCTTTCAATACAACCAATAACCAGCACGTCTGGCAGCAAAACTCGCATTTCACGTGTTCATTCTGTATGACAGCATTAATGCGCGGGGCATGTGGAGTTTCACGGATTCAGCAGAGTGAAGTGAGAGGAGGGGCAGCTTGTTGAGGTCCGGATCCCCGGGGGAATAACTCAGATCCCAGAGCCACGGTGCACCGTGCCCGGCCTGGGAGATGCAGGGAGGAGGAACCGACAGTCGAGGCTCGTTTCATCACACGCTATGACCACTGCGTCTCCGTCCTTTTAGTAACCTGGGTTTGTTTTATGCTTGCTGAAATATTGTTTTTACCGGATCATAAAGCCAAGAGTTCTCACGTGGATTTAGAAAATTCAAAGCAATTTAAACAAACCAACTCTGACCTTAATTGGTCCACATCCACTTTTCATAGATTCTAGTTATCCTATAAGGGGAATAACCTCCAATATTCAACCACAAAATAATGAGGTTGCACAGCAATTGTTGAAAACTGCTTTACGTTTGTTACTGCAACGCGGATCAATCAGCAACAATTTTACATGACTTTTTTTCAGTGTTGTCACTCTATTGATCAGTGCTGTTGTAAAACCATACAGGCTTTCAATTTTCACATTATTTTCTAGAACTATTAATTAATGAATTACGCAAAACACACACGCGCATGCACACACGGTTAATTTGCACACAAGAGTTTTATGATAAAAGCAAACAGCAATAGTCTGTTCAGGAGACTTGTTCATATTAAATAAATTAAAAAATTAAAAAAACATTATTATTGCATGAATTATTTACAGAACATGACAAACTTTATAAAATAAACATAGTAAAGGCATTAACCGGATTAAAAAAAAAAAGTGAATCAGTGTTAAGGTTAAATTTGCCGAAACATCTGCCAGTGAAGTTTCGCCATGATCTCTTTTTTCTTTTTTAAATGCAAGCTCTCAGCTTATCCCCAGGTCTGACATGAGGGCAATCTAAGAAAGATCCTAAAACAATAATATAATGTTGTCATAATTAATTAATTTAAATAACCCTGTGTATATATACATATTTGAGTATTCCAATTAAGACCATGGGACGCTTTGTTATGCAGATATGTGATGCACCAGATGCCACAGGGCACTTATTCCAGCCTCTCCATGCGCCTGGATGTTGGCCGGGACCTGGAGGGGAGGAGACGAGACCGAGAGAGAGACCTCAAGCACGGGGGAGGTTTCTTACAAGAGCCCGCAGTGTGTTGGTGATACGTGGGAAATGCATGAGACGACCAAATATTACACTTAAGGCTCATTCCTGTGATGAACATTAGGCTGCTCCTGTTTATGTATTGTGGCATGTGCTGGAGGGGTAGCACTGAAACTCACTTTAATCTTTAGATATGTTTAGGGCATGGAGTTAAGCCTGCTTCTTGGGAATCAGTGCTAATGTCACCTATTTATCATAAGAATACCCATGAAAGCCTACATAGTAAGAATATCTAAAATATTTCTATTTTTAATTCAAAGTACACATGGCGGCTGTTCGCCTACCTACTTTTAAAAAAAATGTTCCACTACTTCACGGTGGAAGAGCGGCTTAATGCGGGAGATAGACAGATTACGGTAAGGACACAGCCTACACACACACACACACACACACACACACACACACACACACAAGACCAATGAACACACATGACTGGTCTTCCATAGATTTGCGCAGTGTAACCTACATTTTAACAAGAGTTAAATTGTTTGAAACTTCAGTTCCAGAGAAGGCACACGTGAAATGTGTCCAGCCCCGCTTATAGAATATAAATGGTTCATTTGGTGATTTTTTTTATAAGCTAACTGGCCATACGAAGCCTTTTTTGGTACATAGGCGTCCAAACTCTTCCACTTTTCGCAACACTCCTCAAACCAAACGTGTTGCTCCTGCAGCTCCAAGTCATTTGTTTTGCATCGAGTTTTATGGAGACACTTGGTCAAGGAGGCGCAGGCACTTGTAAGAGCATAGACTTTTTATGACACAAACCCACTGCCCCATGCCAAAACAATGAATTCCTCTCTACCCCCCACCACCCCGGCAGAATGTGATTTTACATGCAATCCGAGCCTGAAGTGTGTGCGGACAGTGGTGGGGGGAGGGCTCTCTTCACCTTTCACCCCGCCGTGTTGGGACTGTTTGTATTTTTTCCTGGGCCCCTGTGCTACTCGCCGACCAGAGAGGAGACCATGGGTAAATCCTGATGGGTCTGAATGTGATGCACGGAGCCTTGAAAGAAGCATTCAAGCTTTGGAACATTGGGGTCATTTCACTGTTTACAACTTCTTGATATTTCTAGCCAAAAAGGAAAAAAAAGATCAAACATTTTTATTAGAATAGCCGTGACTATTAAACACATAACTGGATCCAATAGCTTCCAACACATCATAGTCTTGTGGAGGGGGAAAAAAATCATGACACAGATGGGAATGCACATGATCTGTCACAACCATTACAGCTCAGATATTGAATTTGCAATAAACCACAAGAAAGACATGCAGAATCAGCCAATCGTATGAGCATTCTATAGAGATAAAATACAGCACTTAAAGCCTGGCATATAGCCCATAATTACTGCATAAATGAAAATCAGGCTCAGTTAAATTTAATGATGCATTTATTGGGGTTGATGCAGGTGAATAATCTTTACTGAAAGTTTTTATCCAAAAAAGGAGCTTGACACAATTTTTTAAATCCAGCACATGTATGAAGCAAAGAAGTGTGTGTGTGTGTGTGTGTGTGTGGTGCTAACTCTCTGCTTTGTCTGTGAAACACTGTTTTCATTGTTTCAATATAACCAAGCTTAAAGAATAATAGTTGGGATAAATGTATGTGCTAGAATAGATTGTGTAAAAACTGATCAAATATGTCACACAACATATATTTTCTTGAGTGCAACATAAACAATGTTGGGCTGTTTATTTTGTTGAGCAAGGCCATGTATAGTTTACATTCTACATGACACCCGTAAAAAAAAAGAAATCCATTCCTCATAGATGATTTGAAAACAAGCATATGGCATCTGTTTGAGGACACAATTGCGTCAAAATAAAAGTCCTATACTTAGCTGTCACTAGTCATTTGTTGAAGCTTATGAGCTAAGTCTGTGAAAACATTCCTTCCAGACTGCTTTCTGCAGAGTTCCCCCGCAACGCACACACACATGCACACACATGGGATGCAATGCTTAAGAACAAAATTTAGATTTTATTACTGGTGTGATGCTTCGTACAAACATTCCTCCCTCCTGGGTCTTTTTGAGAATTTATAAATGTCAAGAATACACATTAGCCTTTTAAAGAGATGGAGTTAGGAATCTATAAAGAGCAACAACCATTACCCAAAATAAATAACTGGCAGGCGATTAGGTGTGTCCAACATTTGAGTATACAATGCTTTAACACAATGCTATTTCAGATGCAGCTTACACAGAAGTCTGTGGGTGTGGGGGCTGCTTTTCCCAGTGCTGTCTTTCCTCCCAGCGTATTTTACACGTTCCTCATCCTGCACAGAGAGACCACAAAACTTCACTCAGCCTATGCAAACAAGCCCAGGACCCAATCATTAGAACCCTCTGACTTTTTAAATCTCAAGTGCTGTGAAGTCACATTTCTGACAATGAAACGTAGTCCAAAAAAGACATAAGGAATAAGAAGGAAAAGGAATATGAAATAGCATAGAAAATACAGTTAATCAATTTTACTTGTTTCCATGTAGTTCTTCTAAATGCTTGCAAACTGCAAAAACCAATTAAATGACAAACACCACATTCAGTGTTTTTAAGGATGCTGTTTCCATCTTCTCTCTCTCTCTCTCTCTTTCTCTCTCTCTCTCTCAAAAACTAATAACAATAAAAGAAAGCAATATTTACAATCAATTATTATAATCCTATCATTCATTTTAAAGGAATTAAGAAAAGAAAAACTAATAACAATAAAAGACAGCTCTCTGCCTATCTCTCTCTCTCGTCCAACTTTACAACTCTACTCTGCATGTAAAATAGGCTACTTACCTACTTAAATGTTTATTTAAAAAAAAAAACCTGAGCCTTTAACTTAAATCCTGCTTGACATTTACATTTATACATTTATGTTTTGCAGTGTGGAAAAGTGGGTTTTAAATCTTAACTATAAATTATGCGGCAAAAGAGTTCCAAACAGACCAAGGCCTGTGTCAGAAAAGCTGTTGCAGTGGATTTAGAGATCCAAATACCAACTTGGTGAACAGTATGAAGGATAAAGCTCTAACATATAGGACTGCCTGGTCATGATCATAGAATACTTGAAATTATATGAAAGCTCTGAGTGCGAAATGTACTTTGAGGTCACCAATAGTGGCTGGAAGCAGATAGTGTCTCTGCAATTTTCTGTCTCAGAGAAAGCTCTTCTCTGACAACCCGAGGAACATTATACATGATTTTGTGCAGACTTTGACTTAATCAAGTGCAAGTTGTAAAAAATCATTTGCCATTTTCAGTGTTTCAGTAGCTATATGGGCCCCTCCACAACCGCTGCCCCCTCCTTCGCCTCCCTTTGTTCTCTCCAGCTCTAATAGGTTTTCCCCTGCCACACACAATTCACTTTTTTTCCTTTTCCCCAGCTCCCCATCCCTCCCACACCCCCTTTTAGTGCAGTGCCCAGTGTCGACTGGAGCATTTGAGCAATTTGAAATTAAAGCAAACAATGGGCAGGCACTCCCAGGGACCTCTCGCTCACCATATTACACGGAGGACGCTCGTGTGCTCTTGCGCATTATTGGCAAGTCATTACGTTTCTCTGGAAACCAAGAGCGGGAGCTCGCTCAGAGGAATCGGTGATGCAAGCAGCAGCTGAGTGCTTGGAATAGCATGTGCATGTGCATGTATGTGTGTGTGTGTGTGTGTGTGTGTGTGTGTGTGTGTGTGTGTGTGTGTGTGTTCTGGAGCATCCTTGGCAACAGCATGGGGATGCTGTCAAAACAAAACTGTATATTGACAGGTCTGATATGCAGTCTGGAATAGGATTCTCAAAGCCCATTTAGTATTTTTTGAAAGATGAAGGTATTCATTCTTTCAATGAAAAGCTTTTCAAATTGCTGTCACAAGTCTACTGGCTCAACGCTCACTAGGACTACAGATTATTATTCTTAATTATACTGAAATGGAACGGTGAAAAACAAAAAAATATTTTAGTTATCATAAATTCTAACCCAAGCTGATTGTCCAGATGTGTTTTGACTACAATTTTTTTTTTTTTTTAAATTTAGCATATATAAAACCTTTCAAATTCCTGAAAACCTGTAGTTTCCATTGACTTTGAAACTGTAAAAAAACTAAACTAAAGAAAGCTGTTGTTTCTATATTGTGCTGTCATGGACAATATAGTTTTAAATGTCAGTTTTTTGTATCATTCAAATATTTTCATGTTGTTCTAAATGAGTTTAATGCAATAAAACACAAACAAGTCTGACTTTTAAGGATGCATGTAAACATGAATGACATCTGGAAAACATTTTGCATTACAGCTTGGAAATTAATTATTAAGCATTTAGCATAATTACAGTTATGCACAGTCTGCCTACAGAGAAGTGGTATAGTGATGTGACGGTGAGGAGAATGGTTACTCATAGAATAGAATAAAATAAATGTCAAAATGTAAAAAAAAAAATCCCATAGAAAGGGAAATCGACATTTAACTGCAGCAACTGACATGTAAATGTTTACTGTGTGAACAATCAAAACAAAACAAAAAAAGGGGGGAGGGGTTTGAAGTGGGAACAAACAGTTTATCTATTTTTTTTTATTGCTTATTCTGCCAATCAAGTAATCAGTTATTAATGTATCTATTAAATTGTTATATTTAAGGAAATGTAAACATGAAATCAAATACTTCTCATAAAAAATTTTTTGTCCAACCATCAGTCCCAAGCCCGAACATTATAAATAAATAACATTATTAAAAATAGAGAAAAGCAGCAAATCGTCATATTTGACAACTTACATTACATGTCATAGAGCTGACGCTTCTGTACAAAGCTTATATGATTTTATCACACTTGTCAATTCATTTTTGGTTGATCAATTTTTCCACTAATAATTCCAATTTTGAATTTAACTATAATTTAAAACAATAAAATATGATTCTCACAATGAAAGTCAAACCTGATATTTTTTAATTTGCAACAGGACATGATTACATTTCCTCTAAAAGCAGCTATATTCAATGCTCACAAACTCACTCATCATTGTAATCACATTATGAACACATCCACGTCTGTTTTCCAAACGTTCTGCTTTTAATAGTTCTCCCCAAGTACCACAGCACGTCTCTGCCTACCTCCATGTCGCTAGTGTTGACAGTGAGTCGAGTAAAGGGAAGTCTCTTTTGCAACAAAGTTTCAAACCATCTCCGCCATGTGGAACCAAAATGGAACGTTGCTCTCGGCGGTCCAATCACATCCGTCTTTCACTTCCTGTCAGAGGGCACGCACACACACGCGCCTTGCGTCATTACGCATTTCCTGTTCTCTACGACGTCCCCCTCTTCTCCTTACCATCGCGCTGTGAAGTGGATGTTTTGGTGAGAAAATACGGCATCGAAAAGGGACGTAAATACGTTTAGAACATGACATTTCGGTCGTGCGGGACCTAAAGCGGCGTAACAGAGGAAAGAGGGACGTTTTCGGCGAAGGTTTCGGCTCATCTTTTATATCGTATTCTTCCGCATGTCCGCTTTCTTCGTAGATGGTCTCCGGCGAGCGTTGTCTGGCGGCGGACGACGAGTTGTCGACGAATAATATGAAGGAGATGATCGGCGGTTGCTGCGTTTGCTCTGACGAGAGAGGATGGGCGGAAAACCCGCTGGTGTACTGCGACGGACACGGGTGCAACGTCGCTGTGCATCAAGGTAAGCTGTGCTGTTAGCTCGGCCAGGAGCACGGCCGTTAGCTAGCAGGCTAGTTAGCGTAGTCTTGTTGCAAGGTTATGGAGCCTCCTCCTCCTCCGCCTGCCCTCACCAAGGCCAGGCTGAGGTCAGGCTCCACTCACACAGCAGGGCTGACCACTGCTCTGGTGTGGCGGCTAACTTTGCCTGTTTAATCCACTATAGACTGTAGCTGGAAGCTGCTTTGGGTAAAAACATCCTGGCTGCGAGTCGCGCTGATTTTTTCTGTTTTCCTGTCAGAAGCTGTCATGTGGGACACAGAGGAGGAGTGATACTTCTCCTCTTGTCAGAATGTGTAAACTAACACATAAAGCTCGCATCGAGGACTTTAAATGCGTGAGACAGCCCACTGACTAATACATTATGGTCCAAACTGCATTGGATATGTAGGGAAACTGTTGCTTTTAAAGGTGGTAGTCCAAATGTGTGGTAGTCCAAAAAGTTCAAGCTGCAAAACAACGAGTTCTGTCAGTTAGTTTCAAGTGTTGTGACAGTGCTGCCAAGACACTGCTCACCCAAGATGACTCAGATGATGACGTCCAGTGTTTACAAATTGAACAGCTGGCCATGTGTCCTTTTGGCAAACGCAGGGGGAGAAACTATTTGAAATGTCAGCAGCTCTGAATCCGTGCAGATGCATTTCAATGTTGTCACACACGTTTTTTTTAAAGAACATTTTTTAGTGTTTAGGTCTGACACGAGCATGTCTGAAAGACAGATTTGATTGATCCACTGGTTTCTCTTTGCTGGTCTTAAGTTGCACAGACTAGCCATAAGCAGTATTATGACTTATTATGTTATTATTAGATACACAGTTGTGTCAAATCTAATAGTATCTTATATTTCACATTACAGTTGCATGATATTATCCCAGCTTCAGCTTGTCAGGCGTCAAGTCTCTGTAGAACATACTTTGAAGTTTGCATAAAATTATGTGCAATTTGACACAATGCAGAAGGCTAGGCTGGAAAGACAGTTTTAGTGGAATGTGATATTGTCAATATCAAATGTACCCCATCAAGAATTGTTTACCATAGTCTATTACTGCAAGGTCTGTCCAAAATGGAAGTTGGGTTATGATGCTTCACTATAAAATATTGCTAAATACTGAAAGCAGTGATTGAGGAGTTGAATGTTATGGATATCAGACCACACATTAAAACATGACCCTCTGTTAAACAGGCAGTTACTTCCCAAATGTGGTCTGGTTAAATTTCTTTGGTTTTATAATTAGTAATGCAGCACATTGCTTGATTTAAAAAAAAAAGTATAATAGTTTTTGCAGAGTAGGGTGTATGAGCAATAATCTGGTGATGTGATGCATATCATGATACAGGGGTTACAATTCAATAATATGTTGCTGTATATTATGATAGCAATAAGATATTTTGGGAGGTTTTTAAAAATAAACTATCATATGCATAAAATTTGAGTGATAAAAGGGTTTATTTTTTTTATGTAAACAGAATGTTTTCATTTATTACACGCCCTGTAGCATCCAACATCATTGCACTACTTTTTGTGGAATCTGTCATCTATGGATCTTTGCATACAAACAATTCATTAAAATGATTGCAGTATCACAAACCACAACTTTATTGAAGATACTGAAAGAAGATGGTTGGCAGCAACTTCTTACAAATCGAGTGAATAACTCTGGCAGTAGACAAGCTGTACTTCATTAGTTAAGAAAAGGACATGGTTTTGATTCAGATTCAGAAAAAAAAAACATGTTTACCCCATAAGCTTGACAAACAAAATGTAGCAATGTCCAATGAGTTGCTTATTTCCACAGTCTACAAATCAGACATTTGAATAATTATGATTCTATATTATCATAATTATGATAACTCAAAACACTGGCATCTGTAAAAAAAAAAGACAGGAGAGACCAGAGATGCTTCACTGAGATGTAAATGTGTCTACTTTTCACACTATATTCTAATATTTTTTGGGAATAAACTTGTTTCTTTTGGAAGATAACATACTATACAAGAAGTTGTTATATTGCATTGTAATGCTCAAAGAAACCAATGTGAGGCATGTACTTACCGCATCAGTCAAGACTGTTGAGCATCCTTAACTTCAAATGTGAAATTAGCATAATTCATAATAGTGAGTAAATATTTTAAATTTTCTGAACGGTCTTTTTACCCCAGCATTGTTGGACAAAAGCATCCCTTGACAGCATAGTCAAAAATGCTTTTAGTCTAAATTATTGCATTTAAAAAAATATACTTTTTTTGTTTTTTCCCTGTCACTTCAAAATCTCTTAACATTTGTTAACACATTTTTATGATGAATAAAAACATGTCTATTGTGTGTTTAAGTGCTCCACTGAATGCAAGAGAAAAAGCTTAACATAAGATTAAGCACTCACATACTCTGTGCCACTTGTTAGCATGGCAACAAATAAAAAAAAATGCAAGATTGGATCAGTCAACCACAATTATTAAAATGAGTCAAGTATGCAGTACTTAATGTTTTGTCTGCTGGTCACCAGTTTCTTCATTTAAACTCGGTAACCTTTGGGTGTTTTGTTCTCAGAAATCTGGATTATAGCTGTTTATTCCTTTGGATTATGGGCTCTGTTCAGATCAGAGATAATCTGGAAATGTGTAGAGGTAGGCTATTTAGGGTAGTGCAGCTGCATTTAGCGTAGCACCGCACTGCAACTTCAAGTCTGAGTCGTGTCAGCATCAGTAAACTCGGGGTGAACAAACTCAGTGATGTTGCAATTCAAATTCAATATTCTTTTACTTTGGATATGTTCAAACTTGATTTTGGGTATAAGTGAGAGCTGTATAATCTGGCTGTCGCAAAATCAATCTGAGCACTGTTAGTCAAAAGGTCCCGGGCTTTTAAATCATGATGTTGGGCTCAGTTTCCAATGACTGTCAGCCATCAGCGATGGACAACCAACTCTAGACTCATGTGACTTTGTGGAATCATTCATGTAGCAGCCACACAGTGTGTTTAAAAAAAGTTTTGGTATCGTCTGATTTCTAAAAATGCTGCTGTCAACTTTACTTTGACTATCTCTTGTGAGGAGAGAATCAGGTAAAGACTTTGGGCTATTTGAATGCAGCCTCTTCATTTAAGGTGTAACAAGCTTAGTAACACTAACGTAAAGTAAACCATTGTCATCGATGCCTATATCATGTGTTGACATTAACAATAATCACCAGTGATTCTGCCAGTGTCCCAGGGGCTTAAAATATTTTATAGTGCAGGAAAGCTGTCAGTTCTCTGTAGAGTGATATAAAAACAATAGCAGTGTGTTCAACAGTCTGTCAGATCAAAACATTGTTCAGCTTGCATTCAAACCAGTTAGTCACAATTTTACCTCCTGGCACTTGTAAATAAATGTTGTAAGTGGAGAGACTGTGATATTGTCAAGATGTTATCAAGTATCGTGAGGTTTGATGTGGTTTCATTATCACTGTGTACACGTATTCTGTTGTAAACGCTTCTGTTGTGATGACTTGCATTGATGCCCTCCTCTGTCTCCCTGCAGCCTGCTATGGCATCGTGCAGGTGCCCACCGGTCCTTGGTTCTGCAGAAAGTGTGAATCTCAGGAGAGAGCAGCTCGTGTGGTGAGTCACCCAATCCATCTATCCATTCATCATTTATGAGTGAACTCTTGGAATAACCGTACGGCCTGGCAAAGATGGTGGACCTCAAGCTCTTGTGCTATCATTTATCAGTGCACCAGGTTGAGTCTTGTATCATCAGCATGTCTGTTCAGAGAGACAAAGCAGTTCAAATAACGCAATGCATTTTGAAGAAACTGTTTATTTCACCACCATGTGCAGTCGATATCATATGTTGGGCTGATGAGAAAATTTCTTTGAGGTTCTGGATGTGAGTCGTCCACTCTTTTGTGAATATGTTATGTTAGCAAAGGAGATGTGTCATTATTTAAGATAGCCTGCAATGCCTAATATTTGTTTGCAACCTTTAGGGCGCCACAGGAATGAGTCCTTAAACCAGGAAGTAGGTTAGCATTTTAGCACCATAGGGTCTAACCTCTCAATGAGGATTTTGAATGGGTTTCGATTAGATGCCTGAAATAAGGTCTGTGGTTAATACAAGCTGAAGAGATGTTCGTGGTTTGTTGTACGACATAAAATATGTAAGTAAATGCCCACTTGTGATTTATTTTTTTTTGGCCATTTTTGGGTTTTATTGATAGGACAGAGTGAAGGGGGAGACAGAGGGGAAGACATGCGGGACAGGGCTCCGAGTCGGATTCGAACCCGGGCCGCCCACTTACAAGGACAATGCCTCTATGGTACGCGCTCTACCAGGTGTGCCACCGGGAACGCTCCACTTGTGATTTTTTTTATGTGTCCTTAAAAAGACGGTTGCTTACAAGTGGCTAAATCAATCAGTGGTTGTCGGGGACATTAAACGTCATCACGCCAGAAACGGACAGTAACGCTCTCATTAGTCCGTCTCACAGCCTCTAGACGTGTTTTTCAATGCTCTTGCAAGTGCTTGTCGATAGTAAATTATGTTAATAAACAATTTATTAGGCTACGCTAGCTGGTCAAATGGCTGGTTAGTTTGTTGGAGACCATCTTAAATAAACGATAGTGATGTTCAAGTCATCAAGTCGACCGTGAAGTGATGTTAATTTGTGAATATTATCCTGCTGATCAAAACGCGTCAGCATCACAAACATGTGTTTGCCACAGAGCTTATTTTCTGCAATGATCCAAAATCCAATGCTAAAATCCCATAGGTGAATTCTCAGTAGACCCTATGGCGATGCTACTTGCAGGTTGGCCTATAGAAATGCATAATTTCATTTACTTTCTATACAGCAGGGCTGGATGATAACAAATTGATGAAGAGAACCTCTTTTTCTATTGTTGGTTTGCATACCAGTGTAACTTGATGGAAAATAATATGTTGTCCAATAAAAGATCATCACAATGGGCGTGGTAAAATTGTCTTTTTACACTTGAGGCATACCTTTTTCCACACATAAAGTTGATCAGAATTCAATAAGTGAATTGATAAATAATTGGACCAATAAGCAGAATTAATAATAGCATTGGTATCATTAAAATATTACCAATTCTTATCTTTATGTTTGTGTTGTTTAGCCCAACATGTCTTTTGCTTCATATTGAACCTCTGTACAGCTTGGCAGAAGCTGCTTTTTCAAAGGCACTCTAAATGAATGGCACTCAGAGTGCGCAGACCTCCACCAAGGCCAATGGTGCATTCACATGTTCTTTGGATGCTCCCATTTCCTGAGTTGGGAAGTCATTTTTATGACTTAGTTGTGTCCATGAGCTTTAAGTGGTTATGTGGAAAGAAACATGAAAGAATGTGTTGTGTTTTATTGCTCAGAACATTTAAACAGCACATTAATTGCTTAATAGCATTAGTTTCCAGTATTTGCGTGACAACAAACGGCAAAGGAAACAAATCAAGTGAGCCATGTAAATATGTTTAGGAACTAATTTTCCAGATTTATTCTGATATCACATAAATACAGCACTAATGCCCTATCTTACATTACTATATTACATTAACTCAAATTTAAAAATAAATAGCTTGCCTGCCCTGGGATTTGGATCAGCTCTAAAATTTCATTGGTTCTTCCTTGACCATCAGGCCAGCAGACAAAGTGAAGTGAAACCTGCTTGGCAGATGTAATGACTCAAGGAATCATATTGGACGGCTGCTCCGAGTTGCATGATGCTGCTGCCTCTTTTCGTGGAGCAACCTCCTGTACCAGCAGTATTTTCTGTGGCATGTGCCATGTCCTACTGTTCTTTGACATTAGCCGGCCGGTCAGCCCACAATCTGCATTCTGCACCAGTTCCCATCATATTTCGCAAAATTATATTTAATCCTGACTGAAAAGCTCTATAAAAGATTATCTAAAATGCTGCTTGAATGTGTCCAGTTTACCAATTCTACCAAAAACTATTTGTCGTGTATGTCATACTATGATGTGCATTCAACATTAAGCTATCTTCTCTGTGTTATAAGAGCACATAAAATGTTACAGATCAGACAGAAACTCTGCATTTCCAACTATTTCAGGACTGACCTTGCCTCAACAGACCTCATGTCACTTAGCACAGAATTCAATTTCGCTCAAGGGTGTCTATATTTTATGTGTTATTTTTTAAAATTTGGTGCAAAAGCCATAAACTGCTATGCCTTGCTGACTTTAAACTTCATATGACCTCGGCAAACTTCTAAAGACCAGTCGAGATTTTGTCAGGACAAGATTTACTTGCGTAGTTGTTGATACAGGTGCTAGGAATGATCTGCCGACTTGCTGAATTCATGTGTGCATACAGGGCAAAGTTTGTCTTGCAGAAATTTAGCAGGATAACTAGGTTTTCCTCAGACCTCTGAACCTAATGTGTAAAGTGTTAAACAGCCAAACTTTCCTTTCCTTGACGGAATCTGTGTACACCGTGTTTGTGCAGCTCAAAAATGGCTGAGGTGTTAGTCCTCCTTATAAACAATAAAAATAAACTCTTATTAAAATTATTTAAAGGAGCTGGTTTTTATGCACATGTATGTGTGTGTTAATTAAAAAAGCATTGTGGGCAGAATTAGCGGATAACCATCACTGGTAAAATTTGTAATTTTCAAGTGCCTACATGAAAATAATAAATGAATATCGTAAAGTACTCAACTTCTTGCAAAGTGTTAGGTTAGGTGAGTAGTCGAAATCAAATTGACCATTTGATTCTTTACATATGATTTTTGTCTATAACAAAGAAATATTTGGGAAGTTTTTTTTTTTCACCTGTAGTAAATGAATGGTTTTATGAGATTAAGAAATAAATGAATGTTCATCTTGTCTAAAGTCTGCAGACTTTTGTCAAACAGATTGTGGATTGAAGAGTAAATAGAAAAATTATTTAAGCATACAGCACTTGTTAGACAGCATTTTATAACAAATAAAAGACTTATAGTAATAATTTAGACAGTTGTTAAAAACTTTCAGAAAGATGAATTTCAAGACAATAATGTGAAGTAGAAGCACCTTTACTGACTTGTTTCAGAGGCGTGAACTTTAAACATGCAAGATAAAATTAATAGTAGGAGAAAAAGTGTAAGAGACATGAATCCTACCCTGAATCTCTCATTCATCCATTTTTCCATGTTGAAAACAGCCACTAATGTTGTCAGCCGTCCATTAGCAATCTCCATGATGCCTTGGGTTTACCCTGTCCACCAATCAGAGGATGTGTTCCTGACTGGGCATGTGTGTGAAAGCTCTCACTTCAAATGCATTGTGCACTGGAAAAACAGGAAAAAAATGATAGTGAAGACCTAATCACCACGGTAGTGTCACATGGTGTCACATGGTGTTCCACCGGTGATGCGGTTATGGTCAAACTGTCAAACTCAGAGCAGCAGGAATGTAGGAGGACTTGTATTTGTTTATACACACACACACTTGTAGAAAGAAACAACCTTAGGTGGCAGATAAGTGAGGGTGTTTCCCTGTAGAGTTTCTGACCTTGTGCCAAAGTCAGGACCACTTGCCAGTTTATCTCACACATATTTGTCATACTTCTGTGTTTACCTCCACTAAGTAGATGAGTTTGTCCAGTTGTGTCTGACCTGTTGTT
Source organism: Centropristis striata (assembly GCF_030273125.1). Classification (NCBI taxonomy): domain Eukaryota; kingdom Metazoa; phylum Chordata; class Actinopteri; order Perciformes; family Serranidae; genus Centropristis; species Centropristis striata. Next base: position 19,959,697 of record NC_081539.1, read on the forward strand.
TCTTCTTTACCTACAGAGATGTGAGCTGTGTCCCCACAAAGATGGAGCCCTAAAGAGGACAGACAACGGAGGTAGAATCCCTCTTCTCTCTCTCTCTCTCTCTCACACACACACACACACACACACACACACACACACACACACACACACACACACACACACACACATCTGTGGTGAGCCTCTTGTGTATTTTGTCATTAATTGCATGTCACCGGCAAGTTTAAGGGGTGTGAGCGTGCTGTGAGAGTTATGTAGCTGTTTGTTGTGTGTGCTGCCTCTCTCTACCGTCCTTGCCAGTCCATGTTTTATGTGTGTGTGAGTGTGTGTGTGTGTGTATGTTTATGAGGGGGCGGGCCAGGATGGGTATAGTGCATGGCCTGTGAGGAGTCTTCTCTCTGGGTTCATTGGGAGGTCAGCTTGGTGGAGACTGTAAATATTCTGTGTGTGTGTGTGTGTGTGGTGTGTGGTGTGTGTGTGTGTGTGTGTGTTTGAGTCAGTCAGAGAGAGAGGCACAGCTGTGGGATTGTGTCCAGGCCTGCAGGGAGGCATCAGGACAACACTAACACACACCGTTTTACTACTTTCTCTTTTATTTTACCCTTCCCATGACCCCTCTCTCCCTCTCTTTTTCCTCCCATTTTTCTCTCACCATCTCTTTCCCTGACCGTCCGTTTCTCCGCTCTTGTCAGTTCCTCTTCACTTGTTGATCTGTGAGGTAGTTGCTGTTATTTCAGGTGGGACAGTAATAAAGCACAGCAGAGAGATTAGTCTGAAATGGGTATTTGATCTAGCATCCTAACGTATAGCAGACAGAGAAGAAAGAAAAGGCACACAGCTGCTTGTCCCCTTTTTCTGTCTTATTTAGTTGTAGAGACCCAGTGACTGTTGTAGCTTTTTAGCAGGAGTTTGAAGACGATGGCATACAAAATTGAGAGAATTTGCTCTCTTATAGATATATCAAACATAATCTGTCACATTCATATATTTATGGAGTTTTGATGCAAAAAGTGGTCTTGAAAGAAACGGCAACAAGTTAACTTTTTACAAGTCATTGCTAAGAAATATTAAATGTGTGACAATGAAACAAATGAGAGCTGGATACTGTCACTTTTAAGGATATTTTTGATTGTATTGATGTGGTTTCACTGTACATGCAGTTAATTACCTGCTACATAAGTTAAAGGTAGTCTTGTTTTTTACCTGTTGTTGGTGTCATGGTTTTACTGCGGTTTACCACAGAAGCTCATAAAGCCATTATCAAGAACCTCTTGCCTCTTTTTCTGTTTATTTCACATCATAACAAACTTTTAATTTTAGCCCCTCAACACATGGGACTTTGATAACTTCTTGGGCTAATGCATGTTTGTAAAGGGATGCTTTGTTGGGTTTTCGGTGTGAATGCTTAGTTTGAGGAGGAAGGCTGTGCCACTTTTATAGTCCTGTTTTATAGGCCTCTTCCAGATTCTTGGAGGGACTTCAAAACAACAACATGCCCCCCATTTCACACTCCTCCGTCCCGCCCTCTGCCCTCCCCCTGTCCCGCTCACCAGGTCAAAGGCAGGTCAGGGGTTCAACTGTAAGTTTAAGCCTGTTTTTGTTTCCGCTATGGGGAAAAACAGACACCTCCAGCGTGGCAGGAGACTCCCACCTCCATTTGACCTCCCGTTGACCGCCTTCTGCTCCTCCTCAGCTCGTCGTCAATTCTGCTGCCACTCCACCATGCCCCACTGTCATTTTACCGCCCCCAGTTTGTCTTCACTGACAGGCAGCTGTGTGTGTTAGGGCGCAATAAACGGCTACTTTGATAGATTAACTACCAACTTGCAAATTAAAACATTTACGATTCTGCATTTCAAAGTTGAACTCAGTGTAATTTATGTTTTATAGGCAAATTTAACCAAAACTCCAATTTGGCATATTAACAATGGGTCCAGACCAAATTCAGATTGTGTTAGGCTCCCTTGGTTTAGGCCAAAGACGTGTAATCAATCATTGCCTTTTGGTCTGGTGCATTTTGATCAAATCAACAAAAGTTTCATGGACTGACATGAAAAACATTATAACTGTTTTTTGAGTTATGCTGAGACTTAAAGCTTTATTTTTACAATCTCAGAGGGAAACTGTACTGGACTTTTTGGACTTAAATTACAATTCAGAGATGGATGAGATGATGTTTCATATAGTGCATAGTAGTGGTCATCACTGTCCGTCTTGGTTTGGTTGTTTGATACGCATCAGAGCCTTTTTTCCCCAGAAATTTTCTAGAATCATTGGCATGAGTTATGAGTGTAAAATAGTTGTTTTGTTTCACCCAGCTGACAAAGTTCTGTTGGCGATGTACAGGCCAGTATTGTATTCTTCAAATTATCCGTCCTTTGCAACTTGCAACCAAACAATGAAACGAGTGGATAGCAAATATTATTTTTAAATGTCCACGTCAGATCTGAAATGTTGCCACAAACTACCTTTTGCTGTCATATGTGTGCTGAGGTTGATGGTGGTTCTCTGTGTGTTTGCAGGCTGGGCCCATGTGGTTTGTGCTCTTTACATACCTGAAGTGGAATTTGCCAATGTCTCAACTATGGAGCCCATAGTCCTCCAGTCTGTGCCACACGAGCGCTACAACAAGGTAACAGAATACATCTATGCATTTCGACATGTCACAGAATCACATGTTTAATATATTAATGAGCGACTGAGTCAGTTTTTGAAATAAATGCTTCTCTTTACTCTGTGTTTGTGTGTGTGCAGACATGTTATATCTGTGAGGACCAGGGCAGAGAGAGTAAAGCTGCCTCTGGAGCCTGTATGACCTGCAACAAGCATGGCTGCAGGCAGGCCTTCCATGTCACATGGTGAGACTCATCCACACCATATTATCCTCACTGGACAAAGGGGGAAGTTGTTTCCTCATTTCTTCACTCAGACTCGAGGAAAGACTTGTAGATTTGATATACTTTGGAGTAATGTTGTAGGAAACACTTTGAGTTACCCTGGACTTTCATGTTTTTAAAACTGTAATGACATTTTTATTCCTTGTTTTTGAATCATATTGTTCCATGTTCATCGTTTGTTGGTATTATGACACTTTATAACTTTTATAACATCTCCTTAATTTCCTTAATGCTCCTCTCTGCCACAGTGCCCAGTTTGCAGGGTTGTTATGTGAGGAACAAGGATCGGATGCAGACAATGTCAAGTACTGTGGATACTGCAAATACCACCACAGCAAATTGGTAAGTGTACTTTTAGTTTTTTTCATATTCTACAGATGGCATGTCTTGTGATACTCTAAACTACAACTTCACACATCACCAGTCAGTATGTCTTTTTTTCCCCATATCCATACACATTTTCTTTGAGAACAAATTTGATTTTTATTTATTTTAGTTTATTATTAAGTTTAAGATTATTAATAACGGACTGTAATATTAATCAAGGAGCAAACTTGTGTTTTTGTAATCATGACCGTCTAAATGTGCAACTTGTCTTCTGTACACGGTACATGACAAGTCTCACATACTAGCTTGTATCAAACTCACACTGTCGTCCCTTCAGAACTGAGCGTTGATTTCAGTTTTATGTAGTTTCACACTGCTGTGTGTATTTACGGCCACAGCATTTGTTGCACATGATTACATGTATATGCATGAGTGGTATGGAAATTGTGTGTATATTAACCCTCTGAACAAGCAGTTTTAGGGCTACTCCTGTCACATTACACTCACTCTGGCTTCATTTTTCACAGCAATATATAATCCTGCACCTCTATGGAAATATAGACAATCATAGCTAGATGTAGAGAAAACTCAAACTTGTCTTTTGTGCAGTACAACAGTTATAATGCAACAAATTATGAAAAAAATGCAAATTTGAATAAAATAGAATCTATATACACAAGTATATACTACAACCGTTTTTTACAACCTCTCTTGTCCCCTCCTCTCTGCTGGGTGTAAACAGCCAGCAGTTCAGTTGAACTTTCACAGATATTTTGTCATATGACAGTTGGTCTCAGCCAAGTCATTCATGGCTTTCGAGCTGTGCTAAGAAAAGGCAGAATTTAATGTTTTTTACAGGACTATGTTTAAAAGACCTGTAGAATAATATTATAATATTTTAAGCATAGATTTTGTTTTACACGTGATTGTTCAAGTACTGGAGGAAATTTTAACTCAGTTAAGTTCTGACTATAGAGTTTATAGCTTTGATAAATTGGGTAAGTTTGGCAATTAAATAAAAAAAAAAAGAAAGAAAGAAATATGCCTTTCAAACCCACCGGCTGGTTGTTGGGTTCAGAGGGTTAACAGCCAAGATTTATGGGCTATTTTTTTCCACTAACAAGCAACAAGTGTCTACTATGTAGACATAACACACACATATTGGTTTACCTATAACAATGTGAGAAATACCTTTCATCCTGTGAATGAGCTGGCGCTTCTCTACTGCCACTGAGAGATGACCCACTATCACTTTTCCCCTCTTCTTTTTCTTCTGTCTCTATTTTCTCATGTTTCTTCTCATCCCTGTTTTTTTCCTCAAAATGACTCTTCTCTTTCCTCCATCTCTCTATCGTCATCCAACATTTCCTTAGTAGTCGATTTCTCTTTCCTACTTGCCTATCTCTCTCCTTCAGTCAGTTTCCAGTCTCTGTTGGCCTCGGCTCCCTTTCCCTCCATCTATCTTTCTCCCCCATCTGCTTCCTCTGCCACAACACCAATGAATGCATCCCCCCACTGCTTACCTCTCCTCCACCTGTTCTTTACTCTCCATCTACCCCTTTCCATCTACTCTTATTCCTCCTGCTTTCCCTGGTGCCTCTAATCTCTCTAACAGTGGCCTGTGGTCCCCTTCACTCCCTTGTGTATTGCTGCTAAGCCCAGAGTGGGCACAGTGGGTTGGGTGTGCAGGTGCTGTATAGAGCCCGGTTTTCACTGCAAGGTCAAAAAAGTGTAATCAGGCTTTATGATTATTTATGTATTTCAATTACTTGAGAAAATAACATTTCAGAGATTTATTACTTAGATTTATTTCTTAGGTTTTCAACAGTAGTAGTAGTAGTGGCTTTTGTGCTGCGTTACTTAAATTGGACACATGCCCTCAATAAAAATAAATTGACATGTAGTTTAGCACTGTTAGAGAAGCGTTTTTTTACTCCTTTTCTACACTGTAGTGGTCTACAAAGTAGAGTGATGAAT